>NC_049260.1:8142440-8446854 GCF_011100685.1 Canis lupus familiaris | reverse complement strand
AAGCCTGTCATCATGAAAGAGCAGAACAGAGAAGATCCTTCCAGCTTCTGGAGAGGAAAAACCAGGTCAAAGTAAGGCATCAAGAACCAGAACGGCTTTGGTCTTCTCAACAGCAGTACTGGGAGCAAGAAGATAAACATGGGAGCAATGCCTTCAAAATTCTAAAGAAAAATGGTGCCATCTGCTTGGCACAGAGAAGTATTAATAATGTTTATTAAACTGCAACAAATTATCAATTTGATTCCCGATTTGTATTTTATTTCATTCCAACTCCCCTAGATGGATGTTACAGGGATCAAATATCCCAATGTGAACACCCATGCTTATTCCATTCTGCTTAGCACAGCCATAGGATTCCATAAATGACCACTGGCATGAATAGGTGTATTTCCACTATGTCCAGGCCACCACTATCTTTCACCTGGACCTTTTCATTACCCTCCTAACTGGTTTCCATGAGTCTACTCTTACGCCCTTAATCCTACCTCCTCATAGCAGTAAGTAAAAATGTACATTATTGTTTCCATAGTGTTGACCCTATTATATGTTCAATAAGGTTTGTTTTACAGACATATCGACCAATGGAATAGAGTAGAGAACCCAGAAATGAACCCTCAACTCTATGGTCAACTAATCTTCAACAAAGCAGGAAGGAATATCCATTGAAAAAAGTCTCTTTAACAGTGTTGGGAAAATTAGACAGCCACATGCAGAAGAATGGAACTGGACCATTTCCTCACACCATACACAAAAATAGACTCAAAATAGATGAAAGACCTAAATATGAGACAGGAATCCATCAAAATCCCAGAGAAGAACACAGGCAGCCACCTCTTTGACCTTGGCTGCAGCAATTTCTTGCTAGACACGTCTCCAAAGGCAAGGTAAACAAAGGCAAAAATGAACTATTGTGACTTCATCAAGATAAAAAGCTTTTGCACAGCAAAGGAAACAGTCGACAAAACCAAAAAGCAACCTACAGAATGGGAGAAGATATTTGCAAATGACACATCAGATTAAGAGCTAGTATTCAAAATCTATAAAGAACTTACCAAACTCAACACCCGAAGAACAAATAATCCAATCAAAAAATGGGCAAAAGACATGAATAGACATTTTTCTAAAGAAGACACAAATGGCCAACAGACACATGAAAAAACTGCTCAACATTACTTGGCATCAGGGAAACACACATCAAAAACACAATGAGATACCACCTCACACCAGTCAGAATGGCTAAAATTAACAAGTCAGGAAAGGACAGATTTTGGCAAGGATGCAGAGAAAAGGGAACCCTCGTACACTGTTGGTGGGAATGCAAGCTGGTGAAGCCACTCTGGAAAACAGTATGGAGGTTCCTCAAAAAGTTGAAAATAGAGCTACCCTATGACCCAATAACTGCACTACTGGGTGTTTACTGCAAAAATACAAAGGTAGTGATCTAAAGGGGCACCTACACCCAATGTTTATAGCAGCAATGTCCACAATAGCCAAACTATGAAAGAGCCCAGATGTCCACTGACAGATCAATGGATAAAGAAGATGTGAGATATATATATATATATACACACAATGGACTACTACTCAGCCATCAAAAAAATGAAATCTTGCCATTTGCAACAACGTGAATAGAACTAGAGGATATTATGTTAAGTGAAATAAGTCAATCATAGAAAGACAATTACCATATGATCTCACTCATACGTGGGACTTAAGAAACAAAACAGGATCATAGGGGAAGAGAGGAAAAAATAAAACAAGATGAAATCAGAAAGGGCGACAAACCATAAGAGACTCTTAATCATAGGAAACAAACTGAGGGTCACTGGAGGGTAGGGGAGTAGGGGGGACAGGATAACTGGGTGATGAACATTTAGGAGGGCACATGATGTAATGAGCACTGAGTGTGATATAAGACTGATGAATCACTGACCTCTACCTCTGAAACAAATAATACATTATATGTTAATTAATTGAATTTTTAAAAAGATTTTATTTATTTATTCATGAGAGACACACAGAGAGAGAGAGAGGGAGAGAGAGAGAGAGAGAGAGAGAGAGAGGCAGAGACACAGGCAGAGGGAGAAGCAGGCTCTATGCAGGGAGCCTGACATGGGACTCGATCCCGGGTCTTCAGGATCAGGCCCTGGGCTAAAGGCAGCGCTAAACCGCTGAGCCATCCGGCTGCCCTAATTAATTGATTTTAAATAGAATTTTAAAAATAAAATAAATTTTTAAAAATAAAGTTGTTTTTTTTTTTTAAAAGGGTGCCTGGCTGGCTCAGCCAGTGGAGCCGGGAATCTTGATATCAGAGTCATAAGTTCAAGCCCCATGTTGGGTGTAGAGCTTACTTAAAAAAAAAGAAGAAAGAAAAGGAAGGAAGGGTAGGAGAGCTGGGGAAAGTAGGGTTCTTAGTTTAGTAATTTCACACACCAGACTCAGGTCTCTGTAACAATGTGACATTCTACTATGGAATTCTGCCCAAATTTCTGGTTTGGGGACATAGGAATTCACCTGAAATTCTACACTTTCTTCTACAAGCACCTAGGTATTCCAGCATTGATTTCTGCTCAATTATCAAGATTCTCCAGCTTGTCCTTCACTTCTGGTGTAGGCAGCTGGCAGAAGGAAGGTTTCCAGATTGCAAAATCCAACCATTTGCTCATATCTCACTTATCAAATGGTAGCTGCTGCTGGCTTGGGTTTTCCCCTGTTAAAAAAATCGATCCCAGGAGCACCTGGCTGGCTCAGTCAGTACGGCGTGTGACTCTTGATTTTGGGGTTGTTTGAGCCCCACACTGGGTATAGAGATTACTTAAAAATAAAATCTTTTTAAAAAATGACCCCATTTATATGAAATACTTAGAATAGGTAAGTACAAAGAGATAGAAAGCATATTTACTGAATTGCTTAAGTCTGTACTTGGTTACAGGAACTGGGAAGAGGAAGAAATAGGAAGTGGCTATTTAATGGGTACAGAGCTTTCTTTTGGGCTGATGAAAATGTTCAAGAACTAGCTAGTGCTGATGGTTGCACAGCATTGTGAATATACTAAATGCCCCTGGATTGTATACTTTAAAATAGTTAAAATGGTGAATTTTATATGAGTTCTACCACAATTTTAAAAAATGATCCCACGTGCTTTCCTTTTACTTATTCTAAAAATAAGAGACCATTATTATGGAAGACAACCTAATCCCTAACACCCTTTTTTGTCAGACACAAAATCTGGTCCTAAATTTATAATAAATGTCACTATATTGGGGGAAGCTTCCACTTTCTTTTTTCTTTTAATTTTAATTGTAGTATAGTTTTTTTAATTTTTAATTCCAGTATAGTTAACATACAGTGTCATATTAATTTCGATGAAATTTCCACTCTTTAATTTCCTGTTAATATGAGGTAGGAGGTTACTACTTTTCCCTTAATTCTACCATAGCCAGAATTTTACATGTGTTTCCTCTGTGCCTAATTTTTATTTGATACTTTATTTAAGTAATAATATATTTTATTTTATCTATTTATTTTTTAAAGATTTTATTTTTAAGTAATCTCTAACCCCAATGTGGAGCTTAAACTTAGAACCCCAAGATGGAGTACCATGCCCACTGACTGAGCCAACCAGGTGCCCCAAAATAATGATTGATTTAAAAATGTATCTTACAGTTAAATTAATAATCAACATATCTACCTAGACCCTTTGGAAAAAGGGTCAGAGTTTGAATGAAAAATCTAGCATAAATTTCTATGAAAGCATAACTCTTTCAAAGGTAGATTTACTGGGAGGCATCAGTAGAGGCCTTTACTTTTTCTTTTAATAGGCATCACAATCAGAAGCTAATTTGCAATAATGTTTAGGTTTTGTCCATTTCAAAGCTTTAGCATTCACATGCATCTGGGTAGTGTGTTTTCTTGACTTCTCCACTTCACCCGTCCTATCTGAAGCCCTTGGTCACCACTGACAATTCAGGACTGATATTTTTTTTTTAAGATTTTATTTATTTATACATGAGAGACACACAGAGAGAGAGAGGCAGAGACATAGGCAGAGGGGAAGCAGGATCCATGCAGGGAGCCCGACGTGGGACTCGATTCTGGGACTTCGGGGTCACACCCTGAGCTGAAGGCAGACAACCGCTGAGCCACCCAGGCATCCCTCGGACTGATAATTATTAACAAGGGCTCCTATTAGCTTCACACACACACTGCATTAGAAGCCAGCACTGCCTTAAGAAGGAGGAAAAAGACCTGTTTTCAGCATAGCAGAAAAACCTTCTCAACTTGCAGAGCAGTAAATGTGTCCCTCCACGATTTCAATAGTGCTAAAAATAACTTCCATGCCTTCATCTCCCTTCCCTAAGTCTTTTAAAGTAGGGGATAAATCTAGAAGCTTGCTTGAAACCGACTGGATTTCTTCAAACTTTGAACATTGGATTTGTTCCCACAAAGGTACTGCTCTCTTTAAGCTTTTAAATACTCGAGGCTGAAGTATTTCTTAAATTAAACACTGTACATGCTTCTCATTTTGGAATGAGCCTTCATATATGGAAGCTGTTTTTCTTTCCCAAGAGGGAGTGATGTGGAACAATTACCTATAGATATGAAGTGGCATATGGCTAACTGTGGGGGAGCAAGGGCAGAACGCTTCTATATTTCACCAAGTGCTGAGGGCCATGGGGAGTGCAGTTACCAGCAAACACCATAATGGCCTACAGGTAAACATATGGTATTTCTCGTAATAATCATCTCTTAAAACCTCCTGACAATACCGTAAAAAATTCACCAATACTTTATTGTACTGCTAGAAATCCAGTATCACAAAAGGCCAAAAGTTTACTGACCAACTTGACCTTCAACATTCACAAGAAAGGACCAATTGCATGTACTCTGTCCTGCCTGTGTATTGTTCATAAAATATGGAATGGGTTCCTCTTCCTCTATAAACAAGTTCACCACCAACAACAAACTTGGGCAGTAAATTGCTACTAACTTCAAGGATATCATTCATCCCTTCATCAATCCATACATATCTATTGACACTCTGCCAGGCATCAAACCCTGGTTAGGACCCCTGGTTAGGGGTCCCAGGTTAGGGATACAGCAGTGGGAGAGACAGACATTGTCCATAACGTCGAAGAGTTTATAATCTCACAGGAACACAGACATACAAGTATTAGAAATAAGTAATCACCTTAGAAAAGACAAATAACTCCTTCATCAAGTTATCTTATCAAAATACTAAATATTACCTGGTTATGTTTGGCAAGAACACATCTTTATGTAGGGACAGAAAATGCCCCCCCCCCACACACACACACAAATGCTCCCTTTACATTTATAGTGAGAGTCATCTCTCTTACGAATTCAGTAAACCACCCTTTACTAAACCACCCAAAGTCTCCATGGAGACTTTCCTGGGAGTGGCTATAGTCTAGAAACCACTGTAACTGGAAACCCAAGCAGCCAGGAGATGCTCTCCATCTCTCAATAACTTTTGTATTGGTGTTGTGCTTGGAGAATTGGGAATTGGGATATTCTTTCCAGCCCTAAACTCCCTGTTTCTATGCAGACAGACTGCCATGCAGGTTAGTAGAACCTTGCTTATGTGAGAAGTCAAGCAGTTTACTTTTTTAAAAGTTAGGGGGACCCAAGTAAGGCAAGCAAACAAACAAAACCTCAACATCAAGTGCTAGCACCCAGTGTAGTAAACCAATAAGCATGAGGGGTCCTTGCATCTAGCCAGCACAGTAAATGAACTCCACACTCCTTGCTTGAAATCTTTGAAATTGAGATTACCAGGTAGTAGACTAGTTGCCTGGCATTATCAAACCACCTTGATAAGCTCATCCACCCTTTGAGTAAGACTAGCAATGGGCCAGGAAAGCTGGGTATATGCCATGAATGAGCCAGGACTACTTAACTGAAATAAAAATTCCACACCTTCAACTCTCTTCTGAAGAGTTTAATTTAAAAAGAAAATTAGCACCGAGGCAAACATAAATGAAGGAGCAAGGTTATTGCATGCTTCTAGTACGAGATTTATCAACGGAATCATAATTAGAAGCCTTGCCACTGAAATAATACAATTTGATGCTACATTTATTCTTGTGAGATATTGATCATCCCTAAAGAAACACAGTGAAACCTCAATAATGTCACCAAATATTTTGGAAACTCAGTTTCGATCCTACAAATGGATACAATTATTTTCCCCAGTTAAGAGTGGGTGGGTACAACTGGTTCCTGAATTAAAACTGATGGTGGTGGGGGGCCTGGGTGGCTCAGTTAGGCATCTGACCCTTGATCTCAGCTCAGGTCTTGATCTCCATTGATGAGTTCAAGCCCAGTGTTGTTCTGGGCATGAAGCCCACTTAAAAAACAATAATGGTGGAGGCACTGATTGACAGTGAAGTTTTAATCCTTTAGAATTCCTGGGCACTGCTTTGGGTGTAGTAAGAATTGAAAATCATTCTGCAGCAATAAAATAAAATGTTTGACTTTCTGCTGACTTTTTCCTAGTTTACTGCAACTCCTCACATCTGGAAAACTTTCACTTATCCAAATGAAAGATACTTCCAAAGAATCATTTGAGGTTGCTGAGATAGCTCATAGCTTAAATACAAAAAAAGGAGGGCAGCTGGTGGAGGAAGGTGGGGAGTGCTATGAAAACAGGAAACTCATCTTCATGAAGAGCATTAGAAGGGTATGGTTAGTACAAAATGATAAATACTGATGATGAGCCATCTTCCAAGAGGAAGAAACAATTCTTTTTTATGATCCATGAATAACAAGGCCAATCTGGAACTGGCAGCCTTTTCCACAATTGGTGCAGATGTCTCCACGTTAGATTCTAGGCTTGGCACTTTTATCGGCAGTGTTTATCTTTCCCTTTTGTGGAAACATGTACCTGTTTTTGGAGTGTGTGAGCCCTCGACTCCTGTGCATTACATTAAGCTAACATTTGGGGACTTGATCTTATGAATAATACACAGGTATTTACTGAGCAGCTGCTATGTGCCAGGCACTATAGGGTGGCTGTGGGAAGGCTATGCCTCTGTTCTCAGTGGAGAGAGACAAATTATAAACAAGAAACCAACAACTCAGTGTGTGTGTGATGAAGAAACTGAGAATAAAGGGGATGCTACGCTAGTAAGGGTGGTTGGGAAAGGCGACCCTGGTGAGTGAGGTGGAATTTGAGCAGGACTTTGAATGGAATCAGAGGCAAGTTCTGCCAAACAGGTGAGTTCTAGACAAAGGAGGATTTGGGGAGAATAGGCTGGGCAAAGGCACTCAGGAACATGCTTGCTGGGTTCAAAGCATTTTTGAATGTTTCTTATTTTATTCGTTGGTTTTCTTGAAGACCTCCCTTTGTTCAAACAGAACAGTACTTGCTTTGGGTATTTAATACCTAGTACTTGAGACATCCAACTTAAAGGAGTAAATGTTGAAGAATTTTGCTGTACATTATGTAGCTGGAGATTCCTCCTTTAAAATGACACGGCCAGAGCGCCCGGGTGGCTCAGCCAGTTAAATGTCTGCCTTCAGCACAGGTCATGATCTTGGGGTCCTGGGATCAAGCCTAGCATCGGGCTCCCTGCTCAGTGAGGAGTCGGCTTTCTCCCAGTCCCTCTGTCCTTTTCCTCGCTTGTGCTCTTCCTCTCTCTCAAATAAATAAATAAAATCTTTTTTAAAAAAATGGTGGGGTGCCTGGGTGTCTCAACAGTTGGTTAAGCGTCTGCCTTCAGCTCAGGTCATGACCCCAGTGTCCTAGGATAGAGTCCCTTGTTGAGCTCCTTGTCCAGTGGGAAATCTGCTTCTCCTCCTCCTCCTGCCCATCCCCCTCCTTGTGCTTGCTCTCTCTCTGTCTTTCTCTCTGTGTGTCAAATAAATAAGTAAAATCTCTTTTAAAATTTTAAGATAGGGGATCCCTGGGTGGCTCAGCGTTTTAGCGCCTGACATTGGCTCAGGGCATGATCCTGGAGTCCCAGGATTGAGTCCTGCATCATGCTCTCTATGGAGCCTCCTTCTCCCTTTGCCTGTGTCTCTGCCTGTCTCTCTCTGTGTGTCTCTCATGAATAAATAAATAAATAAAATCTTAAAAAAAATAAAAATAAATAAAAATTTTAATTAATTAATTAAAAAATTTTAAAATGACATAGCCATTTGAACAGTTGACCAATCTCTTAATTTGAACATTTCCCAAAAAACATATTGATATTTTCCCAGCATTTTGATATACTTTTTTTTTTAAAAGATTTTATTTATTATGAGAGATACAAAGAGAGATAGAGGCAGAGACACAGGCAGAGGGAGAAGCAGGCTCCACACAGGGAGCCCAACATGGGACTCGATCCCAAGTCTCCAGGATCACGCTCTGGGCTGAAGGCGGCACTAAACCGCTGAGCCACCAGGGCTGCTCTTGATATACTTTTTTGTATGATGCCTGAATCACTAATGTAACTGGTAGCATTTAATTTATAACATTAAGAAAATCATAGTACTTTAAGTTAGAAAATGTAGGACTTTCAGGACTCCTGTCATAGGAAAGAGAGATGGATAAAGATTAGGAAAATGTAAGCAAAGCAAATAATATGACTTATGAATGCAGAATTATTCAGTAAAGGTGAGATGAATACATTGATTTAAAAGCTTTTTAATTTTTTGAAGTTTTTGAGTGAATGGCTCATCTTTCTTAATTCATGCCTGTAACAGTTTTATCTGCTAGATTAGAATTCATTAAAAAAGAAGAAACTAAGTGCCATTAATACTTCTTTGTAATGAATGAGTATCTTTAACTAAATGACAAGGGGCAGGCAACAGTGTCTTCCTGGGGCTTAGCACTGTGGTATATATATGTATGTACCCTGTAATTAACAACACGATTCATTAATAACACCACTCTATGCTGACATTGTACTCTTAACCAGACAAGAGGCTTTTCTCTTTTTTCTAATCTAACCTTTAAACAGTATCTCTAAGCAATTTCAGTTCCATGCTCTTGGCGATTATCAAACTCTCTTTAAAGTAACTTAGACATTCTGAAACATAGCTGACTGTTTGCATGCATGTATTCATGTATTTGTGCAGTCTATTCATCAAATATTCACTGAATACCTACACTGTGCCTCTTCCACTCCCATTTGTTCTGCTGACGGAAAATGACAAAAGCGCAACTTTTTGTAAATAGCCCTGAGATGGCCTTAAAGATGGCTGCCCATTCTTTATCTTCTCCCATCAAAAAAATGGAAGTTATTTGTCCTTCCTTGAATCTGCTTTATTGTGACTGCTTTAACCAACAGAATGCAGCAGAAGCCAGGATTTCCCATTTCAGATCTGGCTTTTCAGAATCCTGACAGTTACCATTTCCTCCCTCTTGGAACTCTCATATTCAGGACCCCAAAACCACCACGTATGACGGCCCAGCCATCCCAGTGTCCCAGGGGAGCCTCCTGATGACTCTAGACCCAGCATTATCTGATAACAACTATGAGGAACCCCAAGGAAGGCCTGCAGAAATGCTGCAGAGCTGAGCCCAGTCAACCCACAGAACTATTCGAGAGGATGAAAGGACTGTTGTTTTAAGCCACAATGTTTTAGGATGGGTTGTTATACAGTAACACATCACTAAACAAGCCTTAGTGGAATTTGGGGGCTCACTGATGGGGCACTCCCATACACGCACTGCATTCAGAATATTTCTGAGGTCAGTTTTCCCGAAGAGGCAATATATAGCCAGATGATTACAACAGTTCTTTTTTCAGAAGGGAGTCATTAAAAAGAATTCATTACCCTTCCTTTAGTAATGAACTGGTCATTCTGAGAGCTAAAGGCAGCCCATTAAATATCCCCCTGAGAGGGTGCTGGGGTAACTCACTGGGTGGGAAGAGGCTATAGAACCTCGTGGCAAGGCACAGCCAATGTCTCTAGAGGCAGATGTTTCAGTTTTAGCTCCACTGCATCTCAGGGCTCACCCATAACTCATCATCATCCCACTCTCTAAACACAACTGGGCCGATAATAATTGCCTGATACCCTGCAAAACTACCAGAGTTGCCTTTCTTTCTGATAGACAAATCAGATTGTATCAGTTATATCTTTCATTTTTTTTTTAGGGAGAGCATGTGTATCAGCAGGGAGGGGCAGAGGGAGAAGGAGAAAGAATCCCAAGCAGGCTCCAGGCCCAGCACAGAGCCGGATGTGGGGCTCAATCCCACAACCCTGAGATCATGACCTGAGCTGAAATCAAGAGTCGGACACTTAACCAACTAGGCCACCCAGGTGTTCCATATCAGCTTCATCTTAAAGATTATCAATATTGCCACCTCTGCCCATCCCTTACTCCAAACTCCACAGCAAGATACAGAACAGACTCTTCAGATCCTCATGTATTACTTTCTTGTAGTTGTCATAACAAATTACCATAAATGTTATGGCTTGAAACAACAGAAATGTATTCTCTTAGTTTTAGAGGCCAAGAAGTCTGAAATACAGGGCTGTGCTCTCTCCAAACACTCTAGGGAAGAAACCTTCCTTGCTTCTTCTGGTTTCTGGTGGCTCCAGATATCTTTTCATTTGCGGCTACATCACTCCAATCTGCCTCTGTCTTCACATGGCCTTCTCTATGTGCCTGTGTTCTCTTCTTTTGTAAGGACACTTACACTGGATATAGGACCCACCTGAGTAATTCAAGATAATCTCATTTAGAAATCCTTAATTTATTTGCATCTGCAAAGACCCCTTTTCCAAATAAAATCATATCCACATGTTTTGGGGGAAAATATCTTTTGAGGAGGGAGGCCACCATTTAATCCACTATACCTCACTCCGCCATGTTGTCTTTTTCTCCCCATTGTTCCTGGCCTAGTGATGCTGTGACCTGGACACTCTGCCACTTGCACTTCCCACGACACACTGTACTCGTTTGTCTGTCTGAATGAGGGTAAGCACCCTTCTGACTAGAATGCCGTTTGCTACATGCCCTAGTAAAACAGTCTTTGGAGCCAGTTCAGAAGTCACCTTCCATACAACCTTCTTAATACCTCAAAGGGAGAATTAGTTGCTCCTCACTTCCCACAGCACATTGTCCAGGGTCTTACATGGGCATAGCTAGGTGCTTAATAGATACTCACTGTACTAGCTGGGTCAAATTGGGCTTATGAATGGATGCATATAGGTTCTATCTCCATTGATCAGGTAGATTATTGGCATTTTATTCCTTTGAGGTTCACGAGGCTTTTTGTTTATTCCTTTGTTAAAACATATGTATCTGGGGGTGCTTGGCTGACTAAGTTGGTAGAACACGAGACTCCTTTTTTTTTTTTTTTAAGATTTTTAGTTTATTTATTAGAGAGAGAGAGAGAGGCAGAGACACAGGCAGAGAGAGAAGCAGACTCCCTGTGGAGTCTCTGGGATCCTGGGTCTCTGGGATCACAACCTGGACCGAAGTTGGCACTAAACCACTGAGCCACCAGGGCTGCCCAAACATAAGACTCTTAATCTCAGGGTAGTGAGTTTAAGCCCCACACTGGGTATAGAGCTTACTAAAAAAAAAAAAAAAAAGAAAGAAAGAAAACAGATATGTATCTAACACTTTATGCCACTGCCAGTCAATACACTTGGGGTATTACGAAGAGCTAGAATAAAGGACTCCTCTCAGGAATTAAACATTGGGGATAGATGATCAAGTAGAGGGTGACAAAATGGTCACCAATATTTCCCTTTTTTGGGCATTCTGGAAAACTGTATTTCTAAGCCTTCCTTACATTTAAGTTTGGATCATGAGATTAATTCTCATCAAAGAAATGAAGACAGAGTGATATACTCCATTTCAAGATCTGCCCACTAAAATCTCCCAACAGATCTCTGGCTTTCTCTTGTTTCCATCTGTGTGGCTGGAAATGAGGACCTCAAGATCACAGGACCCTACATGCAAGGAGCTATTTGGAAAGAGAAACATAAAGGAGAGATATCCAACCTGCATTTGACTTTAACTGAAGAAGAAATGCATTTTTATATTGTTACATGTATCAGCCAATTTTTATTAGGTTATGCTGTGGTAACCACTCCAAAAAAAAATCAATAGCTTATGACAAGTGTTTATTTATAATTCATACTACATGATAACTGCTTTTTGACTATGACTATGCTCCTTATGTTTTCTTTATTCCAGAATCCAGGCTGAAGGATCAGTCCCTATTTGGGACATGCTGTTTTCATGGCACAGGAGAAAATGAACCACCGGCAAAACTGCAATGCAAGGCTCTTAAACCTTCTGCTCAGATGTGGCATCCATCATGTTTACTTGTATTCCATTGGTCAAAGCCTGTCATATGGCCAAGCCTCAGCTACCAGGGTGGAAACTCTACTTACTCCCTATTATGGGTTGAACTATGTCCTCCAAAATTCATAGGTTGAAACCCTAACCACTAATGTGACTGTATTTGGAAATAGGGCCTTTATAGAGGTAAGGATAAATGAAGTCAAAAGGGTGGGGCCCTAATCTGTTAAGACTGCTGTCCTTATATATCTGTTAAGACTGCTGTCCTTATATATACTCCTTATATACCAGGAGTAGGCCATATGAAGACACAATGAGAAGGTGGCCATCTGCAAGCCAAGGAGAAAGGCCTCAGGAGAAATCAAACCTGCCAGCACCTGGATCTTGGATTTCCAATCTCCAGAAGTGTGCAAAAATAAATTTTTGCTGTTGAAGCCACCAAGTCTGTGGCATTTTGTTGTGGCAACCCTAGCAGACTACTACACCCCACATAAAGGGGCATTGCAAGTTCCATGGCAATGGATGGGAATGACGGTCTTCTTACAAAGTAGACTAAATAATAGGGGACAATTACACCATCTACCACATTATGCCACTGAAGTCAGGGGATATTTGTAAAAGCAGTATTACCCTGACTCTTCAGATACATCAAGAGTGTCTAAATAGACAAATGGAGAAAGGTAGTTTGGGGGGCACAGACAGTAAAACATTCTTCTCCATTTATCTAGGGCTGACTCTGCCCCTAGACGTCACAGAATGAGCTGCTGGTCCCAGTAGAAGAGATGAGTGTCATAGTTACAGCACTCTGTCCTTGGAACTTAATTTCAACTCTTTGAGTTCTACCGTGTTTGTCAAATAATACTGCTAACTGCTTCCCAGGGTTGCTGTGAAAAGTAAATGAGAGAAAGATCTTGCCACACAGTAGGTTTTCATCAAACGTTATTCTGCTCTCTTCCTACATTCTTATTAGGAACTGAAGAAATGTATGCTGGGGGGAATTTAAAGCTTAGCATGTATCAGTCTTATCAAAAGAGACATTTTCCTTTGTTCCATAAATCATTATTTCAAATCAGAGCTCATCTTACAGGACTAATTACCGTACAGAAGATACTGTGATTAATTGTTTGGGGACTGGAGAGAGTGGAGATGGGAAAGGAAGAAGGGAGGCTGTTAGAACCAACCTGCAGGCAAGAAGAAAGGTTCATTGCATTTATTTAATAGGCCACTATGCAGCTGACTGGAGTTTATTTGTCATAACAACACTGGCATTTAAATAAAGATGTTAGCATTAATCATCAATTGTGATTAAAGCCCACAGCTACAGCAAAAGCTGAAAACATGCTCGGCTTTTTTTTTCCTTCCTTATTTTTCCTGCTGGTCTCAGCAATGCAGAATCTCAATGGTCCAGAAGAAAAACTCTCTATTTTTTTTTAGAAACAGAATGGGGTGGGGGAAGGTTTTGGAATTAGAGGAATATAGATGGTGAGAGGGGGAAGAGTTTGCTGTATTTATGTAAAGTTTCATAAAATGATGCCAGCTATATTGTTTTTAATCCAGGAATTATAGGGCTAAAAAGATATTTACTCACTAATAAATATCCATTTCCTTATTCTTCATTGCCATATTGTCCTTCAGTAACTCAGGACTAATTCCAGAACAGTTTGATATTTACCCAGCAGATAGCATGCAGTGCTGTCACGGCTCCTGAGCTCTGTACCACATATAAACAGATAATCTCCAAAGAGGAGCAAGGAGGCAGAAAGAAGGCCTTCCTAAAACCATGCTTTCTCTGTGCAAGCTTCAAAATCTCGAGAACTGACTATAGTGATGCAGCTTCAATTAATAGCCTTCAATTAGAAACATGAACCAGTTTTCGTGGTAGAATTCCTGACTTGGGCAGTATTTTCTCTCCATTGTCATTCCCAAACTCAATTCCTGAAGGAGGCAGGAGTTGTCACTGGATCCCTGTGATGATAACAGCCAAGCCTGATTTCTTGGTGCCCACTGTGGATTCTGACTCCCTAGGACTTCTGTGAAACATTCCAGCCAGACCAATCCTCCCTCCACAGCACCCTGATCTCACCCAGCCTCCCTGACCTGTGGGCACAGCCTCCCACCCTCCATGAGCCCTATTCTCCCCACCAACCAATCTATTTAGACAGATGGATTCTTATGGACTCATCCATAATTTATAACAGATATTTGTGTAGGCCTTATTATTTGCTCTTTAGATTTCAAGATATAACTAAAGTATTTGCCTAGAACAGTGGTCTTCAACTACGGGAAAGCTTGCCTCCAAGAGAACATAAATAAGAGAAGATTTTTTTTTTTTTTTAAAGAGAAGATCTATTTAAAGACAACATAAAAAGTAGGAGGAAGTATGAGGAGAAGGGCAGTTCCATGTTTGGTCCAGGGCCTAAACAACATCAGAGTTCAGAGTCAGCTTCTTTGATTCATTCAGATTTGCCTCATTGTGACAATATAGTGACCACAACTCTGTTACATTTTCACAAAATAGTGCCTTAAAGTTGGGAAGGGAAGGAAGCTGCCTTGTTACCTTGCTCCTCTGTCAAGGAAGAAAGTGTCTTCCCAGACTCAGCCCCAACAGTTCTCTCAGTTCACACTGGCCAGTACTGAATCACTTGCCCATGTCCATGCCTTGGTGGCAAAGGAGGCTGGAAATACAGGTATCTGGCATTTTCTTGGGAGGGTGTGCTTGCTAGCAAGAAAAAGAATGTGGGAGGTTCCACAAGAAGGCCCATGACGGTGCACACACTTCCTGGTCCTCTCTTGGTGGAACTCACAGCCTACTGCAGGGAGAATCAGATTAGTACAAGACAGTGCTGGTGGCTGACAGCTGTTGCCATCTAAAGTTAGAATGTAAGAATGGGGGTTCCAGTCCCAAATGATGACACAGGAAGGCCCTGAACTCACCTCCTCCACGGAACACACCAAATTACACCTATATATAGAACAATTCCTCCTAAAAAGAACTGAGGGCCGACTGAACAGCTTCTGAAGAACCAAAGATAGAATAAAGAGTTTCCCCCAAACAAAACCACTAACCCAGCTCTATAAGAAACATTAAAGAGACTTTTTAAGTGGAAAAGAAATGGCCATAATTAGACATAAGAAAACTATGAATGAAAGGATGTAAAATATGACAACATATACAAAAACTGTGGAGGAGACAGTAAAAAAGGGAAAAGAGGAGAAAAATAAGGTTTTTTTTCTTTTTTTATCTTCTTTCTGTTTTTATTTTTATTTTTTTCCTATCTTAGAATGTGTTTGAACTTAAATGACCATCAAATTAGTATCGACTGCTATTTACTTAGGATGTTATATATGAACCTCATGGTAACCATAAATCCAAAGCCTATAATAGGTACACAAAAAAAACAAGGAGAAAGAAAGCCAAACATGACACTATAGAAACTCATCAATCACAAAGAAAGAGAGCAAGAAAAGAAAAAAGGAATAGAGAAGAACTATAAAAACAACCAGAAAACAAATAACAAAATGGCAGTAAGTGCATACTTATCAATAATTACTTTAAATGTAAATGGCCTAAATGCTCCAATCAAAAGACACAGTGTGGTGGAATAGATTAAAAAACAAGACCCATCTATATGCTGCCTACAGAAGACTCACCTCAAACCTAATGGCAAAAAACAAAACAAAACAAAACAAACCCAATGGCACATACAGACTGAAACTGAAGGTGAATGCAAAGACACTCACCATGTAAATGGAAGCAAAAATAAGTCAAGGTGATAATATTTATATCAGACAAAATAGACTTTTTAAAAAAGATTTTATTTATTTATTTGACAGGAAGAAAAGAGAGCACATGAGAGTGCAAGAGCAGGGGGAGGGAAAAGCAGACTGAGCAGGGAGCCACAGGCCGGGCTCCATTTCAGGAGCCCAGGATCATGACCTGAGCCAAAGGCAACCGCTTAACCAACTGAGCCACCCAGCCGCCCCCAAGATAGACTTTAAAACAAAAACTGTAACAAGAGACCCAAAAGGACATTAACATGATGATAAAGGGATCAATACAACAAGAGGACATTGTAAATTATAAATATTGTACAATTTACAAATGTGAATATCTATGCACCCAACACTGGAACACCTAAGTGCATAAAACAAATAATAACAGACACAAAGAGAGAAATTGGTGGTAATACAATAACAGTAAGGGACTTTAACATCCCACTTAAACCAATGTTTAATCATCCAGACAGAGAATCAACAAGGAAATCAGATCTTTGCATTCAAAGATGGACTTTGGACCAGATGGACATAACAGATATATACAGAATATTTCATCCACAAAAAGTAGAATTCACATTCTTTTTACATGTACATGGAATATCCTCCAAAAGAAATCACATAGTAGGGATCCCTGGGTGGCGCAGTGGTTTAGCACCTGCCTTTGGCCCAGGGCGCGATCCTGGAGACCCGGGATCGAATCCCACGTCGAGCTCCCTGCATGGAGCCTGCTTCTCCCTCTGCCTATGTCTCTGCCTCTCTCTCTCTCTCTGTGACTATCATGAATAAATAAATAAAATCTTAAAAAAAAAAAAAGAAATCACATAGTAGGTCGTAAAACAAGCCTCAATAAATTTAAAAGGACTGAAATCATATCATGCATCTTTCCCAATCATAATGGTATGAAACTACAAATAAATCACAAGAAAAAAACTGGAAAAAATACAAACACATGGAGAATAAGCAACGTGACACCAAACAACCAATGAGTCAATGAAGTAATCAAAGAAGAAATTTAAAAATACAGAGACAAATGAAACATGACAGCTCAAAATCTTTGGGACACAACAAAAGCAGTTCTGAGAAGGAAGTATATAACGATACAAGCTTACCTCAAAAAAACAAAAAACAGCTCAAATAAACAATCTAACTTTACACATAAATGAACTAGAAAAAGAACAAAGTCCAAAGTGAGTAAAAAAAGAGGAAATAATAAAGATCAGAACAGAAATAAATGACACTGAAGGGGTGTCTGGGTGGCTCAGTTGGATAAACATCCAGGTCTTGATCTCAGGGCTGTGAATGCAAACCCCACATTGGACTCCACAATAGGCATGTGGCCTACTTAAAAAGAAAAAACAAACAACAAAAAGAAATAAATGACATTGACACTAAAAAAAAATTAGAAATTAATGAAACATTGGTTGAAAAGATAAACAAAATTGACAAATCCTTAATAAGACTTACCAAGAAAAAAAAGAGAAAAGACTAATAAATAAAATCAGGAATGAGAGAGGAAGTAACAGCTGACATCACAGAAATACGTAGAACCAAAAGAGAGCAGTATGAAAAATTAAATACCAAAAAATTTGACAACCTAGAAGAAATAGATAAATTCCTAGAAATATACAATCTTCTAAAAGTGAATCAGAAAGAAATAGGAAATCTGAACAGACTGATCACAATTAAGGAAACTGAATTGGTAATCAAAAAAGTACCAAATAATAAAAGTCCAGGACCAGATGGAGTCACAGGTGAATTCTACCAAACATTTAGAGTTAATACCTATTCTCCTCAAACTATTCCAAAAAAATAGAAAAGCTTCCAAATACATTCTACAAGGCCAGAATAACCCTAATACCAAAACCAGACAAAGATACTATGAAAAAAGAAACTATAGACCAATATCCCTTATGAACATGGATGCAAAATCCTCAGCAGAATATCAGCAAACTTGGGCAGCCCGGGTGGCTCAGCAGTTTAGTGCCGCCTTCAGCCCAGGGCCTGATCCTGGAGACCTAGGATCAAGTCCCATGTCGGGCTCCCTGCATGGAGCCTGCTTCTCCCTCTGCCTGTGTCTCTGCCTCTGTGTGTGTGTGTGTGTGTGTGTGTGTGTGTGATGAATAAATAAATAAAATCTTAAAAAAAAAAAAAAGGAATATCAGCAAACTTCATACACAATACATTAGAAAGATCACCACAATCAGGTGGGATTTATTCCAGGGATGCAAAAATGGTTCAATATTCACAAATCAATCAACATGATGTATCGTGTCAACAAGACAAAGGATAAAAATCATATGATCATCTCAAAAGATGCAGAAAAGGCATTTGACAAGATTCAACAACTATTCATGGTAAACACTTTCAACAAAGTCGGAAGGAACATACATCAACATAATAAAGGCCATATATGAAAATCTGCAGCAAATATCATACTCAATGGTGAAAAACTGAGAGTTTTCTCTTTAAGATCAGGTATAAGACAAGGATGTCCACTCTCGCCACCTTTATTCAGCAGAGTACTGGAAGTCTTACCCATAGTAATCAGACAAGAAGAAATAAGAGGCATTGTATTGATAAAGAAGTTTTACTGTCACTATTTGCTGATGATGTGATAATATAATAGAAAATCCTAGGTTCCACCAAAAAGACCACTAGAAGTTATAAATGAATTCAGTAAAGTTGCAGGATAAAAAATTAATACTCAGAAATTGTTAGCATTTTTATAAACTAATAACAAAGTAACAGAAAGAGAAATTAAGAAAACAATTCCAGGGGTGCCTAGCTGGCTCAGTTGGAGGAGCATGCAGCTCTTGATCTTGGGTGTTCAAGCTCCACATTGGGTATAGAGATTACTAAAAATAAATAAATAAATAGGCTTTAAAAATAGAAAGAAAACAATCCCATTTAAATTGCACCAAAAAGAATAAAATACCTAGGAATAAAAACCAAAGAGGTAAAAGCCTGTACTCTGAAAACTATAATACATCGATGAAAGAAATGGAAGGTGACACAAACAGATAGATATTCCATGCTCATGGATTGGAAGAATTTACATTATTTTTTTAAAGATTTTATTTTTTATTTATTCATGAGAGACACACACACAGAGAGAGAGAGAGAGAGAGAGGCAGAGACACAGGCAGAGAAAGAAGCAGGTTCCATGCAGGGAGCCTGACGTGGGACTCGATCCTGGGACTCCAGGATCATGCCCTGGGCTGAAGGCAGTGCTAAACCGCTGAGCCACCCGGGCTGCCCAAGAATTTACATTATTAAAATGTCCATATTACCCAAAGCAATCTACAAATTCAATGCAATACCTATCAAAATAGCAATAGCATTTTTCACAGAACTAGAACAAACAATACTAAAATTTGTATGGAACCACAGAAGACCCTGAAGAGCCAAAGCAATCTTGAGAAAGAAGAACTAAGCTGGAGGTATCACAATTACAGATTTCAATATATACTACATTGGGCTCCTGGGTGACTCAGTCCATTAAATGACCAACTCTTGATTTTGGCTCAGGTCATGATCTTGAGGTTCTGGGATTGAGCCCCACATGGGACTCCATGCTCAGTGGGGAATCTGTTTGATATTCTCTCCCTCTCCTTCTGCTCCTCTGCTTGTGCTCTCTTTCTCTCTCCCTTTCTCCCTCTAAATAAATAGGGACACCTGGGTGGCTCAGTCTGTTAAATGTCTGACTTTTGATTTCAGCTCAAGTCATGATCTCAGAGTGGTGAGACTGAGCCCCACCTTGGGCTCTGCACTCAGCTCAGAGTCTGCTTGAAATTCTCTCTCCCTCTCTCTTGGCCCCTCCCACTCTCATTCTTTCTCTCTAAATAAATAAATATAAAAAAATAAAATTAAGTAAGTAAATACATCTTTTAAAAAAGATATACTCTAAAGCTGTAGTAATCAAAGCAGCATAATACTGGCACAAAAACAGACACATAGATCAATAGAACAGAATAGAAAGCCCAGAAATAAACCCATGTTTATATGGTCAATTAATCAATGATGAAGGAGTCAAGAATATGCAATGGGGGAGAAGACAGTCTCTTCAATAAATGGTGCTGGGGAAACTGGACAGCTACATGTAAAAGAATGAAACTGGACCAGTTTCTAATACTATACTCAAAAATAAACTTGAAATGGATTAATGACCTAAATATAAGACCTGAAATCATAAAAATCCTAGAACACAACCAGTAATTCCTCTGATACTGGTTATAGCAATATTTATCTAAATATGTCTGCTAAGGCAAGAGAAATAAAAGCAAAAATAAACTATTGAGACTACATCAAAATAAAAAGTGTTGGCACAGCAAAGGAAACCATCAACAAAACAAAAAGATAACCTACTAAATGGCACAAGATATTTTCAAATGATATTTATGATAAGGGGTTAATATCCAAAATATATAAAGTACTTATATAATCCAACACAAAAAAAAAAAAAAAATCTAACTGAAAAGTAGGCAGAAGACCTGAACAGATATCTCTCCAAAGAAGACATACAGATGGTCAACAGACACATGAAAAGATGCTCAATCTCATTAATCATCAGGTAAATGCAAACCAAAACCACAATGAGCTACCACCTTATACCTGTTAGAATAGCCATAATAAAAAAGACAAGAAATAACAAGTGTTGGCAAGAATATGGAGAAAAAGGAACCCTTGTGCACTGTTGGTGGAATGTGAGTCGATACAGCCACTGTGGAAAACAACATGGAGGTTCCTCAAAAAAATAAAAATAGAAATACCATATAATCCAATAATTCCACTATTAGGTATTTACCCACCCCCCAAAACAAAATTCTAATTCAAAAAGAGATATGCACCCCTATGTTTATTGCACCATTATTTACAATAACCAACATATGAAAGCAACCTAAATGCCCATCAATAGAATGGATAAGGAAGATGTGGGATGTGTGTGTGTGTGTGATGTGTGTGTGTATAGATATGTACACACATGTTTATACAACACAATGGAATATTACATAGCCATAAAAAATATGAGATCATGCCATCTGAGACAACATGGATGAACCTAGAAGGTATCATACTAAGTAAAATAAGTCAGACTGAGAAGGACAAATACTGCATGATTCCACTCATAAGTAGAATGTAAAAAAAAATGAAAAAACAATAAAAGCAGAATCAGACCTATAAATACAGAAAACTAATGGTTTCTGGGCGAGTAAGTGAAGTTGGACAAAACAGGTGCAGGGGAGTAGAGATACAGGCTTCTGGTTACAAAATGAATAAATCATGGGAATAAAAGGCACAGCATGAGAAATATAGTTGATATTATAATAGCAATGTATCAGGACAGATGGTAGCTACACTTGTGGTGAACATAGCATGATGTATAAACTTGTCAAATCGCTAAGCTGCATACCTGAAACTAATGCAACATTGTGCTGCCACTACACTCAAATAAAAAATGAATAAATAAAGTTAGAATGTAAGACACAAAATAGGAGCTGTCAGCCCTGTCTGAGGAGGTCAAGGAAGGCTTCTGGGAAGATGAATGCCTGATCCTTCTCCTGAAATCCTGCTTTAGTAAGAACATTTCCACCCACATCAGAAGCCTAAGGAATTTCTTCAAATCCTCCTTTTCCATCTCCCCACATGTGATTCATCCCCCATATTTATCACCATCCCTCTTTCCTAGCTTTGCGCAGTGGCAGTATCGTAGCCAATGAGGTTTATCCGAGGCGCGATTATTGCTAATTGAAAACCATCCCTCTTTCCTTTACTTACAGACTTTCGGCCTTAGTTCATAATCTCATCATCCCCCTTTTCCCTTTCTGACTGCTGGGCCCTCACCTTAATCCATTGTCCACAGTATCATCGTAGTTATCTTTCTAAAACTTAGGTATGATCATGTTAAAATCCTTATCCTTTACTGTTTTTGTTTTTGCTTTAATAAAATAAAATCTGGCTTCCTTAGTGTGGCATGCAAGGCACACTACACAGTCTGGCTTCACCTGCTTTCTTGTCTTCACCTTCTGCTTTCCCTTTTTCGACAGACATGTTGGGCAATTTGCCATCACCCAGATGTGGCACATAATTTCATGCCTCCATGCCTTTGCACAGCCTGAATACCCCACCTGCCCATCCACTTCCCTTCTTTACTTGTTACAATTTATTACTGTAGGTCCAACTTAAATGCTACCATTTCCATGAAACTTTCTCAAACTTTGTGTCAAGATTAATTTGCTTACTCTTCTGGGAGTTCAGAATGTGTTGAACCTCTACTGGGGAATTACCCCACTGCTCCTATTGTATACTTCCTATGGGCCAGGTATTTATAAAAGAATTACATATTATAAACTCATTTAATCCTCACAGCAACCCTCTTATGTAAGTATCATCCCCATTTTACAGACAGGGAAGCTGAGACACAGTGATCTCAAGGAACTCTTCTTGGTTTCAAACCCAGTTAGTCTGACTCTGGAGATGAGTTCAGGATTTCTACACCAGTGCTGTTCAATGGAACTTTGTGATAATGGACATATTGTATATTTCTGCTCTCAAATCTGGTAGCCACTAACAACATGTGGCTATTAAGCACTTGTATTATGGCCATTGTGACTAAGAAACTGCATTCTTAATTTCATTTCATTTTAATTTATTTCATTTAAATGTAAACAGCCACATGTGGCTCTTGGCTATCATATCGGACAACACAGTTCTGTACCATATTTGTCTCCATCCCTCCTGAGGGCAGGGATTACAGCTTGTCCATTATCAGATGCCCCCAGAATTCACTTTCAAGGTTTGTTAGATTGAAATAGGCCTATTTCCTCTTTGGCCATAAAAATGTAGGGCTGCTTTTCTACCCCTACAACTGAGAGATAAGACTATTTTTCTGAGTTCCCGTTTTGCAGCATATGCTGAACAATCCCTATTATTATAAAATTTGGTTAATCACCCTAATTGAAAACGCTTCTCAAAAAACTGCTTTATTACTTTCGATATTACAAGCTCACAAATAATCTCATGCAGTTTAGAGAAGAATCTGACCTCTGTGTTCAGAAGTGCAATTCCACTTACTGACAATTCTTAGTTATATTTACAGGTCAACACCTAATATTTATGAGGTCAGCACATTGTGCCAAGAAATAGGAAATAAAAGTTAACTACAGTAAAGACAAAGCAAATCCTAAAAGTTATTTGTGTTGTGTTGTTACAAAGCTCTTTTTCTTTTTTAAACCTAAAAACAAACACATCCTATGGAAATTTATGCTTAGAAACTTTAGCAGGTATCTGTATCAAGAAGTCACATGATTTTATTTTTTTAGGATTTTATTTATTTATTCATGAGAGACACAGAGAGAGAGAGGCAGAGACACAAGCAGAGAGAGAAGCAGGCTCCACACAGGGAGCCTGATGTGGGACTTGATCCCGGGACTCCATGATCACGCCCTGGGCCGAAGGCAGGCTCCCAACCATTGAGCCACCCAGGCGTCCCAAGAAGTCACATTAATATAAATTTCTGAACACTATTCACAACTCAATGTGAAAACATCTAAGTGACTAAGGTAATATATGTTTTGTCTACACCGTGTTATTGAACGTATACACAAAAAAGTTTATTTTTCTCCCCCATTTGGCACAGTGCGTAGAGAATAATAATAACCACAGAAATAATTTTCCCATATGTTTAGCCACCAGCTGCTACAGTTTAAAGAACACACAGGGCTGTTTGTGTGTTTTGAGTTTTGTTTTCTTTCCCAGGGAGAGAAGAGAGCATGGCAACAAAGTGGCATATTAAAAGTTGTAAAGAATTTTGAAATCATTCGAGGGATTATGGTCTTAAATCTATATAATATAAGCCTGCAACAGGATACTAATTGGTTTTGTTTGGATCAGGGGTTGCAAAGTGGTGGCCCTCCAACCTGTTTTATTCTGCTTACACAATGTTTTTTTTTACAAACGTGTATTTGAATGCTTTCAGATAGGACTTGCATGCTCAAAAATGCCATTGTTCCTATCATCCCTTCTTGTTTTACATCTGCTCAGTCCTCCTACCTATTTTACCTACCCAGTTCCTCGTTGACGTTGGCATTTGCAAACCCTGGTTAGACAGTATTCCACTACAGGAACTCAGAGCACTCAAATGCTTTCCAAAAAAAGCCATATTCTTACCTAGTTATTATACAAATGACATCAAAACTGAAGGACACTGTGTGGTGTATTGTTCAGATACAGTACACTATCAGTTTACCATGGTAGATGGTAATTCTTTAAATAAAAAAGACAAATTCCCATTCTGCCTCCATGAACCTTCTATACACCTGGAGGAATTAATTCATCCAGGAAATATTTATGGAATATAGAGTTGTATTTATGGGATACAGGGTGGTAGATCTGTGTTCTTCAAGACATAGAATTCTAGCAGAACTAGAATTCTAGGATATATTGGCAGCTTTTACCATCTACTGTAGTTAAAATGATTATAATTACCAAATCTAAAAATACTGTCATTCTCTTTCCTCCAAATCTGTTTTCTCCAGAGTTTGCTGGGCATCCCATTGAAACAGGAAAGTTGATCTGGGTTCTCACCCTGCCTCTGCTCACTTACTTTATCTACCATCTTCAGCCCTTGTCTTTCTTCTCCCATTCTATTTCATAGTTTTGAGAACATTCTTGATTTCCATTCTGCAGGAAGTGTTGAAACAAAATCAGATTTTACTTGCAAATATTATAGCTCTCATTTGCCAAAGGGAAAGTGATATTTAAAATTTTAATTCCAGAAAGCAACCATATATAACATACTTGGAGGTTTTATTGAAGAATCAATAATGCATCCAATATCAACTAGTTTTCCTCTAAGACCCAAGTATCTAGAAGAGATATTAAAGGTAGAATCCATGTATTAGTCAGCATTCTCCAGAGAAGCAGAACCAATAGGATATATATAGAGAGATATATAAAAGGAGATTTATAATAGGAATTGGCTCATGTGGTTATAGAGGTCAAGAATTTGCCTTTCTTCTGACTTTTTGTTCCATTTGGGCCTCCAGTGGATTAGATGATGCTCACCTATATTGATGAATGCAGATTTTCTTTACTCAGTCTACGGATTCAATGCAGCTCTCTTCCAGAAACACCCGTTGAGAGACAATGCAAATAATGTTTCATCAGCTACCTGAGCATCCCTCAGCCTATTCAAGTTGACACATAAAATTAACCATCACAATCTAATGCCTTATGGAGGAGGAAGGACTGTCAGCAATCATGACATTACTCAGTGATGAAAGTAAGACTGGAAACAGCTAGACCAGAGAGTCACATCCCTCACTGTCCATCAGAATGACCATTATCCAGAGGGGGCAGGACTTTACTTTTACATACTGATGCCTGAGCTCTGCTCCAGAGAGTCTGGGGTGAGGCGGTAAGCATTGGTACTTTGTAGACTTCCTAAGTGATCAATGTGTAGCCAGCATGGAGAACTTCAGGTCCAGGCTAGCACTCCTCCAAACATTGTGTTCAGTCAGCATTAAAATCATAGGGAATGCTGGAAAATGAAAATTTCTAACTGCACCTCCCAAATAGCAATAGAATTAGGATCTCTGGGGCCAGAGTTCAGGAATATGTGTATTCCCAGCTCTCTTTGAAATATGTAGGCCCAATAAAGACTGTGAGCCACATGCTACACAAAAATACAGAACTATAAGGACCATGGGCTTTGGAGGCAGGTATGGATATTAAGACCAACTTGGCCACATAAAAGCTGTGGGCACCCTATAAGGGTCAGTTTCTTTTTCTTTTTCATAAAGGTCAGTTTCTTATCCTTTAGCATTAGTTTCCTTATCTCTAAAATGGGATAATGGTAATGACCTCAGAAATAAATGAAGTAATAAAAGTATAGCACCCAGGCCCATGTCTGGGACAGAGTTAGTAGTTCATAAATTCCCTTCCCCATTTTGCTATTGTGTAGAAGCAGTCTCTCTCTCTCTCTTTTTTTAAGTAAACTTTACCCTCCAATGCGGGGCTCAAACTCATGACTCCAAGATCAAGAGTTGCATGCTCTCTCAACTGAGCCAGCCAGATGCCCCAGAAGCTTCTTTATTGTAAACTTATTTATTCCACTATATCAGAAAATAAGTAATTTGTTATCAGGTCCTACAATTATGATTGGATAACAGAGTGCTTCCACATATTAAAATATTACAAGAATTGATAGAGTATTCTTTTAAAGATTTATTTATTTATTTTAGAGAGAGAGAGAGAGATCACGTGTGTGAGTCAGGGGAGGGGAAGAAAGAGAGGGAGAGAATCTTCAAGCCGACTCCCCACTAGCACGGAGCCCAATATGGGGCTTGATGTGGGGCTTAATCTCACAACCCATGAGTTCATGACCTGAGCCGAAACCAAAAGCTAGACACTTAACTGACTGAGCCACCCAAGTGCCCCAATGTAGCATTTTAAAGTACTCTGTTTCACCGAACGGAAATCCTCAGGCAGAGTCCCAAATCTTGTTTTGTCATCATGTATACATAGGATTTTTTTTTCTCCACAGGTCAAAGTAAGTTCACTAGCTTGTCAAGCCAATGGACTCATCTGTCAAGCGGCATCTTTGTCCTCAGAGGAATCTGAGCCTTTATATTTCTTTTATATGTTATTATCCCAACAAGCCATTTGCTATCTAACCTCCAAGACAAGTAGTAAACTAAAGCTATCTGTTCATTGTGTCAATCATTTAGATGGCAGACAGGCAGGAAAATATATTTCTGGTAAGTGATCTCCTTTTTGATCTCTGAGAAAAGGAGAATACAATTCGTCCTGTGTTAAGCAAGAGTTTCCATTTCCAAGGGTAACATTCTAAGACTGAACTACATATAAAGATGGGAGGCCAGCCTGGTTATACTAAAACTTTTAAAGTAAGAGGCAAAGAGTAAGACAAGAATCTGGGTATGGCTCACAGAAACTCGCTTTCTCCCTAACTACCAGCTGCAATTGAGAAGATCAAGGGGCATGTTCTTCCTCTCCTTTGGTGGTTTCCGAGTAGGAAGAACCAGCCTCAAGTGGCCTGTGAACGGGTTTTGTTGTTGTTGTTTAGATTTTATTTATTTATTCATGAGACACACACACACACACACAGAGGCACAGCAGGCTCCACAGGGAGCCCGATGCAGGACTCAATCCCAGGACCCCGGAATCATACCCTGGGCCAAAGGCGGCGCTAAACCTCTGAGCCACCCGGGCTGTCCCACCTGTAAACAGTTAATCTCTTCCTGATAACCAGCCAGTCAGTTAAACCCATAGACCAAGCCAGAATACCACCTCCATTCTTCTAGCAAAGCACTCCAAGGGAAAGTACAGAGGTCTTCCCTGCCCATCTGCTATTCTGTGGCCAAATGTGGCTGTGACACCACTTTGCCTCATCTCAGCTATTTCCTCGTGTTGCTTAAATATCTTCTGGTTCAATAATACTCACCTGGAAAGCAAATGGACTGAAGCCCCAGCTCTCTCTCCTACCATTATGATCACGCTATCAGTTCTCATGAGGATGCTTCCCTTGTGTCCACAAAAATGTCTGCCAGCTATAATTCATCCCAGATATCTACCCTTTCCTCCTTTCTTGCTTTTGCTAACCTGGTATCCATTCCCTGTCCATTGAGTCTCCAGAAGAAGCCTCCCTGCTGCCAGCACCTGTCAGGCCCCACCAAAATTTTATGTGAGTCTCTCTAAGGATGCTCTCCAAGGTGCCAGAATGGAATTGGAGTCCATTTAGAAAGACAGAGAAGTTCTTTGTCACTCCTTTGACAGCCCCACAACACTTCTGTAATTGCGGTCAGGGTCTCTTAACGTATTTAAATAATTTTGTTAACCATGGCATCTACATTGCTTTCATTGTAGGAAGTTCAAAAGGAGCCCACTTGCCATCCCAACCTCTTTCATCCTTCTGTTCTTTCTCCTTATCACCCTCCCTGAACAGGATATCTTCTTACCTCTCTCAGTTACCAAATACATGTAAAGAGATAAACTGCAGTGTTTGAATAGAGGGAGGGGAAAGCAGAGATTATTATCTATAGCAGGGGGTGGCAAACTATGGCCTAATAGGCCAAATCAGACCCACAACCTGTTTTTGTAAACAAAATTTTATTGGAACACAGCTATGCTAATTCCTCCACATATTGTCTATGGTTGCTTTCTGAGTACAACAGCAGAGCTGACTAGTTGCAATAGACTGTAAAGCCTATTTACTATTTGTCCCTTTACAGAAAATGTCTGCTGACCCTTGTGCTAGACTAACAATAAGCCAAAGCCAAAAACATGCTGTTACAACACTTAAGCAGAATAGACAGTCCCTCTACAGGGATTCTTGGCAGACCTTATTTGAGAGCTACATTTTCACTTCTTTATAAAAGCAAAAATAACTACATTCCTTTAAAAATAATGATGAAAACGGTTGATTCTGAATGTCTATTATGGATGTTTAATATTAATTCACACAAAAAATAAATGCTTAAGTCCTACCAGGCATTACCCTGTGCCTTGACATGTTGCATACTTATGAAAAAGGCTTGATACTTTGGTAGGAGTATCACATTACAAATGCAAAGCTGTGTGTTCTATTACTATATTAAATTTTTATGTTTATACAGTGTTGCAAGGTGGGTTTTATTTTTTTTTATTATTTTTTATTTTTTTAAAAGATTTTATTCATTTATTCATGAGAGACACACAGAGAGAGAGAGAGAGAGAGGCAAAGAGAGAAGCAGAGGGAGAAGCAGGCTTCATGCAGGAAGCCTGATGTGGGACTCAATCCTGGGACTCCAGGATCACACCCTGAGTCAAAGGCAGATGCTCAACCGCTGAGCCACCCAAGTGATCCAAAAGGTGGGTTTTAATGAGATAATACATTTACATAGTAGTAGATGGTTTACAATGCTTCTTCCTGATTTGTCCATTTTAGTGAATACAACAATCCTCTGAGGTGGGAAGAGAGTATTAGCATTTTACCATGAAGAGAAATTGAGTCCATGAACTTAAGGAGTTTGTTCACAGTGGTGTAATTAGTGAGTGAAGACAATTTCTTGAAAAAGACATATCAAAAATTGCAGTTGAAAGTTTCAAATTTTTTTCTCATAAGTTGAACACATAAGGAGAAAATCAGTAGTGTTATAAAAGACTTGACGAACATTATCAACCAACTTGATAGGATGTTCATTTATAGAAATTCTATCCAACAACAAAAGAATACACATAATTATTCACCAAAATAGACCATATTTTGGGACACAACAAGTCTCAATACATTTCAGATGACTGATTAAAAATATGTTCTCTGACTATGATAAAACTAAACTAGAAATCAATTGAGAGAAAGATACTGAGAGAAAGAAATCTCTCACATGTTTAGTTAGGTAACACAGTTGCAAATAAGTTATAGGTTGAAGAAAAATCACAATGGATATTAGAAAATATTTTAAATAGAATTTTCAAAGTAAAGATACAACATATCAAAATTTGTGGGATGAAGCTAAAGCAGCGATTAGAGGAAGAATTATAGTATTGAGTGAATACTTTATAAAAGAAGAGAGATCTCAAATCAGTATTCTAAAAGCTTCCACTGAAAGAAACCTTGGGGGAAGAAAAGCAAATAAAACCCAAAGCAAGCAAAAGGAAATAATAAATTAAAAAAGCAGAAATCAATTAAATAGAAAACAGACAACAAATAAATTTAATGAAACCATTATTGAGAAGATAAATAAAATTGAAAAAAAAAATTAGCCAGACTGATCAAAGTAACAAGGGAATACAAATATTAACAATATCAGGAATGAAAAAGGAGATGTCACCGTAGGATCTATTAAAGGACATTACAGGAATATCATGACCACTGTTACAGCAATATATTTTGAAACCTGGGTAAAATGTTAAGATTCCTTGACTATTAAAACACATTTAAGAAGAAACAGAATAGCAATTTGTAGTTCAAAAACTTTTCCCAAAAAGAAAGCTTCAGAGGAGAGAACTGTAAGGGCTCAGGGTAGGCTGAGCATTTTGACAAAAAGATTATTTCAAGTTAAAAGTAATCAAAACCCAGCAGATACAGGAAAGCTCTCTGCCTCCCCCATCAACTGCCTTCATTTACATTGGAAAGGAGAGCCTATACCAGGAAGAGAGCTATTAACAGACTCTCTCCTTTACCTAAGGGACTTATCTGCATAATAGGGCAACCTTTGTTTTTCAAAATATCTCTTGCCTTCCAGCCAATTTCCTTCTCCCCTTTGTGTGCTCAGACCCTACCACTCTCCTTAGCTCATAAGCTTCTAGTTGCCTCACTTTCTTTGGAATTTCATGTCTGTGATTCCTCGTACATACACCCATTCAATTTGATTTTCTCTTGTTTTTGTTTTTTTTTTTTTTTAAACACACACAAAAAAAACCTTTCCTAAAAATAAACTCTAGACCCAGATAGCTTCAGTGGTGAATTCTACCTAATACTTTAAGAAGAAATAAGTACACACAGACTTTTCCAAAACTGGAAATTGGGGAATATTTTCCAACTAATTTGTTGAGGTTAACATTACTCTGATGCCAAAATCAAACAAAGATAATACAAGAAAAAGCTAGAAACAAATATCACTTAGGAACACTGACAGGAAATTCTTAATAAAATGTCAATAAATCAAAGACGGTAATATATAAAAAGTATAACCAACTTGACCAAGTTGGGTTTATTCTAGGAATATAAGGTCTAACATTTAAAAAAAACTAATCACTGTAAAAGCAAGACCTTCAGTGATACTACAGTAAAGCAGTCAGCAAATCTCCCAAAAATCCAGTTAGAAAACTGGACCATTGCCAAAAACAACCATTTCAAAGTTCTCAAAATCAACCAAAGACAGAAAAAAACTTGAGACGTATTTATTAATGAAAAACTGGTAAACTTTGTGTAAAATCATGGGACTCTATGGCACTCTTGCCTGGAACGGATCATACACACCCTAGTCTACTCAGATTATTAAGCAAATTAGTAATACTTTGGTAGTAATGTCAGGTGGGGCTGGTTGTATAAAATAAAACATTTATTGCTAGATGGTGCAATTTGAAGCAGAAGGTGGGAAACCCATGACCAGTGGTATTGTCAGTAAAAATTCCAAGTTTGGTAGGAAACAAAGAAACAAAGAAGGAAAGTCCACAGCTGTATTAGCCTAAAGTGCAATCCCAGTGAAGGCGAGCAGCAGACCAGCTGGAAAGTGAGAAATTTAACAGGGAGATCCTAAAAATTAAGATGCAGAGAGGGGCTAGAGATGCTCTACATACATATTCCTGGCTAATTGGGAAGCTGTGTGCAGGCACAGGGCCAATCTGAGTGGGCCTAAGCTCTCCACACATCCTAGATGACTGGGAGGCTGCTCTGCTCCTTGCACATACAGAGAAGCCCCAAGAGGACCCAGCAAAAAATTAAAGAAGACTGAAAACTGCCTAGACTTTGAAAGTGCTTCTACACACACACACACACACACACACACACACACACATTCATCAGCAGAAAATAGAATCCTTACTGACATAAGTTGTTCTAGCACAATTTCTCTCTAATCACTGACTGAAAATAAAACTACACAGACAAAACAGTGACCCATAGGAAGCCAGGTTAAAAATAAATGGGGTGCTTGGAGTGTCGGTAGAGTATATGACTCTTGATTTCTGGGTTGTGAGTTCAAGCCCCGCACTGAGCATAGAGCTTACTTTAAAAACTTAAATCCAATCAATCAATCAATCAATCAAACTAAGATAAGTGTTAGCAAGGATGTGGAGAAAAAGGAACCCTCCTATACCGTTGATGAGAATGCAAACTGGTACCGCCACTGTGGAAGACAGTATGGAGGTTCCTCAAAAAGTTATAATTAGGGACGCCTAGGTGGCTCAGTGGTTGAGTGTCTGCCTTTGGCTCAGGGCGGGATCCCGGAGTCCTGCATCTGGCTCCCTGCATGGAGCCTGCTTCTCCCTCTGCCTGTGTCTCTGCCTCTTGCTCTCTGTGTCACTCATGAATAAATAAATAAAATATTTTTTAAAAAGTTGAAATTAGAACTACCCAATGATCCAATAAAAATGCTACTGAGCATTTACCAAAAAAATACAAAAACACTAATTCAAAGAGATACATGAACCCCCATGTTTATAGCATCATTATTTACAATAACCAAATTAGGGAAGCACCCCAAGTATCCATAGATAGATGAATGGATAAAAAGGTGTATATACAATAGAATATTATTCATCCACAAAAAGAATGAAATCTTGACATTTGCAATGGCATGGATGGAGCCAGAGAGTATAACGCTAAGCAAAGTAAGTCAGAGAAAGACAAATACTATGTAAGTTCACTCATAAGTAGAATTTAAGAAAAAAAATGAGCAAAGGAAAAAGAGAGAGAGAGAGAAGCCAAGAAACAGACTCTTAGCTACAGAGACAACTGATGGTTACCAGAGAGGAGATGAGAGAGGGGAATGGGTAAAATAGGTGATGGGGATTAAGGAGCACACTTGTGGTGATGAGCACCTGAAACTAACATAACACTATATGTTAATGATACTAGAATTAAGATTTTTTAAAAATAAAGTAAAATAACAATAAACATAAAACTTAGAAGTGAAAAAAACAAACAACAGAGACATCACAGCCACAAACATGGGGAATGAGGGAGGGGTGGAAAAGATTCCACAGATCAAAGCAAAGCAAGTTACTAACAAAATAAAACTGAAAAAAGAAGAATGAGCAAAAACAACGACGCTAAGAGGAAAAAATGCAGAATCCACAGTTTCTACAGTATATTATCTAAAACATAAGTTTTCTTTTTTTCTTAGGATTTTATTTTTTTATTCATGAGAGACACAGAGAGAGGCAGAGACATAGACAGAGGGATAAGCAGGCTCCCAGCAGGAGCCCGATGCGGGACTCCATCCTGGAATTCTGGGATCATGGTCTAAACCAAAGGCACATGCTCAACCACCCTAGCCACCCAGGCATCCCTAAAACATAAGTTTTCAATCCAGATTTTAACAACAAAATGAGACATACAAAGAAATAGGAAAGTATAACCCATATACAGAAAAACAAAAGGAGAAAAAAAGTGGGAGAGGGGGACTCTAAGTGGGTCCAGATGCTAGGTTCAGCAAAGACTTCAAAGCAGTTATTATAAATGTGTTCAGTCAATTAAGGGAAATCATATTTATTTATTTATTTTTAAAGATTTTATTTATTTATTCATGAGAGACATACAGAAAGAGAGGCAGAGACAGAGGTAGAGGGAGAAGCAGGCTCCATGCAGGGAGCTCAATGCGGGACTTCGATCCTGGGACTCCAGGATCATACCCTGGGCCAAAGAACAGGCGCCAAACCACTAAGCCACCCAGGGATCCCCAATCATGTTTATTTTAAAAATTCAACAAAAGCATAATGACAACGACTCAAGAAATAGGGAATATCAATATATCAATAGAAACTATATTAAAAATAAATGGAAACTCTGAAGTTGAAAATACAATAACAGAAGTGATAAATTCACTAGATGGTTTTAGCAGCAGATTTGAGATGGCAGATAAAAGCATTAGTAAGTCTGAAAATAGATCAATACAATTATCCAATCTGAATAACAGAAAGAGAAAAAAATGGAACAAAGAATTAGCAGAGAATCAGAGACTTGCGGAACAACCTCAAGTGTACCCATGTACATGTAATGGGAGTACCAGAAGGAGCAGAGAGAAATAGAATATTTGAAAAAATAATTGTTGCAACCTTCCAAATTTGATAATACATATTAATCTACTGACCAAGAAGCTGAACAAATCCCAAATAGGATACACACAAAGAGATCTGTACCTACACACCATAGTCAAACTGTTGAAGGCCACAAAGAAGAAAAATCTTGCAAGCAACAAGAGAAAAACAACTCACTATAGACAGTAGAAAAAAATGATAAAAAGCTTACTCATTATAAATATGTAGGCTAAGAAGGCAGTGAGATGATATATTTAAAGTACAAAAAAGAAAAAGAAAACTGTCAACTAAGGATTCAAATTCAGCAAAATTAACCTTTTAAATGGGAGGGAGCTAAGCACATTGATTTCACATTCCAGAAAAGGCAAGACTATGTGGACAAAAATGAAAGCCAAAGTTCGCCAAGGTCAGAGGATCTGGGGAGAGGATTAACTGTGAAGGGAACTCTTTGGAGGGATTTGAATACTCTGTATCTTGATCTTGACGGCTGTTACCCAACTGTACATAAAATTTACCTTTAAAATTGGTGAATTTTATTGTTTGTAAATTATACCTCAATAAAACTTATTTAAAAAGAAAAATCATCTTCTATTCAGAAGCTTTCTCTGTGCCTTCCAAAGTGGAGTCCATAATCCCAGTTTTTGCTTCAATAACTTTTAGTCAATACCTCTGTTATTATACTTGACTCAGTATATCAAAATTATCTATTTAAAGCCAATATCTCCTACTTGTTTCTAAGATCTTTTGGGATTAAGAGCACATATTATCGGGACACCCAGGTGGCTCAATGGTTGAATGTCTGCCTTAGGCTCAGGTCGTGATCCCATAGTCCCAGGATCGAGTCCCACATCGGGCTCCCTGCATGAAGCCTGCTTCTCCCTCTGCCTCTGTCTCTGCCTCTCTCTCTGTGTGTCTCTCATGAATAAACAAATAAAATCTTTTTTTTAAAAAGATCACATATTATCAATCTTAATATCTCCAATATGTAGCACAGGATCTGATGAATAGTCATATAAAGTGGAGTATGGATGATTTGCCTGAAGAATATAACAGAAGCTGAATCAATAAGGAATGCTCCTTTTTTTTTGTTTTAAGGACTTATTTATTTATTTTAGAGTGTGTGTGTGTGTGTGTGTGTGTGCGCGCACATGTGATTGGGGAGAGGGGCAGAGGGAGAGAGAGAGAAGTAGACTTCCCACCGCACACAAAGCCCTGATGCAGGGCTCCATCTAACAACCCTGCGATCACAACCTGAGCCAAAATCAAGAGTCGGATGTTTCATTGACTGAGCCATCCAAGCACCCCAATAAGGAATGTTTCTTATTGAGGAATAGAATTATTAACAATGTAAAAAATTAATATATTTTATTATCTCAAAACAAAAGAAGGTAGGGAGTTCCTGGTTTAATGCCTCAGATTAACAAAATCACCAAGGTCTCAGGATCATTTTCATTTTTCTACTTTGCAATCTTCAGCATTTCACCTCGGTTTATTGCCCCATGGTTTCAAGATGGATGCATTTAAGCATCTAACCACATTCAAGGCAGGAAAAAGGAGGAAAGTGCATGGCTGGGGACGTGTCCTTCTAAACCCTTATGTCCCCTTGACCGAAAGTCACATAACCACCTAGCTTGCAAGAGGGAATGGGAAAGGGAGTATCAAGGAAAATGGAATGACAATGCACTTATATAAGCCACCAGTTTAGACCACTGGTATAGATTCATCTCCTGGGGAGCGGGGGTGTACATTGCCACCTAAATACAATTGTGTTCCTGGTGGCAAGGAGAAAGGGGAAGTGTTATTATGGATATAACTAACTTTGCCACAGAAAGTAAACCACAGTCTTGCTATTTGAGGAGCTACTTCCATTATCACCAAAAATAGATTTATTTTCTACATGTCAATATTATTGTTGTATCTTTAAAAATCATCACATTATAAAAGCTCCAGAGCTTATGGGGACAAGGTCAAGACTTCAGAGCCCTAACATTAAAGTGAGAACAGCAATCAAAGGATCAATAATGACTGTCTTGGTATGGTCACTGTTGATATTCCTAAAAGGTGGCTGATGAGTATTGACCTCCCATGGGCCTTGGAAATCAAGGCTGATGCAGAGTCAATTCCAAGTTGCTTCCTGAGAGGGGTGAAAGTGAGGACCAAGACAGGAAATTCGATATTGACTTCAGCTAATCATGTAAAACCACTTGGCTCACCACTGGTTGGACAAAATTGAATGGCTAAATTTAAAACCCAAATCAAGCTCTTGTCTTCCTTGCAGCCAACATTTTAACAGTGCCCCTTGCCCTTTACCTAAAAAGGCCAAAGATCAACAGGATTTGATGAAAGTGACAAATACCCTTCCTTCATCTCAAGTTTAGTGGCGAAGTCTCTCCTTAGTTATTTGAATTCAGTGAGTAAAGCAGCACTTTATGAAGACTACCTTTCAGGATGGAGGGCTATGTCTTGTTTTTCTTGAAAGACACTGTAAAAAATAAAAATGACAATGCCTTAAACCAGATGATGACTATTTATAGCCATCTATTTGAAAAAGAGAGAGGGGATAAATGGAACCATTTCAAAATAAATTAACAATTCTTCTGTAATATCCAGATGTTTCACTTAGTAGTCTCAAAATTAGACTCAAAACAGCAGGATGTATTAAAACTGAAATAGCACAGGATTTAAAATAACAGCAATTGTTAAAAAGACAACCTGTAGGGCTCCAAAGAGAAATTTCTATGGATTTTTGGCTGGAGAACATAAACTCTAAATTTACAACTATGGTTCAAGTTCTGGGTCTCTAATATAATTTACTGACTTTTAGATGTATAACTTCAAAATTTCTTGATTATTTATTTATTTATTTATTTATTTATTTATTAGAGAGAGAGAGAGAGAGAGTCAGAGACACAGGCAGAGGGAGAAGCAGGCTCCATGCAGGGAGCCTGACACGGCACTCAATCTGGGGACTCCAGGACCGTGCCCCGGGGCCAAAGGCAGGCGCTAAACCGCTGAGCCACCCAGGGATCCCCCAAAATTTCTTGACTTAAAACAAGAAAGCGTGGAATTTGAAAGGTGGAACTTGAACAAAATGGAATTATGATTTGGATTTACATCAGAGAAGAGGAAGTAGGGCCTTAAAGAATCAAGATTGGGTTTCCATGTGGCTTACTAATCAGCCTCATTATTTGCTAGCTACACTAAATGTTTCGATGTTCCAGCTCAAATAATTTAGACTATATGTAAGTGTGCTTTGCTTTAATTTGCTCTTCAACCAAAGTTGGATTAAATTTATCTTCAATAAAAGTATTATATTAGCATAAATATTAAGGTTGAAAATGTTATAGTTTAAAAAACAAGGACAGTAGATTCCATTTGGGGGTTGAAATCTATGCTCAAAACTGACATATAAACACACACCACTTATTTTGCCTAGCATTTTTCATTTACTAGAAAGCTTTGGAGAATGTCCAGTGATAGATCAGACTTATAGCCACCATGAAAGACTTGTCAACAAAATGAAAACCGGGCACTGTTCTTGCTCACTGCCACCTTGTTCTTCTACATCCTGCCTTCCTCGGTTTCCCTTCAAGAACACCCTGTGTATCGACTTCATTCTTCTAGTAATTCAGGCTACCACCCTCCAAGTTATCCTTGACCCACACCATATCTTTATCCCATCAGCACATCCCATTAGCCCCATGTTTAAAACATATCCAGGGATGCCTGGGTGGCTCAGTGGTTGAACATCTGCATTTGGCTCAGAGTGTGATCCCAGAATGCCAGGATCAAGTCCCACATCGGGCTCCCCATGGGGAGCCTGCCTCTCCCTCTCCCTGTGTCTCTGCCTCTATTTCTCATGAATAAATAAATAAAATCTTAAAAAAAAAAAAAAAAACATATCCAGAATCTACCCATCTCCCAAGAGCTCCAAAGCTAGCCCGGTGGTACCAGCCTCTGTCATCCCTCTCCTGGGTGACTGCAACAAGCTCCTGACTGGTCTCCAGGCCCCCACCTTTGCCCTTTGCTCAGCCATTTGTTTTCCTTCTGGGAACTCGATCTTATGGTAAGTGTGAGAGGGACGGAAGAGGCTACCGCCATTACCATGCCAACTCCATTCCAGGAGATAATTTCCCAAGTGTGAGCAGCCATGGAACATATTTCTAGCAATTGTATTTTTCTGAGGCAAGAGTTAAATTAACAAATCTCATTCAAAGGCAATTTAATAATCTGTCAAATTATTACATCTTTCATATAGTATTGTTTACAACTGGATGAAAAAGCAAAAGAGACACAGGGAGCTCAGCTCATGACAGACCTGAAAGAAACCAACCGAAAGAAAATTGTTCAGGGGTGCCTGGGTAGCTCATCAGTTAAGCATCTGCCTTTGGCTCAGGTCATGATGATATCAGGGTCCTGGGATGGAGCACCATGTCAGGCTCTCTGCTCAGTGAGGAGCTTGCTTCTCCTTCTCCCTCTGCCTGCCACTCCCCCTGCCTGTTCTCTCTCTCTGTGTGTGTGTCAAATAAGTGAATAAAATCTTAAAAAAGAAAGAACGAAAGAACGAAAGGAAGAAAGGAAGAAAAAAAGAAAGAAAATAGTTCAGAAACCTGGACCCTTGAATCAATGAGTATTTTTCCAAAGACCACGCATTTGGATAATTCTTTAATACACAATACTTTTGTATTATTGTGCGATTGTAGTAAGAAAATGATTCAGGGAAATACAATGCTATACTGATAGTGAATAACAAATTGATGGAAAGGAAAGAATACTGTTCATTTAGAATTGTGTGCTCTATTGTTGGTGCTAATTGACCCAGAAGGCAGCATAAAAATTCTTTCACATAATAATCCATTTAAATGAATGTATGCTTATATTCAAAACTCCTTATAAAGATCAAAGTATTATTGGGTAACTCAGTGCCCATGGCTAAATAATCAATATATCACTTAAACCTTAATCCTTAGTTCTCATGAGGAGAAAAAGATGTCAGTGGGGTGACAAAAAAAGAAAAAAAAAGCCAAAACAAAGAAAGGAAAGGGGATTGGTGGCACAAAGTGTCAGCTGCAAAGTCAACATCACTCCTGAGTCACAACAATTGGAAACAAGATTAGGATTGATGTCGGGTCTTAATTTACGATAAACCCTTCAGCCATTTTCTTCTGTACTAACAAATTATTCTGCAGCATTCCCCTTGCTACAGTCACCAGCCACATCCTGAAAAGAAGCAAATTCGTTCTCAGTCACCCAAGTGCATTCTAGGCGTTAAAAATTAGGATGCTACAGAGAGTAATATAGAGCATATTGCCATTAGCTGCTAACATCACATGAAGTGCCCTACAAATTTACATACAGTTCAGACTTCCTGCATTCCTCAATAACCTCCTCAAATTTGCTTTGACAGTAAAGCCATTTTGTAGTTTTTATGACACAATTGCACAAATATAAGTCTTTAAGGAAGTTAGATGGTATGTTCATGACAGAGCAGAGGGTATGTCAAGCAATCTTCAAAGCCTTACTTAGACATCCAAAGCATTCTTCCCACCTTAGAGGCAACTCCATCTTTCTAGTTACTCAAGCTCCAACCTTGGCGACATCCTTTATTCACTGCTATTCTCACAGTCCACGTACAAATACGTCAGGAAATCTTGTCGGTTCTACTTTCAAATTATTTCCAGAATCCAACTTCTTCTCTCTACCTTGGGAGTTTCCATCTTGTCTGGCTCTCCCACTGTCTCTCATTTGGATCAGTGGTGGAGTACCTCCCAGGTGCGGCTGATGCTGCTGGTCCTGGGACCTCACTTGGGTAGTGAGGTGCTGAAGTGTGTTTCAAACCAAAGGTTATATGAGAGAAGGGGAGAGACTAGAAAATAGGAGTAGCCTTGGCTGTGAATGATGGGATATGGAAGCATCTACATGCAGCATGTGAGGAAGGCACTAGGGACAGACCAAGTAAGTGAAGTCTCCTGCTCTCCAGCCTCCCTTACTTCCACACTTGCCCTCTAGAGTCTGGTCTCAAAAGGGCAGTCAGGTCCTGCCATTCTCAGCTCAAAACTCTCAGGAGGCCACTATTTAAGAGTAAAAGTCAATTGTTACCAATGACTCATCTGGACCTATCACCACCTTGATCTCCTTTCTTGCTGCGCCCTCCCCTCCTGTACACACCACCCAGTCACAAGGGCATCTTCCTTTTCACTTGAGCTTCAGTCTGCTCCTGCCTGAGGCCATCTCACTGGTCATTCTTTGCCTAGATTATTCTTTCTGATTATCTGCATGGGCTCAATCCCTCACTTCCTTCCGGATTTGATGCAAATGGAACCTTCTCGAGCACCCAACTCCTCAATGAACCCTCACCTGTCCCTCTCACTCTCTCACCCTGCCACCACTTCTGATCTCTTTACTCTGGTCTAGTTTTCTGTAGCACTTATGTCTAACAGACTGTACAATGTACTTACTTCCTTATTACCTTCATCAGTTACTGCGTGTCTTCTGTACCAGAATGCAAACAACAGAGCAGTAGCAATGTTTTTCCAACTTCAGTCATTGATATATTCTCATTACCTAGCACAGCACATGGAACATAGCAGGTGCACAACAAATTTATGTTGAATGAACAAAAGTAGTCCTTAGAGATAACATCTCTTCATTTGTAAAAAGTATTCATCATGAGACGAAACATCTCAACAGAAAATCACCTTTTAAAAAAAAAAAAAAAAAGCATTCTGGTCATACACACACATGTAGAAAATTATACAATGAGGGCCACAGACCCAATACCCAGCTTCAACAACTTTCAACACTTGACCACTCTTGTTTTATACGTACCTCCACTCATTTCCCCCAGCAGATTTTTTAAAGCTGGTCCCAGAAATCATAGCCTTTATTTGTAAATATATCAGTATTATCTCTAAAATATAAGGACCATTATCACTTCCAACATATGTAGACAACCACCATCATCGCCAAACCCAGCCCCACGAAACCACTGATCTAGATTATGTCACACTAGGTTAGTTTCCCCTGTTCTAGAATTTCATGTAAATAAAGTCATACTGTATGCACTCTTTTGTGTCTAGCTTCTTTTGCTCAGCATAATGTTTTTGCAGGTCATCCACATTTCATACCATATCTTAAAGTAGAAAACTGGAACAATAATTATCAAGGTTTTTGAGGAAAGCAAGGTGAGGTGAATGTTAAATAACTTATACCCAGATGAATTCAAACACTGAATTCAGTAGTTTCCAAATCTCTAGCTGCAAGACTGGTTTAAATCCTCACTACTTAAACTGTGGTCTGTCCTAGGGATTGGCAACATCAGCATCCCCCTGGAAACTTGCTACAAATGCAGAATCCCAGGTCCTGGGATTACTGAATTGGCATCTGCATTTTTACAAAATGCCCAGGTGATTAGTGAGCATTTCCTGGGTTGTGAAGCACCTGTTTAAATACTCTAGGGGGAGAGGCTTGGAAATGCAGTCATCATACCACACTCTATATTGTGTGGCTATTATGCCAGGGCTCAGCTGGAACATATTTCACTGCTGCTGCTCACTTGACATAAACTAAGCAAAGACTCCTAATATTGTCTTGGCCTCCTTACAAACACCAGCTTGGGACTAGGGGGTGGAAAGATAAGGAAGGAATACTGCACAGGACAAAGCAACTAATGTAGTCAAGTTTGAATTCCCTTTTTAAAAATACCTATGCCTTGGAGATTTGAGAAAGCTAATTGGATTATCTAAACTCCATAGTCTATAGAGCTCAAGGAGGATGTCTGTGTAATTACACAGGGGAAATCATTCAGAACGCAATGGCTGGAAGTCCAAAATTGAGAAATCACATCGAAGAGCATCAATAAGGAATAGGTCCTCACAAAAAGAGAATCTTTCAGCTCTTATGTATTCATCCAAAGCAGAAGGGTAGCTTGATTAGAGGGGATTAAAAAATACTAGAAAAAGTATTCTGGTGCAAATATAAATAGGAACTTTCAAAATGGCTATCACATCTCAGGATGCTTACACAACTCTGTCAGAACCATAAATTGACCCAGCTGCAGGAAGGAAACAACTTATGTGAAGGGAGCTCTTCCTATTATATGGTTGAGAGGTTTCTAGAACTACAAGGCAAACAGGCCCTGGGTAGGCACTAATGGAAGACAGGGTCAGAAGACATTCCCCATCTTAACATAATGTACAATGAACCTACATACTGCAACAGTCTACCTCTCTATTGGTCTCTGCAGTGTTACCAAGAGCAGCAGGATACTCTCTGCTTGCTATACTTAAACTGCCTATTTTTCTTGTTGTTGTTGTTTTAAAGATTTTATTTATTTATTCATGAGAGACAGAGAGAGAGGCAGAGACATAGGCAGAGGGAGAACCAGGCTCCTCACAGGGAGCCCAACATGGGACTTGATCCCAGGACCCCGGGATCACAACCAGAGCCAAAGGCAGATGCTCAACCACAGAGCCACCTAGGTGCCCCAAACTGCCTACTTTTGAAGTTCAGAAAAATTTTTGTAGATTTTAATAAGTTACCTTGGATGAATCCAAGTCCCTTTGTTCTTATTTCCTTCTCCCCCTTAACCGAGTGCTCCCTGTTCTCCCGGGTAGTGACTGGATCTGCCATTCATTCTTTTTTCCTCAAAGTTTTCATTAATGCTCTAAATATTTGATCCTGGAACCTAGTGCAACAGCCTTGTGCTAATTTTCAGTCTATTCCAGTGGATTTCAACCAACCAGAGGCAATTTTGTCCCCCAGAGCACATGTAGCAATGTCTGGAGACATTTTTGGTTGTTAAAACTAGGCGGTGCTCCTGGCACACCGAGGGTGGAAGCCAAGGCTGCTGCTCAACATCCTACAATGCACAAGACAGCTCCACAATAAAGACTCATCTGGCCCTAAATATCAATTAGTGCTGCTGTTAAGAAACCTCACTCTACTATAATCTGTTATATAAGCAAGGAAGAGAAGCATTTTGTCCGGATCAACCATTCAGCAATCTTTCCAGTCTTTTGAGTTCATATTTCTGGGAGGAAGCTCTAAGGCCTTTTACCAATGAACCCCCAGCCCTGAGCCCCTAGCCCCCACATCCAGCCTGAGTCCACCCATCAGGCAGGTGACTCCACTTACTTGGTCTGTCCCCAGGGCCCTCTCTCACATACTCCATGTATACTGCTCCATATCTTATTATTCACAGCCAAGAATACCCTTCTCTTTTCTAGTCTCTCACCTCCTCTCAAATATCCTTCACCTTGAGGCACACTTAAGATCCTTGCTCCCCAAATGTGGTCCCTGCACCCAACAATATCATAATCATCTGGGAGGACCCCCTTTCAGATGTAGAATCTATGCCTCTACCCAGGCATACTGAGTTAGAACCTACATTTTTTTTTTTTTTTTTTTAGAACCTACATTTTAACACCATGCCCAGGTGAGTCTCACACACATCAAAGTCTGAGACATATTGCTCTAGTCTAGAGCAGTGATTCTAGAATTTGGCTGTGCACTGGAACCTTGGGGAGAGCTTTGAAAACACTGATGTGTGGGCTTCACCTCCACAGAGTCTGATATAATTTGTTTGGGGTTCACCCCAGGCATTGGGATTTCTACAGCTTCCCATTAAGGTTCTAACATGTGGCCAAGGTTGAGAAGCACTACTCTGGATTGATCATTTTTGTAATGGTTGATACTGGCTTCTTTCATTTATATATTCCACAACCTATAGAGGAACTGGTATAATAGAGCAGTCAAGAGCCTGGGTTTGGTATTAAACTCCCTGGGTTTAAATTCCAACTGTCATTTACTGATTATGTGATCCTGGACAAGTTATTTAATCTCTTTGTGCTTCAGTTTCTCCAGATATAAATGGGAAAAACTACCTCATATGATAAGGGCTTCCAGCAATAAGGGTTTAATCAGAGAAGCAGAGCCAGTAGAAGATTGTGTGTGTGCATGTGTGTGTGTGTGTGTGTGTGTGTGTGTGTGTGTTTTATAAGGAACTGGCTTATGTAGTTTGAAGACTACTTATGAAGCCTGACATCTTTAGTGCAGGCAGTCAGGAAGGTAGGATCATAAGCACACTGCAAGCCTACAGGCATAAGCTTCAGCTTGTCCATAAACATCTCTTAACTCAGGGAAGTATAAATTCTCTTTTAATGACCAGTTAGGCCCACTCAGGATAACTGCCCTTTTGGTTAACTTAAAATCAACTGATTATGTGTCTTAATCACATCTGGAAAATCTTTTCATGGCCACATATAGACTAGTATTTGAATAATTGCGATGTGTGTGCTAAAAATAGTCACTGTGTCCCTTTCATCCTTTGATATTCTTGAGAATGTCCCTTGTAGCCCACTCTAACCAGAAACAGAATTCTCTAGAAAGGAACCATTGGACTGTCATTGAGCCTAGCCAATTTGACTCATCTAAAGCTATCTCAGAGTTAAATGCCTTACCATATCTAACTCACTGAAGATAGTACCTCATTCACAGTCAGCAATCAGTAAGTGATTATTCTTTATCACAGCCATAAAAGTTTTTTAGCCAAAGATTCTTAAACCAAAGTGCTTGGGCATATAATGTATTTTGACATGGCTAAATCTCAGTTTCAACTTTACACTGGCTTCTATTATAGCCAAAGTATGCTTTTATCCCTAACCAAAAATAGGTTATTTGTCACCAAAATGTCATAGATACCTGACAGGCAGTAAGAAATCTTAATAAAACCTTTCAGAACGGAGGAAAAAAAATATATATACAAAAAAAAAAAAAGAAAGAAATGCAAGCCCAAGTACCTATACACGAAGGAGAGCCTAACAGTGATGCCCTTCAGAATTAGAATGAACTTGATACATTAAAAAGTAAATATACTTCTGGCCAGGATTTCTCAAGATGATCAAGGTCATGGAAAACAAGGAAACACAGAGAAACTGTAACAGGGAAAAAAAAAAAAAAAACTGTTACAGACCAAAGACTGGGGAAATGTGACAACTAAATGCAATGTAGTATTCTGGATGGGATCCTTGAACACAAAAAGAAAGAGTAGAAAGACTGATGAAATAAATAAAGTCTGAAGTTTAGTTAAAAGTAATATACCAGTGCACCATGGAAGTCTAAGGCTTTAACAATGGGACAAACTGGTGAAGGCTGCCTGGGAATTACCTGGGATATGGCTGAAACTCTTTTGTAATTCTGAAATTATTCTAAAACAAAAAGGGTTATTTAATAAAATAACAAATATTCATTGATTCTGAAGTAAACTCCAGGGTTGAGACCCATCCCAAGCTCCATTTCTAAAAGAATATCTTCCTGGGGCACCTGGGGACCTGGTGACTCAGTGATTGAGCATCTGCCTTCGGCTCAAGTCATGATCCTAGAGTCCTGGGATGGAATCCCACATCAGGCTCCCTACAGGAAGCCTGCTTCTCCCTCTGCCTGTATCTCTGCCTCTCTCTCGGTGTCTCTCATGAATAAATAAATAAAATCTTTTTTTTTAAAAAAAGAAGATATTATATTCCAAATTCTTATTATAAAATCATCCCTTCAGAAATGCCAGCTTGTGAGGGATATAAGAATAAGCCATGCCCAGGGTCCTTGTGGCACTTCCTTGCTCTCTGACCAAAAGTTGCAAACCCCCCGAGGAAATGCAAGGTTAGACGTCTTTCATTCTTTGCCCTTTCTTTAACTGTGAAAAGTCCCCTCAGTTTCACCATCTCAGAGTAAATTCATTCTCTGCACAGCAGATGTTTATGTACTCATTCTTATGCCTCTGGTTGTATCCTAGTACACATGTGTCTTTTTGTTTACCCTGCCTTCCTTCCAACACATATGGGAGTGAAGGAACAGGTGATTGTCAGAGCCTCATGGCCTTCAACAGGCCAAGACTGGGAGACCACTCACACCTCCAAGGAGGATTGCAAAATGACTGCCCTGACAGTTGAATTACAACTGTTAAAAAGAAAACCACAGGCCCAAAATGGCGTTACTTAAGTTAAGGCCTCGAGTCAGTAAACCAAGACTTAATACCTAACGTAACTATAGTGTTAACTCCCTAGGATTGTGACCTTATAACCAGTCAGCAGAGAATATCTTGATGAATACTAGGAAATTTATTGATAGACCCCTTCCATTCCCCTTAGGAGGGCAAACTTGCCCAAACAATGCATCCCTTGCTAATACATTTCTTTCTTTCTTTTTAATGCCCTCTTTCTGCCTTTAAAAACCTTTCTTTTGTTTAGCTCAGTGGAACTCCCCTCAACTTGCTAAATGGCATGCTGACCAATTCATAAATCGTTCAATACAGCAATTAAATCTTCAAATTTGCTTGTTTGAACTTTGTTTAACATGACAAAAGCAAGTAAGCGCACTGTTGCAAGACCATCTTTAGAGCAGAGAGGCTGTACTGTTTCACTTGGCAAAGACTCTGGGTCTACTGTGAGTATGCAAGCTGTCTAGATAGGCTCTGAGGCAGGATTTAACACCAAAGCCAAAAGGGGATGGGATGGGATGTGATAGGATGGGATTGGATGGGATGGAATGGGATGGGATAGGATGGAAAGGCAAGGCAAGGCAGAAAGAATGCATGTGAGAGTCAGAACAGGAGTACACAAGAGTGTGCAGGTACACAAAGGAAGGAGTGAGGGAAACAGACAGCTAGCTCCAGGGAAAAAAGGCAATGGCATTTCTGACCAACTGAGCAGCATCTGAAAAATCTCTACCCCTATCTATATGCATATATACACCTCCTATGTATACATACACACAAACACAATTACACACCCAACCCTCTATACCTAAAGCCATCAAGTCCTCTGATAAAGCACAAAAATACCTGCTAGAGTATTACAGAGTTTATACATTCATTCATTCATTCATTCATCAAATAATTAACAAGTACTTAATGTGTGCCAGAAACTGTTCTGGGAGCTGGGGATATGGCAGTGAACACAGTGTCTACCCTCACAAAAATTTTAACATTACTAAATAACATTTGTCAGATATGTATGAAATGCCAGTTATTGAGCTATGTAATCTCTTTACATGTATTTTCCCATTTATTCCTCACAGCAATCATATGAGGAGATTAAATTATGAGTCCCAATTTCCAGATGAGAACCTTGAGGCTTATCAGGATCAAGTATCTTACCCAAAGAAAGTGATAGCACATAGATTTTAATCAAGAGAGGGTAATCACAGTAACTAAGCTAGCTCATACTACAAATTCAGTATCAGATGGCAAGTGTTAACCTATCCAGTGGTGGCATAAAGTGCTGACCGGACCAAAGCAAACATAAGTGTTTCTCTCTTTACTCCAAGGTGGGCAAATTCTGGAGCTTTCTTTCTTGGCCCCCTCTGTCCTCAGTTCCTGGGTCTAGGAAGAGGAGTGCCCTTGCTTGCACTTGTTCCTCATTCCTCATTCCTCATTCCTTCCTCTCTCATTCCTGGAAAGGGAACAGCAAGGAGGAAATTGCCTTTCCATCCCACGCACAGCTGTTGGAAAGAAGTTCTGGCAGGCACTAAACTCACCCAGAAGCAGGAATCCAGGAGGAGCTGTTCCCTGTTCCCTGCTCCTTGCCCTGGCTCACCCACTTTGGGATGAGCTTTGTCCACATACCACCTGTTATACGTCAAGGTCAAGGTCTGGCATGAGCTCCCAGTCAGTACCCAAACAGTGTTCTCTGCTCCAGGTGGAGACCTAGAAGCAGAGGGAAGACGTATCTAAAAGGGAAGGCAGAGAAAACACTGGACTGCACTCTCTGAGCAACAGCCCTTGGAGACACTTCAAGAGGCAGCTGCCCAACTGGCAAGGCCTGTATCAGGCAGCTGTGTGCCCAGGAACAGGGAGCAGGGCACATACGGCAGAGCGAGGCCTTGCCATCTGTCACATGCCTGTGCCAGTCTCTTCATTTTAAGCAAGGTGGGAGTGGGAGGCATCAGGAGAGAAGCGACCGCTCACCAAGCTGAGCCACATGCCACAGCTCCCCTCAAACAATCTCTTCCTCTAAACATTTAGAGTCCTTTGCAGCTGCTATATAGCAGTTGCCAGTGTATATGGTCCTGTAATTAAGAGCACGGAGTTTAGAGTCACAAAACCCTAGATCTGAATTCGGCCCCATCATGTACAAGTGTGGGTCTCTAAGCATCAGTCTGCTCTTTTGTAAAATGTAAATCATACTACTTACCCCTGAAAGTTGTTGTGAGGGTTAAATTCAATAATAATTTTAAGGTGCTAAGGGCAGTGCTTCAAAAATTCAAAATAGGTATTAAGTAAATCAAAACCTTTTTCATGCTGAGTCAAATCTCTGATGGCAAAACATTCTTATTTCACAGGTGGTAGGTCTTCTGTCTCAGTTTTGGAAGTAAAAGGGGCAATGGAGCTTTTAAGCACACTTTACTGGGCATTCAGAGCCCCTGGGGATCTTGGGAAAAGGCAGATTCTGGTTCAGCAAATCTGGGGTGCAGCCTGAAAGTCTGCATTTCTGGTGAGTTCCCAGGACTGCTGCTGCTGGTCCAGATGCCACACTTGGTGTAACAAAGTTCTGGGAAACCAGCTTGGGCAAGCCATCTCATTTCTCTAGGCTTCAGCTTTCTAAGACACAAAAATTTTAAAGTTTATCTAGATGATTTCATGTTCCTACTACACTATCATTTTGTGATTATCCATAAAAATGGCTGCCAACAGTTGTTCCCACCCAACCTGTCCCTTTGCAGAGTGACTTTGCAGCTCCTCTCATTGAGAGGTGGAGTCCCTACTCTTAATCTGGCTTGTCCCATGACCTGTTTGGACCAGGAGAATGTGGCAGAAGTAAAGCCATGTGATTTCTAGGTCTAGGCCTGAGGAAGCCTGGTAGCTTCCACTTTTGCCTGCTTAGAACCCAGTTACCATGTGTAGAAAACGAGCAAACAAACAAACAAAAAAACCTTCAGCCAGACTGCTGAATGAGAAAGAGGGGAGAAGGCTAGCTAGCTCTCAGCTCTAGGCACTGCAGATGAAGTGCCAGACATGTGAGCATAGCCATGTTGGACATTCCAGGCCCAGCTGACTTTCACTTTCACAAGTGACCCCAGCTGAGAAGGCATGCAGCAGATGAACCACCCTGCTGATCCCAATCCACAGAAATTATGAAAAATAGTAAGTCTCTGCTGTTTTAAGCCATTATGTTTTGGGAGGTTGATTACACAGCAATTGATGATGGATATACATGTTCTGCTTGCATAGGAGATAACAGAAATTTTAAAAGCCAAAACACTTGGAAGAACTATATAGAAACATGCCTACCAACTGGAGGGTAGAATATATGCCAAGTTCTGACTTATACATTTAGAGTAGATCTTCTTCATGAAGACCTCTTTTCTGTATTCAATTCAATTTAATAAGTATTTATGCAGGGCTATTGGGTAATGTGAGAAAAGTTGGAAACATAATTCTAAGAAATTTGTAATATATTTGGGAATACTAATACTTTACAAGAAAACAATTAGAAAATATGTATCAATCAATAACATACACTAAACATATATCTGAGAATCAAAATATTTTAACATCAAAAACAAAGTTCTATGCACACCTAGAAAAAGTTCAATTAGTGTATTCTAGAGTTATCTGAGAACTGTCCAATAGAGGAAGTACAACTTGAATCTGGATAAATGGAGGAGTAAAAACAGGTATGTAATGATTGAGCATGGTATTCAAATCTGGTATAGAAAACTGAAAAAGTCAGTCCCACTGACAAACACAGTCTAGAAAGTCCTTTATACAGAGAATGACAATTTTTTAAAAAGTAGGAACCATGCCCAGCATGGACCCCAATGCAGAGTTTGAATGCACGACCCTGAGATCAAGACCTGAGCTAAGATCAAGAGTTAGATACCTTACCAAGTGAGCCACCCAGGTGCCCTGAGAATCATGACTTTATTTTTATTTATTTTTTTTAAGATTTTATTTATTTATTCATGAGAGACACAGAGAGAGAGAGAGAGAGAGAGAGAGAGAGAGAGGCAGAGACACAGGCAGAGGGAGAAGCAGGCTCCATGCAGGGAGCCCAACGTGGGACTCGATCCCGGGTCTCCAGGATCACACCCTGAACTGAAGGTGGCACTAAACCACTGAGCCACCTGGGCTGCCCAAGAATGACAATTTTAAATAGACTTTTAAAATATTATTTGCTAAAATATATATATATATATATATATATATATATATATATATATATATATTATTTGCTATGGGCACATGACACACATAATTTCACTAAATTAGTGAATTGTGAGGATACAAGAATATCATAGACTATATGATCCAGAAATAGAAATAGTAGAATTTCAGAAATGTCATAGAGGTAAAAATTGTGAAGGTATTGTGTTAAAGCCAAAAGATGACTACATAGAACTTTGAAGGTAAAAGGCATATACCAACTAGTATTGGGAAATAAATATAAAGGATTTAATGTATGTAGTAATCATCTTAGGCCTCTCATCCACATCTCAGTCATAATGTGCTTTTTGGAAAATACGTTGTATTAAATGGTTGCTACTGGTCATGTAAAATGTCAGAACTAAAATTTTCCAATAATATGCCAATAAAATGGGTTTCATATTTAAGAATAAGATGCAAGAAAATATAAAAATATACTTATTTTATCATCTCCATAAGCATTTTCTGTAAGGAAATTATGTACTTACAAATCATGTTTTAACTGTACTAGATAATAAATAAATAAATCCATTTTTTAGAACAGGAAATTAATCTTGTAGGCACCTTCTCAAAACTTCATTTATCTATGTTATCATTTTGCTACCTATTTCCCCATGAAAACTCCAGGGGAATAAAGATAATCCTGATATACGGGTAATGTGAGACCTCAGAATAGCACCCATTTTAGATGAAAGTTTCAACCAGAAATCCTAGTTGACAAAAAAAAAAAAAAATCATAGTCAAGTGTTCATATACTCACAAAGAGACAAAAGACTGGCTTAGTAATATTATAATGTTACCCTCCTACTAGCATATATATCAGTACCAGGTATACTGTTAGTAAATAGAGTCATTAAATGAGTGGATGCCAACATGTGCAAGCTTCCTCCGAGGAGGAGACATCTGAGTAGAGACATGAGTGATAAAACATTCCAGACGAAGGGAACAATTTGCACAAAATCCTGAGTCAGAAGAGAGGGTTAGTATTAAGGAATGATTATCAGATAACAACAAAAATAATAGTTAAAAGTAGAGAAACAAAATATGTAAAACAAAAAGTAAACAACAAAAAAATGAAAGAAGTGACTACTGGAGCTGGTGTGTGTGTGTGTATTCCCCAACTTTGGGCTTTTGAGTTTTGTATTGGAAAGGGGACATGGTATTCCCCCAGCAAATATATTAAAGACACAGAACTTCCAACCCATTACCCTCAGTCCCCTGGGAGGATTGTGTTCCACCCCATCAGCAATTGTCCGTAATACAGGATAACCATCTTCACCTGAGACTAGGCTCTGAGAGGGCAAAACACAGTCCTTGTCAGAGAAAGGTCCTTCAAGTGCATGTTGAATTACCTGGGGAAAGACCTTCTGACTTCTGTTTGCTTTTCAGAGCACTGAGTTTGTCTGTGCTTTGTAACCAGAAAAAAAAAAAAAAAAGGCGGGGGTGGGGTGGGGTAGGGAATGTCGATCCCCTCTCTGCAATTCCAACGTGTTTGCCAGCTGTTTCCTTCTACAAATCCACTGTACTGAAACAGAAGACTCCCTCATTATCGTCTTAAAAAACTTCAGGGGATCCCTGGGTGGCACAGCGGTTTAGCGTCTGCCTTTGGCCCAGGGCGCGATCCTGGAGACCCGGGATCGAATCCTACGTCGGGCTCCCGGTGCATGGAGCCTGCTTCTCCCTCTGCCTATGTCTCTGCCTCTCTCTCTCTCTCTCTGTGACTATCATAAATAAATAAAAATTAAAAAAAAAAACTTCAGAAAATAGAAGTGCATACTGGAGGAAAATTATGAATGGGGGAGTACAAATCGGTGGAGTTTGAATCATTGATTACTATTTGATACACCTTGATGTGTGAGAAAAGCTGAGAAACTAACAAATATGATTCCTCGGGGACATGTGCATCCCGTAAAATAAGGTTGCCCTCTAAGCCAAGCATCTCACAAGGGCACTTGGGTTTTATAAGTATGTGGCCATAAATTCATCCCAGCCACTGAAAGTACAGATGGAATAATCAATTACATAAATGAGCTTCAATAAAATTTTTTTTAAGGAGGCTCCACACACATTGTGGGGCTTGAACTCATGACCCTGAGTTTAAAAGTCGCATGCTCTATCAACTGAGCCAACCTCAATAAGATTTTGTTTTGAGTATATATTCAACTCAAAGCTTTGAAATAATAGCTTTTGTACATAGTTAATTAAGTTTATTAAGTAGAGACAATTTGTTGAGCCTTTTTGGGTGAGTAGGGAGTCATGTGCCTCTCTGAGGAACTTAAGAAAGTGATGGGCCCTTTAACCCAGAAGAATACTTCAACAGATAAGAATCTGCATCAAGTATGGAGGAATTCATGAGTCCCCTGGGTCTACTGTGGAAACCTCCTGCCTTCAAGATACTGGAAGACAACAGTAATACCTCAGGTCTGCATGGCATTGAAAGAATTTTAATTTTGTAGGCAATGTGTACACCCAGGCAGGCCATGTTGACATACAGTTTTTTAAAAAAAACATTTTAAATATTTAAAATTTTTTCCTATTTCCCTATTTCCCCCTCCCCATCCTCTGTAGCAACTACCATTTTACTTTGTTTCTATGAATCTGACCACTCTAGGTGCCTGATATAAGTGGTATATAAGAGAATATTTGTGGGTTTTTTGTCTGTCTTATTGCACTTTGCATAATGTCTTGAAGGTTCTTCACCTGTGTTGTAGTATTTGTCAGAATTTCCTTTCCTTTTAAAGACTGAAGAATATTCCAATGTATGTGTATATACCACATTTTGCTTACCTATTCATGAGTCAATAGACATTTGGGTTTCCTCCACCTCTTGGCTATTATGAATAATTTTGCCATAAACATGCATGAGCAGATATCATCTCTTCAAGATCTTGCTTTCAGTTCTTTTAGATATATACCCAGAAGTGGAATGACGCAATGGTTTTGATACAGCCATTTTGATGGGCCCTTTTTATGCAAGGAACACCATGACTTGGCAATTCTGAGTCAGGTCCCTTATCAAAAGGGCCCCTCCAAAATGTGAAATTGTTGTTTCATTGCCAAGTCATGCACATGACAGACTTCCTGATCCTTATGCTATACTTATCCCTTCTTCAGTTATGTGAATTTTACTTTCAACTTTATTCCTTTCAGTATTTTTTTGAATTTTTACAAGTATGTATTAAATTTATAATAAAAGGCAATAAAGATCTTTAAAAAAATTTTAAAAGTTAGTATTTAAGGGTATCTCAACTATCAAGACATCAATTAAAAGGAAATTTATAATATGAATATTAGTAAATTAATTCTATATATAAAGAAGGTATATACTCTAATAAAATAACATTAGATCTGTTAGAAATTTATTTGAAGACTTTCTGTGCAATATGGAGCTGTGAATAAAGACACATAAATTCTTCCCCCTCTTTACCCTTTGTGTCCAATATAACACTGATGAATAAAACTGAGTATACTCAAGAAGTCTTCAAATAACAGAGATGTCTATCCCTGAATTATCAAATGGAAAAGAAAATAAGTTAAATTTTTAGCTGAGTGAGTATAATTCTTTCTAACATGTAAACAAGTAGAGCCATTGTAATTTTAAAGGTGAAATTAATTAACATGAGATGCAGACCATTCAAGATGTCATGGCAGCTCCAAAAATAAGCGGTCACTCAGCTTAGAATGACCAAAAGTCTGTTATTAGCTGGGGACAATGGTTAGCATGTGATTCCCTGTCATGGGTAGTTGCCTGCCAGGTGGTGCCTGAACCATTTACCCTCCCACTTTGGATTCACACCTTGTCCCAAACCCACCACCAGGAGATGATGCCTGGGGTGGAGAAAGGACATCCATTTCTTTATTTCCTCGTTGTCAGAATGGCTAGAATTTTAATGTTTTGGTTTTTGGGGGGTCACATCAACACAGTAGCATCAACAGGAATCTGAGTCACAATAGCTCTAACAACGCAGCTGGGTTAAAACTCTTTCATTAAAAGAATCTCTTCAAAATACCACATGCCCATTTAAGCTGCCCAAAGTCAAACCTAAGAACTCGGCCTATGTCATTTCAATTATTGTCAGGTCATCAAAAATTGGCTTCAGAACATACTCCTTTTGGAAGTGTCCTTGATGATTGCTTTGCAACTCTGCCGTGCATATGCACTGCAAGATTCAGTACCCTCAGCAACCTAGAATTTCTACTTATTTGCTGATGGCTGTTATCAAGCACCACAAATACAAAGGGTAAAGGAGCTAGCTCTTCTTGATGACTCTAAGTGCTTTCAGAACAAGGACCAGGTCTGCTCTTTCTTTTCCATTCCCTCCCCATCCTAGAGCTTAGTATAATGCTATACATGTCAGAAACACTTATTAACTTTAAGGCAGTCTCTTCTAGAAAGATTAGAGAACCCTTTACCAGGATGTCATAAAAAGGGAATCTGGGTGGATGAGCACCCTTGAGATTACAGCATAAGATAGATGCATCTCTCCTTCTCTCATATAAGAACAAGTTTTAATGATGATTCATTGAGAATTTTGGTGAGAAAAATAGATTTTCTCCAGCTTTATTGAGGTATAAAAAGTAGATTACTCAACCAATTTCCAAGGCTCTGATTTCTTTGTACCAGTGACTACCAATTTGTATTTTCAGCCCAGTCTAGTTTTTATAGGACCTATCCACTAGATAGTATTACCTCAGAGACCACTTGCACTTCAAAATTGTCCAAAGCTGAGCTCATTTAGCCCCTAAAACACCAGCTCTACAAGAGCTGGGACCTGGTTTTGTTCACTGTTGGATTCCCAGGACCTAAAGTAGTGCCTGTCATGCAGGTGGGTGCTCAATAAAGATGTGTTGAATGAATTGGTGATGAATGAATGGTTGAAAAGATTTTCCCAGGAGGCAGAGTCTTCTATTAATGCTACACATTGCAAGAGTGTTCTTCAGCACTTGACAGTTACAATTGAACCCTATACTTCTTCCCATTATATCATCCCACCAGTCTCTTCTCTCTTCTATCAAATCTCCCTCTCTGCCACCTCATCCCCATCTCCATCTAAATAGCCTCAGAATCCACCATCATAAAACCAAATGTTCCTTTATTATACAAGGTTATCTAGAAATCTGTTCCCAGTCTCAGTTCTCCAGCCTCACCTCACCCTTCATACTCTTGTAATCATGAATACACTAGAGCTCCCAACTTGCATCCCACTTTCTCTCCTAATTGCCTTTCTCAGGGCAAGGACTGGCTTGCTTGCAATGCCTAGCTATATCTTTCTTATCCTTTAATTCCCATGGCAGGCATTACCTTCCCTGTGGAGCCCTCCTCTTCCCAGGCAAGCAGGCAAAGTGGTCTTCCTCTATGTTCTCGTAACACTTTAATCCAGGACTTCCCAAACTTTTTCACATTTTGGTACACACAGAAGACAGTTGAGGGTAAAGGGGCAAGGCTGTGCATGGCCATAACAATTGGCCTAGGTCTCAGGACACCACAGTCCTTGTGTAGCAATATCTGGATACGCTTGTAACCCAGTCATGGCATACAAGTATGACATGTCACACTAGTTGGCAGCTCTGCTCTCAGCATGTCACAGTCACTGCATTCACCCCACTTTATTATAATTATTTGTGTTTGTCCTTCATTGCACCTGTGAACTCTTTAAGAGCAAGAATTTTGTATTCTCATTTTTCATGTTTTAAATTATCACACAGTAAAATTGACCTTTTTTGACATACAGTTCTATAAATGCTATCACATGTATAGATTCCTGTAACCATGACCACAATTAGGATATGGAATAGCTCCATCACATAAAGTACTATCACACCCTTCCCTAACCCCTAATCACTGGTACCCATTGATCTGTTCTCTGTCACTACAGTTTTGTCTTTTTGAGAATGTTATAGAAATGGAATTATACAGTATATAACCTTTGAAACTGGCTTCTTTCACTCAGCACAATGCCTTTGACATTTATCCAAAATTGTTGTGTGTATCAATAGTCTGTTCCTTTTTATTGCTGAGTAGTATTTCATTGTGAGGATTTAACACAGTTTGCTCATCCATGCATTCCTTGAAGGATATTTGGGTTGTTTCCAGTTTGGGGTAATTTTGAATACAGCTACTATAAGCATTTGTGAAAGGTTTTTCTGTGAACATGAGTTTTCATTTCTCTAGGGTAAATACCCAGGAGTGGGACTGTATGGGTTTTATAGCAAATGTATGTTTAGCTTTATGAGAAGTTACCAAATAGTCTCCGAAGTGGCTATGCCATTTTGCTGGTACACTGTACTGGCAATCAGTGAGAGTTCCAGCTGTTCCACATCCTGGCTGGCACTTGGCATTGCCAGCATTTTTCCTTTTTTGCCATTCTAATAGGTGTGGTGTGGCATCTCACTGTAGCCTTGACTTTGATCTTTGTACCCCAGCATTTAGCACATTGGTAGGTTATCCATAAATATTCATTATGCTGAAATCAACTCATCCCATTTTTTTACTTCTGTTTTTAAACTCACTAATGTTTTCATTATACTTTCTACCAAGCTTTGTGTTTAAAAACCAAAGAAACTGCATAGAAGTATTATATTCCTTCCTACCTTCCTGTACTCATTCCTCCTACCAATTCTAAATGAATCATTCTTCCTGCTGCAAGATTAGAATCTTCTTACCAGAAGATAAGCAATATAACCTGTAACTTTCTCTCAAACTTTAACTGAACCTGAAGACTTGTGGTCCATATTGTTTCTGAAAGGTTCTGCTATCACTGCTATTAGCTTACTAGCTAACAGTAGAAGCACCATCAGTAGTTAGATAATTGGATGAGCCAGGCACTGTGAAAGGAGACATTCCTATATTAACTAACTTACCCCTTCATCCCCATGAAGTAGGCATGATCCTCCTTTTACAGACATGAGGACTGAGGCTTAATGAAACTGACAAAATTACCTAAAACCATATACTCAATAAACGAAATACCAGAGTATACACCCAGGTTAGACTAGTTCTGGAAACTATAGTTCTTACCATTCTGTGTGGCTTCTCTACTGGGAAAAGGAACCGGTTGCTCTTTAATCAACAATGAAAAAAATCTCAAGTCACTTTAATTTTGAAGGTTATAAAACTTCAGGAAAGTGAACCATTCTCAGGGACCTCCCAGTCTAGGGAGCTTGCACTGCCTAAATGGAGGACAGGCAGACTAAGGATTTTAAATCTTGCTCCTGTGAAGAGTCAGCAGCACAAGTGAGACTCAATGGAGTCAACTGGACCAGCATCCCTTGCTCTGTGAAGACTGTCCCTGCCCACTGAATCTTGAATCACATTTACGTAGTTCTATACCTGAGAGCATCCTCCACTGTAGACATGAGCCAGAATTAAAATAATGGTTGTTCTTTGTGTTGAGTCATAAAAATAAAGCCGTATTTTATGTATAAAAAGAAAACTAATAATATACTAACTTGGATCATCTAATGACTAAGCACACCCAGGAATAACATAGAACTTCAGACTTTAGAGACTCATCTAGCACTAATTCTGATAAAACAAGACACACTAGCCTTTTCACTGGATACATGGAGTTAAAACTATGGCCAACAAACTATCAAACTGGAATTCGGTGGTTTGGCTTTAGTATTTTGATTTACAATATTTCTTTTTTCTTTTTTGATTTACAATATTTCTTATCTCTTTCATTACCTACTTTCTTCCAAACCTATATACAATATGCTTCAATGAGCATGGAACCAAATCTATTTCTTTTCATGCTACTGATCAGGCAAGTAAGAGACACAAATCTCAGGATCCTATGTCTTAAGCGGTCATTTTCCTTAACCCAAATGTATTCAATCATTTCATCCTTCAGGTACGAAATCAGAAAGAAAATGCATGCACTTAAAAAAAAGTTATCCAATGAAATGACCTCATAAGCAAACAGTAGTTTTGGGAGATTGTAGTTGCTAGTTCCAAAATATCACACTGTTTTGTGTGTTTTAATCCCATAGAATGACAACATAAATTTCTAAATCTTCCTTACAGTGAACTACATAACAGAAAGAGGTTTCATTTGTACCCATGCAAACTGTCAAAACTGTTTTAAAAGAGATAGTGCCATCAAGTGATTACTATCATGGAAAATTATGGCAACTCTAAACACATTTGGCTCAAAGTCTCAAGTGATAAAAGTCAAGGGTAATGAATTTTATCTATTTGGAGAGCTTCTCTTAACCTGTGGTAGTTCCTTTATATGTGGGCCTCCAAACAAAGTTATTATTACAATATTTAAATACTCAATAATCATAGAATCTGCTGAAAGAGTATCATTTAAACAAATTCATAAGTGCCAGTGATTAATGAGAAAGCATTAAATAGCAGAATGGCTGGAAACTTTCCAATTAGCATTCCAAAAGTGTATGCATTACTGACAAATTCCTCATACTCAAAATTTAGACAACCTCAAGAAAGAATTACATATTTATATAAACCATAAACCACTCATCAAGGATCTTAACTTTCAGTAAAAAGGTAGTTTTTTCAAAGGAGAGATACTTATTTATCACGACCACTGAAGGTAAAGAAGCAATTAAATACAAACCAATTTGTACAGCCCACATAGCATTTTCTGTTTAAAAATAAAAACTTTTCATCCTGACAGATACATTTGTCACTGAGAAGATACCACTTTTAAAAGAAAATAAACACAGCACAATCCAATTTCCTTTGCAAAAAGGGCAGTCAGAAGTTTACTGTGAATGACAGCTTATTATTATACCATATAGTGGGACAAGCAGCTCAAATCAGCTTCTCTCTTTCCAAAAGTGCCTCTGGACAGTTAGTCTTAAGGAAATAAACAGCCAAAGTAGTATATGGTGTTATTCTTTTCTTTTATAGGCTATTCCTGCCTTACCTCCAATGTTCTTTTTTAAAAGTTAGAATTATTGATAAAATTCAGAAGGATCCCATCACTTTTATATCGCAGGCATCATTTTTGTATAATTCCGAGACACGGTCTCTTCAACCCATGTTCAAATAAATTCATCCTACCAAAAACACGGGCTAATCTCAGAAAACAATGATAGGACCCCTGATATTTGTACTTGAGGACTATTACTCACTGGCAGATATGTTCTCCTTCATCCTCTACTGCTTGGCCGAAGCCCCAGGGAATGGAAAAGCTCTGCCAAGTTTCTCCTTCAAGATCCTCGTCCATGGTAGGAAGGCAAAACAGCCCACCTTTTCCTAAGGATGGAAAGAAAGAGCTCCGTTCTTTATTCTTTTAAAAGAAGAATGATTGTATCATAGCAAACAACTGCTAGGCAAGAAGAGAGAGGAAGGAGAGGAGGAATCGATGCTGAGAGGCCAATCATATTTCATCACTCAGCTACTTGGAAACCAGATATGCTTAGACAATCACGTGCTTTGAGAGATTTGAGGATGCAAAAGAGGAGTAGCTCTGTCTTTTGTAAATTATTAACAGGGATTTTTTTTTTCCTGACCATGAGCAAAGACGCACAGGTTACTCATTGAAGACAAAAGCAATCAGGTTTGGAATCGAGCAGATAAATCGACAAGTCAAGAAACGAGATTTCTTCTGATTGAAGTTCTGCCACTGACCACTATGAATCAAGACACCCCAGTGCAGTTAGAATCTAAGTGGTATTATACTGGGAATGAACTGGCAGCTTCTGAAGGTCTGAAGAGGTCATAACTGCAGTTTCAGCATTTGCCTCTGATGAAAATGAATATTTGCTCTTCCTCATCTGCAAACTCGCGATGGGGTGTTTTGCGCTCTGAGCTGGAGTAAAGCCACCTGCACACAATTCACACAAGCGCTGTTAGATTTCAAAGTGCTGCTTAACTTCTCTCATGGCTTTTTTGTGTTTCATCCAAATTTGATATGTAACATGTCTACCTTAAATATATTCAAAAGCTGCCAATTTAAATGCTAGATCCTACCCAGTAATTTAAACCCAGTGGAAAAATGCCAATCCAGGAAGCTTTCAGAAAGCACTGGTTTCTCATGGCAAAGATGGGACATTTGGGGCACTATGTCGAGCACTATGCAATGTCTCGCTTTCTCTAGACCAGAATTTCTCAACCTCAGCCTCAGCATTACTGACATTTTGGGCTGGATATCTCTTTGTTGTGGGGCTGCCCTGTATGTCTGAGGTTGTTGAGCAGCATCCCTGGCCTTAAACCACTAGATGCCAGCAACATCTCCCCAGCTGTGACAACATTGCCAAATATCCCCGGGGAGGTAGACCTAGTGGTCTCTCCCAGCTGAGACCACTGTTCTAGATAGAACCATTTCTTTGGTGAAGTTGTTCAAAAGAGAAGGAATGTTATTTACATTTGAGATAGGCTCATGCCAAAGACTGGTGGTAGGTAAAGTCAAGGCTGTGGGTGAACCATAGAACTCACATGCAGGTGGTCATTCGATTTGCCAGAATGGAGGCATATCTAAAGTTGGGAATACCGACTCTCCATGGACATGTGCTAAACTGCTCCCTACCTGTGATGATTAATTCTGTGTCACCTTGACTGGGCCATGGGATCCCTGGATATTTGATTAAACATTATTTTGGGTGTACCTGTGAGGGTGCCTCCAAATGGATTAACATTTGAATCAGTAAAATGAATATAGCAGATTGCCTCCCCAATGTGGGTGGGCCTTATACAGTCTACCAGAGGTCTGAATAGAACAAAAGATGGAGTAAGGGAGAGTTTGCTCTGGAGTAAAGGAGAGTTTGCTCTCCCTGCCTAGTCTTGAGCTGGGACGTGGGTCTTCTCAGGCACTCTGACTGGAACTTATACCACTGACTCTCCTGGGTCTCCAGCTTACAGATGGCAGATCATGGGACTTCTCAGCCTCCATAATCACGAAAGCCAATTCCTTACAATATATCTCAATGAACCCTTGTCCAAATACGTGTGTGTGTGTGTGTGTGCGTGTGTGTGTTTATTCCATTCGTTCTGTTTCTTGGAGAGTCCTAACTAATACACTACTATAGTTCGCAAGTTTCTCAAATCTGCCATTTAAAATATGCTAATTTCTCCTTAGTTACATATTCTTCATTTTACTTTGGTTTCTGTCATCCGATTGCAAGTAGGGTTTATTCTGAGCTGATCTTTGACAGCAAAACAAATCAAGGCAGAGATGATGAGGACATAGATTCCCTGCCTAGCCCTGTAACCTTAACCAACCCTAGTTGAGATGTTTCCTTATGAGCTTTAGATTTGTGCAAAAAAAACAAAAAGCCTTTTCAATTAAATATAATAACAGCAGTCTATTTAAATTCAACACTGAGAAAATTAGGCAGATGGTTGCAAAAGCAAAAGTATGGTTCGAGTCCACAGGTGATGGCAGACATCTTGTCATTAAGAAGAATGGCATGCCTAAGGGAGCAATCTTGCAGACAGGATGTTGTCTTGGGAGAAGGAACAGCCTTCAGAGCCTCAGAATTTGCTTTCTGAGTAGAAGTGGGTGTGACCCAAAGGAAGGCAAGTTCCTCAGATGGTAAACTGTGTCAGTACAGCTGTCTGTCCACTCCAGAGCTTATTTTGGAGATGAGTATAGAAGGGTCAGTCTCTGAAGTGCTGAGGTTTATGCTTCCAGGGTCCTCTGAAAAAGGGTACTGAATAGGCAGGGAAAGAGAGGTACATGCCCCATTTGCTTTGGGATAGGAAGGAGAAACAGAATATTTAATAGAGCACAATGGTGTCCTGAAATGGGTAACCAATGTCCTTCTCTATGGACTGGATTAGAGGAGGAGGAAGCTGTCTGCCTTGGGAAATGTCCAGGATGCTCAGTATGGCCTGGATGGGGGAAAGACTCTCAGTTAAGTGCTGGGTCCTAGAAGCAGGAGCTTCAAGAAATAAATCTATTTCCAGCCTATTTCCCATGTTTATTCCTTGGCTGTGTGGTGTGGATTTTTCTTTTCTTTTCTTAACTTGGCAACACTCATTTCTTAATAATGTCAAGAGCTACCAGCTGGATTATTACAGTTTTACATTATAGCTGGATAGCAAGGATGTATTAAACACCTACCAAATGGTCTGCACAGTGGCAAATGTGAAAGACTTAGGTCCCATGTTGCTACCTTTAAAAAGCTTACATTCTAGGATTCTATGGAGAGATGGTAAATATCCAAAGTAGCAGATTTGGAACATGCCATTTCACATCCTCATTTGTTTTTACATCAAATTGGGTAATTTTGCCTACTTCAAAATACTAAGGTAAACTTTGACTGATTTTAAATTACTTATGAACATAATCATCTTTTCTGACTAGCCAATAGAAAAATGAGACTACTATTTTATAGTTGAGAAGATAATTTTATAGCACTCTAAGGAAGGTGTTGAAATTATTTCAAGTTGTTCCGATAAAGTTCTTAATTCTGGGTCTGACATTCAAGGTCTGACATTTCAGTGCCATGATTTTCCACCTCTAAACATTTGTTTTTTCCTCTGTCCTCCCATTAGAACACCAATTGCCTTTTTCCTGACCAAAATCAATCTTTCCTCAAACACCTGATTCACAGCTTACTTCCTATGATGCCTTCCACTTTCTCCAAGAGAATTAATCTCTCCACCTCGGTACTTCTAAAGGTCATAGTACCTCTATAAAAGCAGCTATCACATTCTGCCAAATATGAATAGGTACTTGTGTACAATTTTGCTAAACTCCCTTATTGTTCTAATAAGCTTCTTGTAGATACTTTAGCATTTTTTACATAGATGACTGTGTAATCTACAAATGAAATCAGTTTTGCTTCTTTCTCTTCCCATCCTTCTCTCCCCACTTCTTCCCCTCACCTTAATGTACTGGTTAGAGCCTCCAGTACAACATTGGATAGAAGTGGTAAGAAGGGAAACCCTTGCCTTGTTCCAGATCTTATGGGGAAATCACTCTTAAGTAGTAGAAAGAGCTCCTAAACTGAACTTTATCAAAAATTTTACAATGTGGTGTTCAACAGGGTGGGTGCAGAAAAAAATACTTTTTGTGTTTCTGAAGAGGTAGGGATTTCCTAATAAATTTTGCCGAAAACTTGGGAGCCAGAGAGAAGAGCAAGCCTTGGGAAGGTAATTTAGAACAGTATAGATACTGAGAGTACTCCAGAGAGATTCACCTAACTCGGGAGATATGTGTTAACATTTCAAGGGAAAATGAGGCTCAGGGCCTTGGAGAGCTAGAGGCATTCAGGCTTATCTGGTCCTTAAGATTTAATTATATTCTCAAAGGTTAGAGTGAGAACCCAGGATCCTTTCATCCCATCTCTAAGAAGCAAAAGTTTTATTCCCTCTTTCTGAGAGAAGAGGGGAAGACAACTGCCTCTTTCTCCTAATATAAGCAGAGAAAATCCATTCTTCTCCATACTTCACCTATGGATCATCTGTTTCCTCACAGTGGCAATTTTTCCATCTAACTTTCATTGTGAGGCCACAATGGGTAAGGTTTGGAGCAAGGTTGGCCAATGGAATGATGATTATGTAAATAACACTAATGATAGTCTGTCTCTGACTCAGAAACCTCATGGATACAATCAGGATAAAATTAATGAGATGAGGATTAAAAACCCAACAAAAAGTAAGTAAGTAAGTAAGTAAATAAATAAATACAAACCCAACAAAAATACTCTGTGCTTTGCTTTCTGTCTCTCTTGCTGCAGGAGGCTGTAAAGAATAGGTCTTAATTTTCTGAAAATTGGTATGCCTTCAGGTCGAAAGCAGCTTCTATGCTCATTTACCTGTCAGGTTTCTCCTTCATTTTTTTTTTCTGTGATGAAATATATATAACATTAAATTTGCCATTTTAACATTTTTAAATGTACAGTTCAATGATATTAAGTACAGTCACAATGCCATGCAATCATCACCACTACCTATTTCCAGATCTTTTTCATTGTCCTCCAAAGAAACTCTGTATGCCTTAAGCAATAACTCTACATAACCCCTTCCCATACCCCCTGGTATGTATCTACAAATTTGCCTGTCCTAGGTACTCATATAAGTGGAACCACACAGTATTTGTTCTTTAGTGTTTGCTTTATTTTACCCAACCTCATGCTTTCAAAGTTTATCCATGTTATTACATGTGTGTGAATTTCATTCCTTTTTACACATGAGTAATCTTCCATGGTATGGATGGGCCACATTTTTATCCATTCATCTGCTGATGGACACTCGGGTTGTTTCCACCTTTTGCATATTGTGACAAATGTTGCTATGAATATTGGTGTACAAGTATGTTTGAGTTCCTGCTTTCAATTCTTTTGAATAGACACCTAGGAGTGAAATTGCTAGATCATATGGTATTTCTATGTTTAACTTTTTGAGAAACTGCCAAACTGTTTTCCACAGCAGCTACACCATTTTTCATTCTCACAGCAATGCACAAGGGTTTCAATTCGCCGCATCCTCGCCAACGCTTGTTATTTTACATTTTCCTTCACTTTTGTGCTTTTGTCAGCTCTTCAGTAATTTTAAGCTTTATAAAAAATATTTTATCCAGAGAATTGGTCTGAATAACTGACCCTGCCACTTTCAGAAACAGGAGACCTCCTTTTACTTCTTCTATAAACTTCTATGATAGTATCACACAGATTTGGTAATAAACCTCAAAGTAATATCATTGGCTCTATTAAATAACACAAATTTAACAGAGTAAAACTTAAAGATTTAATTGGCTTTGTTGAATGATTCATGAATTGGGCAGCATCCCATCTAGCAAGTGGAAAGGAACCCAAGGAGCTGTACAAAATGGAAGGCTTTTATAGACAAAGAGGGCAAGGATAAAGAAAGACCAGATTACGTCATCTCCTTTAGGGGATAGAAGAAGGTCTATGTGACAGATTACCTCATTGGTACTAACCAGGAAATTCCAGACTGACCCATTAAGACTACATTCCCAGGGAAGTCTGAAACTACAAATAGGTTAGGTATTAAACCCTGCTTTGGTGACGTGGGCCTGGTACAAATGACTCCATTTGGGGCCTATGGTTTTTTTTTTTAACAGCTCTATAGCATCAGAGGAAGCTTTTACTTCTGATACAAAAGTTAGAACAAATACATCTTTAATTTTACATTAAGACATATATTATTTTGAATTCCTAGATGCATTTTTAGTATTTCTCCATGTACAGGTTTTTGCCCTTCTCATGTGGCTGACACACTATTAACAAAGAGTGAACATGTTAATTCTAAAAATATATCATCCACAGAATAAATGATTTTAAGTTGAAACCACCCTTTGGAGACCAGCCTGCTCAGTGTTTCATAAAAATCATTTTCACTAATAACAATAAAAGCTGATTTTAATGAAAATTGAGGACATGCTAGTGCTACTCTTCTGTTATCTATATGCTGTCATTTGTTTTTGTATTTTATTTTCTCTATAAAAGAGGAAATTTCATATAAGCTTGCTGAGGATAAAACCAATCTTTTTCAGCTTTGAACTTATAGTTAGAAATAATAAACATAGGATGAGATTTTATCCTTCCTGCAGAAAGAAAAGGAAGTGTCATTAAGAAGATAAATTGAGGGCAGCCCAGGTAGCTCAGCAGTTTAGCGCCACCTTCAGCCCGGGGTGTGATCCTGGAGACCTGGTATCGAGTCCCGTGTCAAGCTTCCTGCATGGAGCCTGCTTTTCCTTCTGCCTGTGTCTCTGCCCGCCCCCCCTCCCCCGTGTCTCTCATGAATAAATAAATAAATAATAAAATCTTAAAAAAAAACATAAATTGAGGGGCGCCTGGGTGGCTCCGTTGGTTAAGCATCTGCCTTCAGCTCAGGTCATGATCCCAGGGTCCTGGGATCCAGCCCTGTATTGGGCTCCCTGCTCAGCAGAAAGCCTGCTTCTCTTTCTCCCTCTGCCCCTCCTCTGCTTCATGCTCTCTCTTGAACTCTCTCTCTCAAATAAATAAAATCTTTAAAAACATTTTTAAAAAACATAAATTGATTAAAATCTTCTGAAAGTGAATGGGGACTTTTTATCCCAAACTCCCTCTGTCAAGCTAAATGCTCCAGTAATATTGTTCAAGGTTCAGATAAGTTGGCTATTAAGTAAATTAGCTTTGAACATACAAGTGGCATTCAAAAACCTGGCTAGCCATGAAAGATTTAAGTTGAATTGTACCTGCAATGAAAAATGAGGAAAGGATTAGAAAAGCTCATTACTTAGAATTCACACAGCAATTCATATTTTCTATGCTTCTATAATCAGATGCAAGTCATTGCTCTAAAAGGCCCTATGCATTTTTTAGTGGGCATCATTTTCCATAAAGCTCACAATGGCAGAATTTCCTATTTTTACCAACCTTCCTTCCTATCATTTATTCGGTGTTTACTGAGCACCCAAAGTGAGCCAAGCACTGTGCTAGGCAGCAGAGCTAGAGAAATGAATAATGTCTGGGCAAGGTCACTGACTTCAGCATCTCCTTCCCCACAATGTTTGAGACTGCTGGCTGCAGTTTTGTTGTACCCAGTTTTTGCCTCCTTGCCCAAGCTCTTTGATCATTCCTTATTCACCACTTTACAACCATCTACTGTTGGGTACTCAACACATCTTTATCTCTAAAGCATTGCTATTTGGGTCTGCCTCACTCCCTCTACATTCTACATCTTCTAAGCCAGTCTCCATCACTCTTCTTTCCTCAGCTCTGGAACTGGTCAGGTACAATGCCCACTGTTCCCAGTGAGAGTTGGGATTAAGGATAACAGGTAAAATACAGGACTCCCTCTATATTTGAATTTCAAATAAACAATGATTTTTTTTTTAGTATAAGTATATCCCATGTGATATTTGAGATGCAATATACTTACAGGAAACAATTATTTGACATTATCTGAAATTCAGATATAACTGGGAGTCCTATATTTTTATTTACTAAGTCTGGTAACCCTAGTCAAGGTAAACAAGATACATTCCTCAAGGAACTGACCACTGTGAATTAATGCACATGTTACTAGATGAATTACAATAGGACTTGCTTGGGACTAGTCTGAGGTTGGGTTCCCCTAGAAAACAGACCCTGAGATAAGGATTTGAGTGCAAGTGGTTTATTTAGGAGGTGACATAAGAGAGAAAAGAGAAGGAAGTCGATGTGGTGTGCATTAACCAACAAGTTACTGCTGTGGATAAGCGAGAACCCACTTCAGAGATGTCTCCCCTAAGGAACAAGAATGCCGCAGTATCTTTCTTCAGCTCACATTTGGCATTAATTGAGGACCACTCCTGAGAATCTGAATTCCCCTGTATTTCCAGCCAAGCATGTCTCGGCAGCCAGATGAAAGCCTCTGGCAGAGTGATAGTGAAAGCCCACAAAAATGGTGAGTGCCATGGGGATACGAACAGGCACTGCCGTGACAGCATCTGCTACAGTGATATCTCTGGATCATGGGCCCTGTATAAACTGAGTTAATTTGGGAATCAAATTTAAGTCCAAAAATCATGAGAAATAAGAATTGGGAAAGACCTCAAAGATAATCTAGTCCAATTGCCTTATTTCACAGATCAAGAGAATTACTTACCCAAAGGCAAAGAGTTACCTATTGACAGGTCTAAGAGGCTATTTTGAATTATTATCAGGTCACCATCAAACACTGATGGATGACGTGCAAAGAATTTTCACATTTCATAGACTCCGGTACAAGCATTCTACACCCAAAAGAGAAGTAGCTTTTTGAGTTTGCTTAGGAGTAGGATGTTGGGCAAGCACGAGAGTTATCTGGTAATTATGTAGATTCATGCTATCACCATGAGCTGAAAATCCAGCCTCCTGCTTGGGTCTGGGAGACAGAATAGGGTATAAATTAGGAATCACATCTCTTGCATGCAGAGGTTGTGCTGCACCAGTACCATGTCACTGACCCTTTTCTGCTCCCCATCCTCAGGTCAATGAGGTGCCCTGTGTTACCCATTTCACACCAAGATCCCATCTAAAAAATGTCACCTGGAGGAGGCCAGGGCAGGCTGGGTTCACCTCTCCACTTCATCACTCTAGTATTCCTCCAGAGGAGTCTCACACAAACCTTAGGGGTAGATGGAATCCTTGTTCTGATTCTCTCCCAAAGTTTTGTGTGAAAATCAAGTGGGATCATGGTGTGAAATCTCTCAATTTCTATAGATATGCAGTCCATAAAAGATAACATACAACTGAGAAATTCCAGCTCCTGGTATAGAGCTGCCACATAGTAGATGCTCAATAAATGTTTAATGACTAAGGGACAGAGTCTCTGAATTGCAATTTATGGCTTATCCTCACATAAAAATTCAATGTATTCTATTCTTTTTTGTTCAGTTTGTTGGAAACTCCTGATTTGATTATGTTGTTCATTTTCTGTGATCTTTGATATAGGGTGCAGACGATAGTAATAGAAGTAGCTAAGGACAGGGGCGCTTGGATGGCTCAATCAGTTAAGCATCTGCCTTGGGCTCAGGTCATGATCTCAGGCTCCCTACTTAGTGGGGAGTCTGCTTTTCCCTCTCCCTTTGCCACTCCCCCTGTTGTGCTCCTCTCTTTCTCAACTAACTAAATAAAATCTTAAAAAACAACAGCAATGAAAGAAGTAGCTACGGACAAAGATGCCAAGTATGAGAAGAAATATGCAATGCAAATTCTGTGACCTGAACAAAATTTTTGCAGAACTAATGATTTTTGAAAGGTATTCATGAGACTTTTATTTACTTAAGCATTTATAATGTAAACCCAAACAAGAAAACCAATCAAGATAAAGTAATTGATTCTAACTTAATTTTTTTCTTCCCAAACTAGAATTTTTCTCCTGCAACATGCAGCAACTAATAATTTTCTTATCTGGCCCATAAATGACCTCACAGTAAGTCAAAGAAATTTAGCTGAGATTTTCATGTTATATTTAACATTATTTTTCACTTCTTAACTCAATATCCTGGACCCACACTTAAAGCATTATAGATAATAAATGAACACACTTTTCAGAATTTCTTTACAAACTCTTGACTTTCACTTTAGCAAAGCCCTTGGCAAAAGCAGTGGGAAGGTACTAATAAGCAGGGTAATAAGTGTATGGCTCCAAGCACTTAAATACCAAACCAGAGAAGTGAACTCTACCTAGGATATTCCATACATTTTTAAGACATAGGTGGTAAAACCTTTATGTCCATTTAATGAAAACATAGCTTCTTGAAATCATGTTTCCTAAGAGACAATGAGGGTAATCTTAGATCATATTACTTTGAGTTTCCAAACATAGTCATCTTAGATTCCAGGATATGCAGATGTGAGCTCTGAGAAGGACCTCAGACACTACTGAGTCCATTCAACTCATTTTACGAATGACAAAATCAATGCCCAGAGAAGTTAAGTGACATTCTCCAACCTAGGGGTCAGCAAATTTTTCCTATAAATGTCCAAATAGTAAATATTTTAGACTCTGTGGGCAATATGATGTCTGTTACACCTACTTAACTCTGCCACTGCTGTGTGAAAAACAATACTTCAACAAATGAGCATGTCTATGTTCCAATAAAACTTTCTTTATAAAAACTGGTGGTGGCCTGAACTTGGCCTATGAGCCATAGTTTGTCAGACCCTAATCTGGGTTGCACAACTGAATAATGTCAGAGCCAGGTCAGACCTAACTCCTATAACTATGTTTATTTATTTATTCATCTGACAATACCTATTAAGAGTCTACTGAATACCAGACATAAGGCAGGATGGTGGGGCATTTAGGTATAGTTGATTAACTCTAAATTCAGAGCGTAATATTTTATCTACAGGGATAAAATTTAGCAGTCTCTACTAACTGTGTCTCAGGAAAACCTCTTCAATTGGAGATCAAATTTCTGATCATGGAAATCATCTATAAACACAAAAAACTGATTTCCTTTAGAGCTAGTAGCATAATTCATCTGCAAAGTTCTCTGTTTTCTAATGTGTAAGTGGAATAACCATTTTATTGCCAGAAATAAACCATCAGCACTTCCAGGACTAGCATCCCTACCCAGCTCCCGGGTCATGAGCATTTCTTCCAAGGAATTCTCACACCATTTGGCTTAACCTACAACCACCCATCCTTCCTAATCAGGGTCTCTACCAACTGATATCATGGGGAAGAACTGGTTTCAAAGAAAAATGAGAAAACTAGATCCAAAGGCACTGGCTCAAATGAGGCAGAGGAATAAGACAAATGTTAATTCATTTGTTGAATCTTGCCACAAATATTTACCAGCCCCCAAAACATCCTGGGGATATTGGAGTATACCGTAGGAACAAGATCTCATTCTAGAGGGGCTGAAAGTGTGTGGGTGGGATTAAACATGTAGTGATAAGTTCTATAAAAATAAATAAATAAAAGAGAATAATGGAATAGAGAGCAACTGGGGCTATGGAAAGAGGAGGGAGCTATATGAAATACAATAATCAGGAAGGCCTCTTCAAGAAGGTATCTTTTTAGCCAAATCCTGCATGATGACAAAGAGCTAGACTCATAGGGGTCATGTGGGATAATGAGAAGCACCAGTCCAAATGCCCTGAGACAGAAACTTGTTTGGTGTGTTCAGTGTGGTTAGGCTAGAGCAGACACAGTGGTGCCACATGAGGTCAATACAGAAGGCAGGGGTGGCTGCAACTAGAGAATGTGTCTACAAAGCAAGGCCCATGCCTCACGGAGCATGGCTCAAGACAGTCCACTGGGTTGCAAGATAACAGTATCCGCACTTTAATTTTTTGTCTAAAATAATAAGAAAGAAATTAAGCTTTGCTAATAGGTCATATGGAGATTGCCAGTGGTACTCTCTTAGTCAGGATGTTTGAAGGTCATGAGTCAAATATGTTACTGGAAATCGCCTGAAGGAATAGTTATCAAAGGGTCTGTCAGGCACCCAGAATACTTCTGTTGCAGTTGATACATACCTTGCTAAATGAATTTATAGATTATATTCTCGACTTGCAACTAAATGAACCCTCACACAACACATGAATGGCTTAAAGTTTTGTGTAAAGGAATCAAGGACTGACACTAATGCAAATAATGCAAGCACAAGAGAAAAGCAAGAAAATAGTGTTTATATTTCTCTTTCTCCTATTACAATCTCTTACAACAATGACAAATCCTGAGTAAAAGCAATAATAATTTAATTCAATACTTTTGGGATACCTGGGTGGCTCAGCGGTTGAGCGCCTGCCTTCAGCTCAGATCGTGATCCCAGGATTCGGGATCAAGTCCTGCATCGGGTTTCCGGTGAGAAGCCTGCTTCTCCCTCTGCCTATGTCTCTCTCTGTCTCTGTCTCTCTCTCTCAGTCTGTGTCTCAAATAAATAAATAAATAAATACTTTCAAAAGTGTTTGCCACATTTCACATCATGATTCAGTATTTAGAATGTATATATAGATGTGTAAGTACAGATATAGAGATATAGGTATATAACCGAAAGTAAACTTTCTCAAAACAATACTTATTTATAACATACTCTAACATTTTGTCTTTTATTTTATTAACAAGTAGTATTAGTTATTATTAATATTATAACCTACCAATAAGTTGTGATGTTAATATTATACTCTAACACTAGGTTGTGATATGCAGTATTTGAAAAATACTGGTATAATCAGATCTAAGGAGAAGTCAGCCACACAACATTGAAATTAAGGGATGCCTGGGTGGCTCAGTGCTGAGTGTCTACCTTTGGCTTTGGTCATGATCCCAGTGTCCTGGGATCAAGTCCCACATCAGGCTCACCACAGGGAGCCTGCTTCTCCCTCTGCCTACGTCTCTGCCTCTCTCTGTGTGTCTCTCATGAATAAATAAATAAAATTGAAAAAAAAAAGCATTGAAATTAAGAACACTCCCTACATATAGTACTGCTAACCATCCATCTCAGCACAAAAGTATATTTCCATCTTAGAAATTGGCTAGTGGTAGCATGAAGTCATCAAAATTTGTAAAATATTTTAAAACTACACATCCAGACTATGAAAACAAACCACTACCATATTTTTCAGTAATATTATAAACCTCATGGTTTCATGAGGAAGCAGCCCAAGTGTCCATTGACTGATGAATGGATAAAGAAAATGTGGTATGTGTGTGTGTGTGTGTATGTATAATGGAATGTTATTCAGCCATAAAAAAGAATGAAATCTTTTCATTTACAATGACATGAATAGAACGAGAGAGTATTATCTAAGTGAAATAAGCCAGTCACAGAAAGACAAATACTATATGACTTCACTCATATGTGGAATTAAAGAAACAAAACCAGCGGGCAGCCTGAGTGGCTTAGCGGTTTAGTGCGGCCTTCGGCCCAGGGCGTGATCCTGGAGACCCAAGTCCCACGTTGGGCTCCCTGCATGGAGCCTGCTTCTCCCTCTGCCTGTGTCTCTGCCTCTCTCTCTGTGTCTCTCATGACTGAATAAATAAAATCTTAAAAAAAAAAAAAAAAACAAGCAGAGAGAGAGAGAGAGAAACCAAGAAACAGACTCTAAACTACAGAGAACAAATGAAGGTTACCAGAGGGAAGGGGGGTGGAGGATAGGTAAAACAGGCGATGGGGATAAAGGAGTGTACTTATTTTGATAAGCGTCAGTGATGCATGGAAATGTTGGATCACCATATTGTACACCTAAAACTAATACAATGCTATATGTTAAGTATACTGGAATTAAAAATTTTAAAGAAAACATTACAGAAAGACAATATTCAGTCCATTGCTGTACAAAATTTTACTAAACCTGAGTATGTTTAAGTCTCATTGAGGGGTGCCTGGGTGGCTCAGTTGGTTGAGTGTCTTACTCTTGGTTTTGCTCAGGTCATGATCTCATGCATTGTAAGATAGAGCTCCATGTCAGGCTTCAAGCTCAGCAAGGAGTCCACTTGGAAGTTCTCTCTCTCTCTACCTTTCCCCCTGCTTGTGCATACTCTCATTCTCTCTCTCTCTCTCAAATAAATCTTTAAAAAATAAATGAAAGTCTCATTAAAAATCTCTGAATATATTAATTCAGTAGTACAGTTACCCTCCCTTATCCAAGGGAAATACATTCCAAGACCCCTAGTGAATGCCCAAAACCATGGGTAGTACTGAACCCTATATATGCTATGTTTGGTCCTATACATACATACTTAGGATAGAATTTAATTTATAAATTAGGCCCAGAAAGAAATGAACAATAACTAATAATAAAATAGAACAGTAATAACAATATACTATAATAAAAGCTATGCAAATGTGATCTCTCTCCTCAAAATATCATATTGTGCTGTCCTCACCCTTCTTGTGATGATGAGATGACACAATGCCTGCATAATGAGATGATGTGAGACTAATGACATGGGCACTGTGATGGAGAGCTGGGCTACTACTGACCTTCTGACGATATGTCAGAAAAAGAATCATCTACTTCTGGACTGCAGTTGACCATAGATAACTGAAACCACAAAAGGCAAAACCACGGGTATGAGGGGACTGCTGTGTGTAGTCTATAAACATGTGTATACATACACAGACACATGCATCTATGGATGCTTAGCATTTTTTGCTGAGGTGATGTGTGAACAAATAAGTTTGGAGACCACCACTACAGCTCACAAAATCTGTCTACCCTGGACCGTTAGTAGCTGTCTGTGGATTTCTAGGACCCCAGAACTGAGAATTGTGCTTTTTAAACCCGTTCCTCCTGCTATTGCCTAAACTCAATGTCTGTAGTCTTTTATTACCTAAACTACTTGCCTGGAAACTACCTACTTGGTGAAGCCCTTCTCCTTAAAGCAATTAAGTTGTAGACACAAGACATCATAAGGCCAGGCATGTAGTAGTCATTCCTATGCCAAAGCCTTGCACGAATCAGAGCATTTTGATTTGGCTTACTCTATAATCTGGATATCCTTTTAGAAGAATCAAATGTGTGAAAGGAGCTGGTGTATTCCAATCACCACTCATTTTACCAGTTATATAATCTGCCCCGGTTAAGAGAATTATCTTTGGAGAGAGATAACAACCTGGTCTAGTCATATTAGATACATGAACCTCAGCCAATGTCTTAACCTCTCTATGCCTCAGTTTCCATATTCATAAAATGCTGAAAATATTTACCTATTTAATCTTATGGTAAGGATTAATTGGAAAATCTATGGAGTGCACCTTAGTACAATGTCCAGCACAGGAGGACTCCCTAGGCTGTGGCTATCACTGTTGCTATAGTTGTAGTAGTTATCCTTCCTGCGGAGATTGAGTTCTGTATAGCACATCTTCATATGTCCTACATAACTCAAAGAGATGTGCTTTAAAACAAATCAAGTCGCACATTTCCACATTCACGAATAAGAAAACAATACCACTCTAATTGTATTTGCAAGAAAACCAAACAAATCTTTGACTCAGATCTGCACTGCTGTCTTGGCCACTTTGTTTTCACAGTCACTAGATCAATTTTTGAAATGATGACGCTCACCTGAATTTTTCAAAAATGAAGATGAAATGGAAGGGCGGGGTTTAGAATCTTGCATTTTATTTTCCATTCTCTGGGTAGAGTTGGGTCATTAAGCCACTTATTTTTTTTTCTTGGTCTCTTTTCCATCCACCTAGAAGATAAATGATATCTGGTTTTGACTATCTTCTGTGTACAAAATGTGTTATACATTTTTAAAGAATAACATAATCCACTCAGTTTTATTCATCGCAAGAATTCGTCTCCTGAAAATGTCACAAATAGCTGTTCTTCTGACTTTTCTATCTCTACCACCCTCAATTTAAATAATGATTAATTTTATGAAACTACTCGTTACAATGAATTATAAAACCTCATTCACATTTTTCTGCACAGGAACAAACATTTACTAGAGAAAAATCCATTTTACTACCCAAGAAAATACTCACATTTTACTATAAACAGAAATTAAGAATGCTAACAAAATCAAAGCATGGGAAGATCAATGGAAAATGTCCATTAAACTCTTCAATTTTAGAATGTATCTTTGTTCTTAGGGGATTAGCAGATGAGTGGAAGTCTTCAGGGATAAAGGAGGCATCAATTCTCTCAAATATTCCCAGAGCAACAAGAGAATGACAGGATCATTTTGCATATAAAGACAACAGGGCTGGTTGCTTTTGTATTTGTTAAATAACCCCTGGGTCACTCAGGAGAAGCACATGCTTTCCCTAAAGGATACCAAAAGCTTCTAATTGTCCAGTTGTGCATGTAAATCAAAACTGCTGGCCACTTTCCCCTTCCCTTCTACTTACCCTGTTCACACTCTTGGCTGATTCCTGGGGGCTCTTGCATCCTCTAGCTGGCTTCCTCTGTCCTTTCCCCTCTGCTATGTCTGACCACCCTGTTAGCGCTGCCAAGGCAATGCCCTTCAAGGATCCTCTCTTCTTCCTCTCTCATTCCTTCATTCTTGTTAACTTTCTGAGCAGTCTTTGTTTATTTATGGCACATATTCCCAGTAGAAGTTATTTTCACAGACTCATGCAATGTGTGCCACTTGCCAAGGCCGCAGGATGTGTGGGAATCCAGTTTTCCCTCCCTCTGCCTCTGCCTGGCAGCCTATTGTCTCCTCCTGTTAGCACCTGCAGCAAAGTCACAGCCTAAAGTTGTGACAGTACCATGAGATCCAAGGCAACCAACGGCAAGGTCCTAAACATAGAATAATTTCAATGCAAGACCAAAGTATAACCCAAAACTGAGTAACAGGCAAACAAGGAGCATGCTTTAACATATGTCTTTATCAATACTAAACTGACTCAAAGTAATTTCTGGCTGTCATAAGAGTTCTTTCACAAATTATACAAAGAAGGGGCATTGCAAATTAAGACATTGTATGGCTATGTCATAGCCCCTGATAAAATGTATTAAAAGGATACTGAGGGAAGAAAATAATAGAGGAAAGTATTTCTAAGCTGTCTTTGTTAAACACAACACATTAGTTCTAAGTCAGAAGTACTAAACTATAGCCAAAAATTAGCATTCTTATGTAATGATATATAGTTTACAACTGAATTATGAAATAAGCTGTGTCATCATTCATGTAGTAAGTCAAAAATATTAAGTGAGTCCCCACTACCAACACCAAGGGAAACCTGGGAAGGTCCTATAGACCTGTATAATCACCACCAGGTCGACCAAAGTCTCTTCAAATATCCATGTGATCTAAATTAAGCAGTGTGCTTGCCGTACAAATGCATCTTTGAGACACTTCCCCGAATCATATACCTCCAACCAGGTTGCTACCCTAAACATCTCGGGTTAGTCCTAGTCCTTTATCTATGAAGCAAAAGTCAAGACAAGATTAAATATATGAGCATTTTGTTAATAGGAATACCTATGCAAAGGGAAATAACAGATGGGGTGAGGTAAGGTTAAGAGAACTAACAGACCCAGGTTTACTCGGTAGAAGCATCCTAGACCCCCTTAATGTCTAAGGAAGGTTCAACAAAGCTGTCTGGGAGTTCCTGAGCCAAGGTCAACCAACAAAAGAGTTTGCCTCCTGAAAGAGCATGCTTTAGTATTCCCATTCAGTCACTGCTGAGGAGGAGGCCATGGGAGGCAAGAGCCACAGTGGATCCCAGACAGCAGAGGCTAGGTCCCTGGGGCAACTGTTCCCCTGTGTAGGAGGCCTATGAGGTGAATTCTCAAGGACAACACACCACTACTACATAGAAATTCAAAGGTTTATATCTGCAATAAATCTTTTTTTTTTTTCAGCTGAAAGGTCTCACATTTATTATTGAACCAACCTACTGGTATAGAGGCATAGTAACAGAGAAAAGAATTTCCTTGATAAGATATGTCTATTGGCCAGGTAGGAAGGATGTTTGCATATTGATAGGATAGGAACATGTGATCTCCATGCAGCTTAAATATGTGTGCCAATTATGTTTGCTATTTCATGATGTGCTATGCTTCCTCATAGACCCAGCTTGGTTCTTCTCCAGTGCCTCCTCTTGGAGTTGTACCTGATTTTATTACCAGTTTTCATCTGAATCCACTGGGGAATGGGAAGATTCTGCTTTTGTTTATTGGCCAGGAATCGCTGGATTCTGAAAGTCTTGTGAGAAGACATGGCGAGAACAGTAAACTGCACACAACCAGGATGGAGGTGAAAAGCAGAGACTATATCTGCAATAAATCTTGAGCTTGGCATCCAAATTTCCCCTGATCTCCACCTTCGTTTCTGGCACTTCCTTTTTTGACATTTTCACATTAGTCTAAGTAAACCTATGGTCCCCATATGAGCCCTGTAGGTGACCAAAATGCTTTCCCTCATAGTATTCCATCTCTCTATACTCTCCTCAGCTCAAATCCTCTTTTCAAGATCCTACCTACTCCACTGTAATCCTCTTTTCAAGATCCTACCTACTCCATTTCATTCTGAAATGCCAATCTAACATTAAGACCATCTTCAAAACTCTTGCCCACAACCCCATCTGCTCAACCCCTACCCTTGTAGAAAGCTTCCTTCTCACTTTAGATCATCCATAGAACTTTGTATACTCTTCTATTTAGAGTATTAAGCACTTTCTATTTGCTTTAGTTCTTATAAGTTTTATCTCCATAGCAAACCCCAGGAAGGAATGTAAACATTTCAAGTGTGTGTTCCTGTACTATTGTACAAACAGTACATTGGAAAAAACAAATGAACTAATGAAAGATAAATTCTGGCCTGATGCATATCTATTGACCCAGGACTAAAAATAAAGCTAAAAGAACTTCTTTATGTCTTATTTTCTTATTACCATGTTTGTGTTGTTTTTTAAAAAAAAAAAATAAGATAAACAGGAATTATCAGACCCAAAGTAATATTGATTCTAAAATTCATGGCAAAAACTCCCACTGACCTAGGAAAGAACATCATCACTGCTGCAGTCATAGAGAATTCACACAGTATAATTAGCAGACATAGGAAACTGACCCAATAAATGAATATTCTGTGAGAGATTTAAATATAAAATCCTATTAAATTAAACAAAGAGGCCATTAAACTGAGAAGGCTCTAATGCTGTGGAGATCTACAAAAGCAAACCAAAATCTAAGCCTCTAAATGCCTCAAAGTAACAAAATCAAAATGCTAAGGACAACCAATCACAAACAGCCAAGGAGGCTTAAAGTGATAACCAATCAGTAACTTCCCTGCTTTGCTTCCATGTTTTCTCTACTAAACTCTGCAGCTCCTGTGAGGGGAGTGCTCTTAACCACTTCCAGTTTGGAGCTGCCCAATTCGAACTGATTTTTGCTCAAATAAACTTTCTAAAATTTTAATATGGCTCAGTCTCTCTTTTGACAGTTCCAGAGCAATGAAAAACCAAACATAAGTACCTGTGAAGGCACCTGAGCTGCTGCTTTCTTGCTGCCTGTGGAGATGGTAGGCAACTCCTACTGGCTTCCTGGATCCTAGGTCCACAGCTTTTGTGTTAGGGGCTTTCAGACTTTATTTGAACATTTCTTTTTCCGGACTGAGTCCAGAACTGCTGGAAATGGACTGGGTCTGACTTAAAAACTAGACCAGTGCCAGCATGAGGCCTTGGGTGAATAAAATTTTAAGACTGAATAAGGGCATGCTTGGGTGGCTCAGCGGTTGAGCGTCTGCCTTTGGTTCAGGCCATGATCCCGGGGTCCTGGGATCAAGTCCCACAGGGTGTTCCCCGCAAGGAGCCTACTTCTCCCTCTGCCCGTGTCTCTGCCTCTCTCCCTCTCTCTCTCTCTCTCTCTCTCTCTCCCTCTTTCTCTCTCTGTGTGTCTCTCATGAATAAATAAATAAAATCTTAAAAAAAGAAAGACTAAGTAGGTTAACCTTACCAAAGATAATCTTCAATTACACTGGCTTCAGTGGGGAACTTTGAACCGTTTTAGATAATCTTATCAATTTACAAGGTGCCTAGAGAAAAAGGGGTCTCAGCCTGACACTGACCACAAAGGGTGGAGAGAAAATTGTTTTTCCTCCTCTATAGTTGCTGGTGGACAGGATAAGACCTGCTGGCACATTCCCGCTCACTCTGGAGCACACAGAAAGCATTCTGGGAAAACTGACAGAGGCCCGCAAAGGGTAACAATTCTTACCAAATCAGCTCTCCCAGACCTCTGTTGTGGGGCTTGGTTGACAGAAGAAGGTAAATTTCACGTTTTCCCTCCCTTTCCAAATTTGGATTGGCAGAAAAAAACATTCATCCTTTCTCTCTTAAGGACATCCTTTCTCTCCTAAGGACGGCTATAGCCTTCTTTTTTGTCTCATTTTGCATCCTGAGAACTTGGCTTGGCAACTGTCAGACTGGAGGCCCCCAAAAGATAGCTGAACAGATATGTGTGTTGTGCCTTATTCGTGGCTAGGTAAGCCTAGGCAGAAATGTGCATTGCATTCCATTTGCAGCTAGGGTCCTGCCAACTGTTAAAATTCCCCAGTAATTCCAACTCTCAGGGCAACTGTTCAAGTCTTCTTTCTATTGGTTATCTTTGGGAATGGCCCTGGATTTTGGGGGGATACTATCTTTTGCACCTCTTTGAGAATTCCTCTTGGCTCCATAAGATTGTTCAATTCTACCAAGAATATTTACTGTTGGTCTCAGCCGAAACCTGACAAGATACTCAAAAGGATTTTTTTCCAAGTAATTCCATGTCCATAAATTGACAAAATTGGAAGCTGATACACAGAACCTGATAGAAACTTTTTTTTAAGAGAGAGGAAAAAAAAAACACACACACACATATGACCAGGGAAGGGGCAGAGGAAGAGGGAGAGAGAATCTTAAGCATTCTTAAGCAGTCTTAAGGTGTGGATCCCAATGCAGTGGCTCAATCTCACCACCCTGAGATCATGACCTGAGCCGAAACCAACAGTCAGATGCTTAACCAACAGAGCCACCCAGGTGCCCCGTAAAAACTTCCTTTAGGACTTCTCCCCTAAGCTAAAATGAAACTATGCACCCAGAGGGAAAGAAAAGCATTCTGAGCATTTACTAAAATGTTCTAAAGAAACACAGCTCCAAATCTAGAACATATGAATCGTTTGATTTGCCATCTTAGTTGAAGATCTTCTCCCTGATATGAAGAAGCAAATGGAGGATGATGTAGTTGGATGGCTGGTCAGGGTCACAGTATCTTTCAGATTCCAACCTAATTCTTTGAAAAATTAAAAACAACTGTACTGGTCTTACAAATCAATCTTTAGAAGAACAGAAATGCAGCTCTAGAAACAATTCAAAGCCCATCTATCCATTTTACCAATCCCAAACTCTCCCCTATCCATCTCAAAAGGCTTGCAGATATTATAAAAGATTTGGATTCAGAAAGCAAAAGCCCAGAGGGTGCCTGGCTGGCTCGGTCAGAGGAGCCTGCAACTTTTGATCCTGAGGTTGTGAATTCAAGCCCCATGGTGACTAGAGATCACTAAAAAATCAACAAACTTTAACAAATTCTCTTTATAAAAAAAAGACAGCAAAAGCCCTTCTTAAAGAACTTTACATCCTTTCTCTGTGTCTTTGAGATGCAAATTTCTACCTGGTTTTCTCTAGAAGCCCAGAGCCATCTTTAAATATAAATTTCAGGGAGATAATTCTTATGAGAGAGAGAGGGAGAGAAAAGAAGCTATTTGAAAATCAGGTAAATGAAAAATATTAAAAGTCTTTTTTGCAAATATTAGTAAAAGCTTTAACCACCAGAGCAGGCAATCTTAACTTATTCTGCCAGAAACTCTATCTATCTATCTATCTATCTATCTATCTATCTATCTAGAGAGAGAGATATATCCAGTGAGTGTGGGTGGTAGGGGGTGGGGTGCAGAGGGAGAGAGAGAATCTTAAGCAGGCTCCATGCTCAACACAGATCTGATCCTACAACCCTGAGATCATGACCTGAGCCAAAATCAAGAGTCAGATGCTTAATTGACTGAGCCACCCAGGCAACCCCCGTGAAACACAATTTAGATACAACTATTCTTTTATAAAGCTGTGCATTATCATACCTGTCTCATAGCTAAAATTTTTAAAATATTTTTATAACATCCTTTTCTTCTTTTAATTACTTTTTAAAAAGTTTATCTGTATTTTTAATAAAGATTTTATTTTATTTTTTTAAAGAGTTTATTTACTTAGAGGGAGAGAGAGAAAGAATGAGAGCAAGGGGAGGAGAAGAGAAGAAGGAAGAGAGAGGGGAAAGAATCCCAAGCCGACTCTGTGCTGAGCATGGAGCCCAACATGGGGCTGGAGCCCAACATGGGACTCAATCCCCAATCCCATGACCCTGAGATCATGACCTGAGCCGAAACCAAGAGTCGGACACTTAACCAACTGAGCCACCTAGGTGCCCCAAATATATTTTTAAAGATTTTATTTATCTATTTGAGAGAGAAAGAGAGCATGAGAGAGAGATCACAAGCAGGGGAGATGGAGAAGCAGACTCCCCGCTGAGCAGGGAGCCCAATATAAGACTCAATCTCAGGATCCCGGGATCATGACCTGAGCTGAAGGCAGACATTTAACCAACTGAACCACCCAGGTACCTCTAAAAATGAAAGGTAGAAGATTTCTGTGTCTGTAAGTCTATGTATATATGTTTTATAGATATGTGATATTTTTCTACCTCCTGATGATAGCACCAAAATTATAAAGACCTCTATTTAATAGACTTAAAGACAAAAAAGTATTTATATAATTCAGTATACTCTCAGAAATAAAGGAACTAACCCAAATGGTTTTCAAGTTCAGATGATCTAGAATAATCTTTGGTAAATAAAAGCTAGTTTAAGGTATTAATTTAATTAAAATAGGCATGTCTTTAGAGTTACGAGCATTAAATATGCTTTTATTCTACCTAGGTTTACTAAAAGTGAAATAAACTAATGTTATCTCTGTTACAGAATATGTCAGCAAGAATGATGGTTAGCTGCTTAATGCCTTATAAAACTTTCATAAGCAATTTAAACATAATTGTTAAGAACAAGTAAATTAAATATATGTAAGGAAGATAAAGGTTTATAAATGCACTTTCAACAATAATTATGCTTAATAGTATATCTACTTAAAAATAGTTTCCAAAATCTAGGGTATGGGATAATAGGCAAAATAGGTAAAGGGAATTAAAAGGTATAAACATCCAATTATAAAATAAGTCACAGGGATGAACAGTACAGGATGGGAAATATAGTCAATAATATTTTAATAACTTTTAGGGCAACAGATGGTAACTACACTTGTGAGCATTTCATAGTGCTTCAAATTGTTGAATCACTGTTGCATACCTGAAATTAATATTGTATGCCAACTATACTATAATTAAAAATGAAGAATATAATGTAAACAAATCTATACAATATATTAAGAGAACTTAAAAGATAAAATGAAAAACTCAAGCCATTACTATACTATGAATTATAGTACCAATTTTTGTTGTGTTTTATATATTTATTTTCATTTGCCAAAAATCATCTCTTTTATTATTGACGTGATAAAAAGAAATATTTTTAATATATGAAACAAATATAAATATATATATCAATAATATATGCATTCTTGGCAATCATATATGTGTGTTTGTATATATGCATTTGTGTGTCCATATAATAGTACATATTTCTATTTACTTAATTTTTAAGTCATCGCTACACTCAACATGGGTCTCGAACTCAAAACTCTGAGATTAAGACTTGGATGCTCTACCCACTGAGCCAGACAGGTACCCCTAATAGTGCATATTTTGTAGGGTCAATATGAAGATTAAATATAAAGTGCTTGCAACATAAAAAACACTACATAGATTTTGTTAATATTATCATTATCAATGATACTAAATCTTTTTAGTAACTAGAAACCTGAACGTTATACTAAGTTAAATGATGGCTATTAATTGAATTTCTCAATCATTCCAAATATGATAAAATACTAAGACATTAAGTACCGAACATAGGTTTATCCACTTTTGGCTTTTGTTTACAGAGGAACTAGAGATATCTGGATCTATTAGTAAACATCTGTGCCACATGAAAATTTTACTATGAGGAAGAATATATTTCTAGAAATTGTGAATTTATAAATTTCCCAATCCATAGAAGCTAGCATAACCAACAGTCCACATTGCTTACTTCTTAGGTTTTACTAGGAATAAAGGATCCTAAGGGTTAAGAATTCTAATTAACATATGTAATTAAAACTACTTGGGAGGGGCAGCTGGCTGGCTCTGTCAGAGGAACATTGGACTCTTGTTCTTGGGGTCATGAGTTCAAGCCCCATGTGAGGTGTAGATTCCTTAAATAAATAAAACTTGGGGTGCCTGGGTGGTTCAGTTGGTTGAGCATCTGCCTTCAGCTCAGGTCATGATCCTGGGGTCCTGGGATTGAACCCTGCATCGGGTTCCCTGCCTGGTGGGAGACCTGCTTCTCCTTTGCCCTCTGCCTACTGTTCCCCATTTGTGCTTTCTCTATCTTTGTGTCAAATAAATAAATAAAATCTTTAAAAATAATCTTTAAAAAATTACTTAGAAATAATAAAGGTGAAAGGAAACAATTGTATACTCCTGAGACCAATATTAGACTATATGTTAGCTAACTACAATGTAAATAAAAAATGGATACAAAAAAAAAAAGGAAACTATTGTGTATCTGTAACCTGAACTAGATGTTGGATTCCCCTAGTTTCCTCAAACATCTGGCTGCAACTCTCCAGACTAACATTTCCAATTTTCTCCCACCCTTCTGATTTGGAATCACTAAGAACAAAGGCTGCCCTTGAACCTCCTCGGTAGAAACCAGACCCAGTCCTTCTCGCTGCCAAGACCACAGCCAAACTTCAGGGACTTGAACTTGGGTCCACTTCTCACAATTAAAAAGGGCTCCTCCAGACTCTTGGAACTAACTGCACACCAGCTGGAGATAGAAAGTTAGCGTTGACTAGGGAGGTTCCTCCTCAGAAGCAGATGGCCTCTTGAGGTGGCCAGCTCCCCCAAGATCATGGGCTAAGATCTTCATCTCCACTATGAACCTTTATTCCTCTTGCCTTTCTGCTACTTGCCTCTTCTGTTAATGCACAAGAATGCTCCTTAACTCGGGCAACTATTGCTGAATCTACTGCTGAGGCCATAGCTACACAAGAAAGTATTTAGACTTTTCTTGCTAAGATGGTTTCAGATGATAGAACTGCTTTAGATGACTTACTGGCTGAACAAGAGGAGCCTCTGCCATAGCAAATTCCTCCTACTGTACCTGGACCAACATGCCTGGTCTTGTAGCAAATATAATAAATTAAAAAACCAGACACTTGGCTAAAACAGGTTGATGTGCCCCTTCTTTGATTTATTTGACACCAACTGGTTTGGCTCATAGGGGCCCTGGTTGAGGAGTATACTTCAGTCTTGTGGTATTATCCTTATAAGTCATCACTTTAGTCCTCTGGTATGCTATTTTCTCTTAAAGTTCTTAAGTGCATGTGCACAGCCCCCAGCAGCACATCAGATGGTCCCACTGGGCTTGGAGAAACAAAAACAAGATGAACAAGATGAATGACAAAATCATTCCTTCCATGGATCCAACATCATAACCTATGAGTTTCACAGTGAGACAAGAGCAACTGACCTCTGATGGTGAATGAGAGTGGCTCTAACATCAAGGCACCTGGCTGGCTCAGTCAGTGAAGTATGCTGCTCTTGACCTTGGGTTCAAGCCCCACGTCAGGCATAGAGTTTCTTTCAAAGAAATGTAAAAACAAAAACAAAACCAAGAGTAAGAGTGCCACTAATACCAAGATGTGTTCTATCTGTCATGTATGAGAGAATTACCAAAAGGGAGAATTGTTAAATTAATGAGACAAGGAGGTCATTAGACTGAGGTGGCTATAATACTGCTGCAGCCTATATAAGCAAGCCCAAATTTAAGCCTGTAAATGCCTCAGGGTTATGAAATCATAATGTCACGACAACCAATGCCAAACAGCCAACTAGGCTTTAAGGTACAGCCATTCAATAATTTCTTTACTTTGCTTCCTCCTTTGCTCTATAGAAATCTCTCCCCAAGCTCCTGTTGGTGAAAGGCTCCTAACTACTTTTGGTTTGGTACTACCCAATTCCAATTGGTGTTTGCTCAAAGTCTTAAAAATATGCCTCAGTTTCTCTTTTAACAATCCTAATAAAACCTCTCAGCTATCTATGTCCTTTTTACCACTTTATCACTTATCTTAGATCTCAAGGTCAATCTTCTATTGGAGCTTTTGGCTCTTGTTCACTTTTGTACCAAATACATACACAATCAATACAAAAAATAAGATCATTAAATGCCTTAAAGTTGCTTTAGAGTCTCAAAGCAAAGATTTAACTGCTATTCTATTTTTTAAAAATTAAATCCTCTGAGAAAGTGTTTCAGTTGAATTCAAGAGTCTTACACTAAAAAGAAAATCTCCAAATTAATTCTACTCTTATGTAAATAGAGAACCTTGTAAACTTTTCAATAAAAGAACAATCAGTAGTAAATCAAGATTGATCAATCTTTATCTTCGAGGGTAACCTAGAATTTGAGCTTTACAGAAAGCCCTTAAAACTCAGCCCACCTTACCTGAAGCAATGAACAAATCATGTATTCCTAACTTGGTTTAGGGAAAATCCAACTTACTTAGAAAAGGTTTATCTCTTTCATGAGTTCATTTATAATCAGATTTCAAGAACCTCATAAGATGCTTCCAAGGCAGAAACATTTTCTCCAAGACAATTCGTCTCTTCTAAATATCATTATAGTATGATTGTCACAGAGCCCTTGGGGAGCTGACACCCAGAGGGAAAAGAACTCGTCACTAATAGCTAGTTAGGTACCAACTGTCTCTACATTGCCAACTCCCTTTCCTGGAAAAACCAAGTATATCTGAGCAAAAGGAACATTGATGATTATCAAGAGACATTCTCTGTCATCAATATGCTGTCTGCAAGGGATGAATCAGGATTGGAAATGCCACCTGAGTCATGGAATAGTTCAAGCAGAGTCCACATACACCCTGGAAGAAGCTGAACTTCAGGCCAACATCCCATAGAAAATCCTCAACCAAAAAGTTCTTCTTACATCTCAATCTCAAAAAGGTGATTAAACTGAGAAATAGTAAGCACGCATAATAAGTTTACATAAAATACACAGCCAAGAACTATCGCAATGCATTCTTAGAAAACAGTAAATTGGGAAACTATTATTTCCAAAATAGATGCCCATTGTCATAGATTTCAAGTGCTCTGGCAAATGCATTCTTAATTTTTTTAAAAATGTGTTCTTAATTTTATATTGTCCTGAGAAGAATCTTTGCCTTTAGTTGCTAATTTGACTGATTTAAGTCAACAATAATTCTTGGAAGTTTGCAACACAAGGCAAAAGGTAAGCAAAGTTAATAGAAGTGACAGTTCAAATCCTCAAATACAAAGACCAGAAAAAGCACACTCAACAATAGGAATATATCCCCCCAAAAGAAGAACGATACAGCCTGAGGGAAAACATCAGGAAAGAGCAGGGAGCTTCTGTGAAGTGGCGGCAGCAGCTAGCCTAAACTCAAGGGGAAACCAGTTAAAGTAACAAGGGACAGATGCAGGGTGGTAAATAACTCCAAAAGCAAGACTCTTAAAATACATGGAGAAAACAATTTTAGTAATTCTTCCCTGACCTTCAATCTCAACAGTATGTCTAAAGTGTGATAAGCTGAATAACAAAGCAATCTTAACTATTTAGCTTCTAAAACATAAAAAGGCAAGAACTCAAAGTCTTAGAAAGAGTCCTTCCTTACTATATGCGAAATGGAGGAATTCTGTTGTCCTCACATGGATTTTATTTTTTTTAATTCCCTAGAAAAAATGTCAGCTCATCTCAAGATTCTACCTCAAAATGATCAATTCTAAGGTTGAAAGAACAAAAGTAAGTATATTTTGCAAAATTTTATCACCTGATAAACCTGATGAAAACCTGAAATTTCTTTTCTTTTTTAAGATTTTATTTATTTGAGAGACAGTGTGAGAGAGAGCCTGGGTGGGGGGGAAGGGGCAGAGGAGAAGCAGACTCACCACTGAGCCCATAAAGGGCTTAATCCCGGACCCTGGGATCATGACCTGAGCTGAAGGCAGATGCTTAACAGACTGAGCCACCCAGGTGCCCCTTGAAATTTGTTTTTAACACTGCATGACAAAGCCTCAAAACATTGCTTAATGCTGTGCTTTCCCTCTTTGTGCTTTGAACTTTTCGTTATTATCAACTTCATACTGCGGAGAATAAAAATTGATATCCTGGATAATTATGTCCTTGTCTGCAAGTATAGTTCTTCCCACGTGCAGTAAATGAATAATTTTTTAATTAAATAAATGTCAAATAGCTCAGTTCAAGCATGGGAATGGCCTTACTAAACCTCTATTATGTACACAAATGTTGAAGAACATGGTGAGGAAAAAATGTCTTCACACCTTCACTTGTTTATTAAAACCAGGGATAGGAAAAAATAAATTATTTTGACAGCTACATTTTTAAGGATTTCTGCAAGTATAATATTTGCTTTCTTAATAATTTGCATCATAAATATGCATCTCCTTGTTAAATTTGCCTTAGGAGAATAGGAAGAAGCTTCATTTACACAACGGTGTCATAAAGTGATTCAAAGTACATTTCACAGGATACTTTATAGTCATAATCAACCTCTATGAGAGTATTCATAGTAAGGATTCTTTTAAAGTACGTATGAAACATTCTACAGGATAGACTCTAGACTGGACCACAAAACAAGTCACAATAAATTTGAAATATCTGAAGTTATGCAAAGTGTGTTGTCATCATAGACTCTGAGAAAGTGGAGTGTGGTCCATTTTACTGATGAACCCCTGTGCTTCCTTCCTGCGCATACATAAGTAATTCCCAATAGAAGGTATGACTGTGAAGACCAGATGGTGCAAAATGGCCAACTGGGGATATCCCAATCTCTTCAACCATTCCTTTTTTCAGGCCAGTGGGCTGGTTTTTTATTTTCAGCTAATAAGCAATGAAGAAGGAAGTCTTGCCACTGAACCAAAACAACTCTTTTCTTTTAAATTTTATTTATTTATTCATGAGAAACAGAGAGAAAGAGATAGAGACATAGGCAGAGGGAGAAGCAGGCTCCATGCAGGGAGCCCAACATGGGACACGATCCCTGGTATCCAGGATCCGGCCCTGGGCTGAAAGTGACGCTAAACCGCTGAGCCACCCGAGATGCCCCCCCTCCATTTTTTGTTAACAAAATCTATAAGAAGAGTTGAAAGCTTATTTAATTTTTTAGTACTTTGTATCCAGAATACCTAAAGAATTCTTGTAACTCAATAAAAACACAAGCCAATTTTAAAAATGAGTAAAAGCCATAAATAGTCATTTCACCAAGAAAGACACACAAATAAATAATAAGCACATGCAAGGATGTACATCATTAGTCATTTGAAGAAACTAGAACACTTATATACTGCTGATAAGGATGCAAAATCATACAGCCACTTTGTAAAGCAGTTTGGCAGTTTCTTTAAAAATTAAATTTATCCTACAAACCAACAAGTCTACTCCCAGGAATCTACCCAAGAGAAATGAAAGCATATGTCCACACAACACTTGTATGTGAATGTTCATAGCAGCATTCTTCGTAATAGTCAAAAAGTAAAAATAACCTAAATGTCCATCAACTGGTGGCTCTATAAACACAGTGTGATATATCCATACAATGCAATATTGCTCAGCAATAAAAACAAACTACTGATACATGCTACAACATGGATGAAGCTCAAAAATTATGCTAAATAAAAGAAGTAAGATGCAAAAGATTATACGATTCCATGTATATGAAATTTCAGAAAAGCAACTCTATTCTAGAGATAGAAAGCAGATCAGTGTTTGCCTGGGCTTGGTAAGGATGGGGGTGGGGGCATAGGTCTGGGAATTATCTATAGATGGGCTCAAGGAAAATTTTGGGGGTAATGGGAAAATCCTAAAACAAGATTGTGATAATGGTTACACAATTCCATAAATCTACTAAAAATTAAAAAAGAAAACCACTGGCTTGATTTAACCCCAAATCTTTATTTTACAAATAAGAAAATTGCCTTTTCAGCCGATAAAAATGTCAGAATATCCTTCTAGTGCCTTTGGTTTGTGTCTCATAGTTGAACTCTGATATTGCTTTCTAATTTTTCATTTTAAGGGTCCTATTTCCCATAAGATGAAGTAAACATAGGGCAGGAATTTATGTTAAATTCTTGATGAGTTAATTTGAAATGAACTTACTTGGTTTAAATTAGTAGGAATAAGCATAGCAAGACTGAGCCATTCTCCTGAATCAGATCAAACATAATGGCTTTTCTACTCCTTAATTACTCAGCTTGTACTGTTAAAAATTCCCCAAACATACACAGGAATAAGCATATCTAGGGACAAACAAAAAGTAGCCTCTAGGATAAAAACAAGAAACAAAAAACAAACCAGAAACTGTTGTACCATTGTGGATTAATAGTCATTTCTGTTTTTCATCATTAGCAGCATGGAGAGTTCTACATGTAAAATGAAGGGACATGCCAGATGAGCTCTAAGATTCCTTCCAGTTCTAACATAAATCATGACCCCCTGTTATTCCTATTATTTATCATTTCTACCCATTATCACCTATTTCTGTAGTAGCTGAGCATAAATCTATTTTTGTCACACTATTCTTTTACCAAGAATAAGTAAGATTTTTTTTTTAAATCCAGAATAGAAGAAACAAAACCTCAGCTTTTTAAAAACTGAATCCAGGAACATTTCAAAATGGCTTTCTTAAAATCCAACATTGACATAAAGATTTGAGATTCCTAACGTAAAGCATTAACCAGTAGGATTTTTTTTTTTAATGAAGAAGAAATGTATTGAAATACAACTCTTTTTTTTCTCAGTTTAAAAATAAACTCAAAAAGAGGTGCCTGGGTGGCTCAGTCAGTTAAGCGTCTGCCTTTGGCTCAGGTCATGATCTCAGGGTCCTGGGATTGAGCCCCACATTGGGCTCCCTGCTCAGTGGGGAGTCTGCCTCTCCCTCTCTCTCTGCCCCTCCCTACCCCTGCTTGTGCTCTCTCTCAAATAAATAAACAAAATCTTTTTTAAAAATGAACTTGGGCAGCCAAGGTGGCTCAGCGATTTAGCGCTGCCTTCGGCCCAGGGTGTGATCCTGGAGACCCTGGATCGAGTTCCAGGAGTCCCATGTCAGGCTCCCTGCATGGAGCCTGCTTCTCCCTCTGCCTGTGTCTCTGCCTCTCTCTCTGGGTCTCTCATGAATGAATAATAAAATCTTAAAAAAATAAAAAACTGGATGTGGATTTTGACTTTTCACTTTGCTTTTTGAACTGTCAGGCATTTTTGTCATGAACATATACTTCTTTTACATTTGAAAACCTAATAAAAATTATTTCAGAACAACACAGAACCTTTTCATTTCCTCATATGTATGACCCTTGAAAAAAAGGAGGGTCATAGCAATAATGGACTTTAAAAAGCCTAATTTCAAATTCCATAGCACTCCAGGTTTATATTTTAGTCTTAAGCTTTCACCAGAGTGTAATAGTTAGGTTTTTCTGTCTCTTCCCTGAATAGTGAGCAACTTTATCATTGGTTCTCAGTCCCACTGATCACTTTCTCTCTTATGCCTAACACATTGTTATTTGTTGCTCAATAAATGTTCATTAAGCAAAACTAAACCACTGAAGTTTTGCCTCTCCGACTCCCATCTTTGTGATCTTTATTTAGTGAGTCAACTTTGTACATTCAAAATAGGAATGACAGAACTACCTCACAGGGATGTTAATTAAATGACCCAATATATAGAAAGCACTTAGCACAGTGCCTGGTATGTGGTAGTCTCCACTCCCCTCACCTATTCTTTTAAGAGAAGTTTCTTCTCAGTTGGAAACAATAATAACTTCACAAGATAAAAAAAATCGACAGTCCTTTTTCTGACTTTTAAATGCCGCTTTAAAGCTGCAAAGATGGGCCAGGCAAAACATTAGCCTTGGTATGTGTTTCAGGAATCCTGAGACCACCCATACATTCAGTGATCTGCTAGGAGGACTCACAGGATTCAAAAGCAGTTGTACTCAGGGTTATAGTGTGTTACAGCAATCGCCAAGGGGGAAGGACCCAGCAGGATTGGTCTAGAGGAATCCATGGCTACATTTCCTGCTCTCTCCCTAGCAGCAGGAAGTAATGTATTCCTCCAGCAAGGATATGCAGCAACACACATGCAGTGTTTTGCCTGGCAAAGACTTCACGAATACTCGGGGTTCAGGGCTTTTCTTGGGAGCTGGTCATGCCGGCCTAATGATCTGTCCCAATGGCCAAACTGCCAGATTCCCAGAAGGAAGCAGGTGTTTAGTGCCCCAGATGGGCAAAACAACCCATCACTTAGAGAATGTTTCAAAGGCAAAGTTCCCAGGTGCCAGCCAAAGACCAACCTTGCAAGATGGCCTTTAAAGACAGCAGCCTCAGGCTTCCTGTGCACATGGCAAGTGAGAAACTGGGGAAGGAGGAGCACACATTGCAGGAAAGAAGAGTAGTTCGAACTGGGGAAAGCAGAGAAAGGGCAAAACAGTGGAAAGGAAAGAAGGAAAATGAGGGAAAGGGAAGACAAGGAAAGAAGCCGGGAAAAGGAAGAGGGAGGGCAGGAAGAAGAGGAAATAATCTCTGCCTGACCCAACCTGGCTTCCGACTCCAGCCACCTGAGTCCCTAGCTCTGGGCTCAGTGCTGCTCCTCCCACCACCCCTCCTCATACTCCACTTCAGAAGATGCCACAATGCCACCTTGTTCGTGCCTACTTTCATCCCCTCTGGTTCTATAAATATATATATGTATATATCTGGTTCCCTTTGTCCTGCTGGCTAGGTGTCATCTGGCTGCTTTGATAACAAGAAAGATAAGAGGGAAGGAAAACCCAATAGTGATAGATTCAATAGGAAAAGGCATTTCAGCTAAGCGGAACAAGAGAAAAGTAACAGACTCCCAAAGCCCCTCTGAACTTTGAAAGAAATACATAGTCTTGGGGCACCTGGGTGGCTCAGTCAGTGAAGCATCTCCTTTCAGCTCATGTCATGATCCCGGGGTCCCGGGATAGAGCCCCACATTTGACTTCCTGCTCAGTGTGGAGCCAGCTCCTCCCTCTCCTTCTGCCACTCCCCCTGCTTGTGTGCTCTCTGTCAAATAAATAAATGAAAATCTTAAGAGAAAAAAAAGGGGAAAATACATAGCCTTCTTAGCTTTATTAGACAGGAAATACTGGGAAAATATCACAGCAGAATGAACTCTTTTGAACATACAGTTGACCCTTGAACAATGTGGGCATCAAGGGGCACCGACTCCCCATGCAGTCGAAACTCTAACGATAAGTTTTTTTTTTAATAAAAAAAAAGATGTTATTTATTTACTTGAGAGAGAGAGTGCACTAGAGAGAGCACGAATGATGGGGAGGTGCAGAGGGAGAGGGAGAAGCAGGCTCCCTGATGAGCAGGGAGCCCGATGAGGGGCTCAATCCCAGGACACTGGAATCATGACCTGAGCTGAAGGCAGACTCAACCAACTGAGCCACCCAGGCGCCCCTGTAATAACTTTTGACTCCTCCTCAAAACTTCACTACTAACAGCCTATTGTTGACTCAAAGCATTACCGATAAGATAAACTGTCAATTATTACATAGTTTATATATTATATGCATTATACACTGTGTTCTTACAATAAAATGAGCTAAAGAAAATGTTATTAAGAAAATTGGGATGCCTGGGTGGCTCAATGGTTGAACGTCTGCCTTCAACTCAGGGCATGAGTTTGGAGTCCCGGGATCGAGTCCCACATCGGGCTCCCTGCATGGAGCCTGCTTCTCTCTCTGCCTGTGTCTCTGCCTCTCTCTGTGCGTGTCTCTCATGAATAAATAAAATCTTTAAAAAAAGAGAAAATGTTATTAAGAAAAACATAAGGAAAATACATTTACAGTACTGTACTGTGAAATATCCATATACAAGTGGACTCATGCAGCTCAAACTAGTGTTGTTGAAGGGTCAACTACGCTTTTAAATTACAGTGGCTCCTTGACTTTTGAGAGGTCATTGGTTACTTCTCCCATTTAAATATCTAGAGCAAGAAGGCTTTTTAGAAGTTAAAAGATACTGGGGTTTTATTCTTCCAACCCTCCCGTTTTTTGGACTTTCTGCGTTCATAAAAAGGAAAAGAAGATAAGCAAGCTATTTCTTGCCCTAGTGCTTTTGTAATTGAAAAATATAACAGATCCTTTTCTCCTTTTCTCACATTTTGTATTTTAAAAATTGCTGTCAGACTAAGGCTTTGCCAAGTTTCAACCCCAAGTGAAATCTTATCAAGAAAACTGAAAGATATATAAAAAGCAGATGGATTATAGGTATAATCATACAGCCTACACAAGTTATGATTTTTAAACAAGTTCATCTCTCTTGTTAAATGTATAATATTAATTAAATTTATGTACTGAAATATATATCCTTTTATTCCATTTTCATATCATCAGAAAGGTTTCACTTTTGTAAAAAATATATATATGTATTTATCTGGATAAAGACATATTTTAGGTAAGAGAAGAAATCAGAAAGAACATGATACCTTGCCATCTTCAGTTACCCGGAAATCTACCATATGGACAAAAGAAAACATATTTTGATAACTCCAGAGGATGGAGGTTGAACATATAGAAGACAATTTTTATTAGGCACATTAAATTCACTTAAGGAAAAATTTGATATCTGATACCACTTAGTCCCTTCTAGAAACAGAATGGCTACTTCATTTGTAATTGTCAAGTGAGGGGCATTTTCACTGAGAGAGCTCAAGACCAGAATGCTGGTACCAATGAGACTCTGAGAAGTCAGTGGAGAGCCAATGGAAGAGAGAACACAGAGCTTCCCACAGAGGCCAAAGACAAAGATAGGCTACAAAGAATGAATTGGAAGACTGGGAACCTTACTAACATGGGGCAGATTCCAAAAGCCTTGTGAGATGGGCCAGGCAGCCAAACAGAACTAAACAGGTCTGAAGCTGAAGTTTAGCACATAAAAGAGAATTCCAACTGGACAGAGAGAAAGGGATTGAGCCCCAAGAGAAAACTCGAGGGTCAGCAAAGAGATAAGCTAGACCATGTGGAGGTAACAAATTAACCCTGAAATCTCAGTGGTTTAACAACAAAGTTTATTTCTTGCTCAAAAGGCATGTTTCAAAGCAGGTAGGTAGGGAGCTCTGTTTCACCCAGTTATTCTGAGGTCCAAGCTCACTGAGGTCTGATGCTTTATAGTTGCTTCATCTGTATCACAGAGGCTCCAGGTTCTTTTACTGTAAGAAACAGGAAAAGGGGAGCACTCGGACTCTTACTTGACTCAGAACTACAGGGAGGCTTCACTTCTCATATTCCCATTGGGCAGAGCTCAGTCACATGCCCCAACCCAACTATGAGGGAGGCTAGGAAATGTAGGGGAGGAAACGGACATTCAGTGAACTCAGTTGCTGGAGGGTGCACTGGTCAGATAAAGCCCTTTCCAAGCAGAGATGCTATAAACATTCTTTACCTTAGTCTACAACCCTATAAGGTCTTCCTTGCCCAGCCATTATATAAGTTCTGAATTTCTGACATGGTGGATTACCATTGTTCAAGAATTCAAACAGAAACTGGGGAATGGCCAAAATTCAAAACACTGACAACACCATATGTGGGCAAGGATGTAGAGCAACAGGAACTCTCTCATTCATTGCTGGTGGGAATACAAAATGGTACGGCCACTTTGGAAAGCAGTTTGGCAGTCTCTTACAAAATTATAAATACTCTTACTATATGATCCAGCAATTGCACTCCTTGGGGTTTAGCCAAATGAATTGAAAGCTTATGTCCATACAAAAACCTGCCCAGAGATGTTTATAGCAGCTTTATTTAAAATTGCCAAAATTGGAAGCAACCAAGATATCCTTCAGTAGGTGAATGGAAAAATAAACAGTGGTACATCCAGACAATGGAATATTATTCAGCACTAAAAAGAAATGAGCTGTCAAGCCAGAAAAAAACCATGGAGGAAACTTCAATGTATATTACTAAGTGAAAGAAGCCAATCTGAAAAGGCCGCATACCGTATGGTTCCAACTATATGGCATTCTGGAAACGGCAAAACTACAAAGACAGTAAAAAGATTATGGTTGACATGGGTTGAGGGGAGAAAGGGATGAATTGGCAGAGTACAAAGGATTTTTAGGGTAGTGTAACTATTCTGTATGATACTACAGCGATGGACACATGTCATTTTATATTTATCAAAATCCATGGAGTATGTGCAACATCACAAGTGAACCCTAATGTAAACTACAGAGTTTGGGTGATAACAATGTGTCAACATAGGTTAATAAATTGTAACAAAAACACCACTCTAGTGCTTCATGTTCATAGTGGGTGAGGCTGTGAGTGTTGGGGCAGGGGGGTATAGAGGAATTCTCTGTGCTTTCCCCTCAATTTTGCTGTGAACCTAAAAGGCTCTAAAAAATAAGGTTTATTAATTTTTTAAAAAGTGGGGATGTTCCTCTTCAATAAGATAGTAGAAGGGATGTATTTATTTGGTACAAAGTGAATCAGAAGACCTCTTAAAGTCCCTTACTACCCTGAGGTTCCCTGATTTCTATGTTCTGTTTGGTGGTGAGAGACCCCTGACTTCTCAGGACAAGAAGGAATTTTAAAGGTCACCCAATGGATGAATTATTTTATCTGTGGCAGGACTGCTGAAAGGTCATCTAGACTATGCTGTAAGATCTTCAAAGAATGGAAATTTGTGCCTCTTTAATTAACTATTTCAACACATCCTTGAATCACCTTGTCTGAGAGTCATCCTTACATTGAACTGGGCTGTGTCTCCATAATTCTTATCCTTTAGATAGATCAATGGGAACCAGAAAGATAGCAGTAAGTGTCTGGAGGCAAATCTAATATCTATTCAACAGAAACCCTACCAAGAAATATGAAGCCCTTGCCTTATATGTAGGCTTTGCAAGAAAATGAGGCAGGGATCTGGGACAACTGGACAGCAAGCCAGACTCAGAGTGATCTTGAGGTCCTGAAGGATAGAGGCAGGGGCTCAGTTTAGGTGCTTGTGAAGTTATTGCTGTGTGGGGCCGCAGACAAATTTGGGTAAAGAGCACATTCATTTGTTTTGGGGAAGGTCATCATTCTATTGATGAATATTGAGCTAATTTCAACTAAACATTCCTATATCATACCTTCCCCCCAAAAGTTCTTTTAACTTGATTATAGACAGAAGATTCTATCTAGGCAGTTCACAGCCTTATTTAACAAATATAAAAGAGGGCAGCCCCGGTGGCTTAGCAGTTTAGCGCCACCTTCAGCCTGGGGCGTGATCCTGGACACCCAGGATCGAGTCCCACGTTGGGCTCCCTGCATGGAGCCTGCTTCTCCCTCTGCCCGTCTCTGCCTCTCTCTCTCTCTCTGTGTCTCTTGAATAAATAAATAAAATCTTTAAAGAAAAGAAATACAAAAGAATTGTGCCAAATCAAGTAGATACTGCTCATTCCTTATTTTGCTTGGTATCCCTTAGAAATCTAATAGTACTAAATATTCTTTCTTTGACACTTTCCTTTTCCTTGGCTTGACCTTCTTAGTCTTGGACCTATTTTCTCTCAACTTCCTTAATTGGATTCTCTTTCCTTCCTCTAATAGTGGTGGTTTTCCCAAAGCCCAATCCCCAGCCTTGTCAATAAAACATCTCTCCAGGACAATCTATCTACTCCCATGGCTGTATCTCCACTTCTATGTTGATGAATCCCAAATGTGTATCTCCCCAGAGTCTCTCTCTTGCACTCTCAATTCACCTCTACCTAAATAGGGCACAGATACCAAGGGTATGGGTGCTCACAATTGAATCCCACTATCATTTACTCCCCAGTTCATACATTTCCAACTTGGCACCGTATTTATCCAGTCTCCAAAGCTGGGAAACCAGACGTCCTGTACTCTTCCCTCTCCATGAACTTTCATAATACAGACATGAAGTCCCATCAATTCTGTCTCTAGGCAGCTCTAAAATCTGCCTCTTCCTTCCATCCTCATCAACAACAACATGGTTCATCATCTCTCATTTGGACTACTGTAACATCCAGCTTTAACTTTTACATGTTTCATTATACTCTATTATAGTTTAAGTGCTTTTATAATGAAAAACAAATTTCTTTTAAAGATTTTTTTAAGTTTATTTAAGCAATCTCTACACTCAACATGGGGCTTGAACTTACAACCCCGAGATCAAGAGCTGCATGCTCTACTGACTGAGCCAGCCAGGCAACCCAGAACAATAAATTTCTTGACTCAAACTTACCCTGTTCCAGTCTAGCTCCCCACATGCCACTAACTGAAACTACTCCAGGTATTTGATCATCTAGTAGTTGCCACAGTATCTCTAGATAGTATGCTTTATGTCATAATTTCTTGGTTTAGCAAAAATCAAATTTCTATTAATTTCCTGCTACTATAGATGAGATTAAACCTATCTCTCACCCTCAAATGTCCAGTAGCCCTTCTTCCCAAAATTCTGTGTATACTCAATTACAAGGCAAAGTTTTTCCTCAAAATTATTCCATCACAAATAAAGTCCCCCAAGGGGGGATCCCTGGGTGGCTCAGCGGTTTGGCGCCTGCCTTTGGCCCAGGGCACGATCCTGGAGTCCCGGGATCAAACCCGCTTCAGGCTCCCGGCATGGAGCCTGCTTCTCCCTTCTCCTGTGTCTCTGCCTCTCTCTCTCTCTCTCTCTCATAAATAAATAAAATAAATCTTAAAAAATTATAAATAAAGTCCCCCAAAATAACATAAGGTCCTTATTAAGATTTTCAGGGCACCTAGGTGGCTCAGTGGTTGAGCATCTGCCTTTGGCTCAGGTCGTGATCCTAGGGTCCTGGAATTGAGTTCCGCATTGGGCTCCCCAGAGGGAGCCTGCTTTTCCCTCTGCCTATGTCTCTTGCCTCTCTCTGGGTCTCTCATAAATAAATAAATAAAATATTTTTTTAAAAAAAGATTTTCATATTACAGGCAGAAGGCAGTCTCTCAATTACTTAGTTTTGAACAACAAAGTGCTATTTGGGGAAGACACATTAACCTGAAATGACCTCAATCAAACTCAGCTTGAATGCTTATAGAGGTCTCTTGACATGATGGGGGAAGGTAAATAAATTTAAGACAGATTGAGTCACCATTTCTGGAGAAATGGTTCAAACTGCAGCTCTGGGCACCACTGCATACAAGCCTTTTTTAAAAAAATCAGTTGATTACCATACATTAAATACATATGTCGTGGAGCTTACAACAAAGTCATGGGCATACATGAATCATGGTAAAACTTCTATTTTTTAAAGATTTTTTATTTATTTATCCATGAGACACACACACACACACACACACACACACACACACACACAGGCAGAGACACAGGCAGAGGGAGAAGCAGGCTCCATGCAGGGCACACGATGTGGGACTTGATCCTGGGTCTCCAGGATCACGCCCTGAGCCGAAGGCAGCACTAAACCACTGAGCCACCTGGGCTGCCCAATCATGGTAAAACTTCTAATGGTAGCATCATGCTCAGATTCAAAAAGTGCTGCAATCAAACAACTTTGTGGAAGTGAATATGGCACTATCTTCAAGTGGCTCTTGATGGAGGAGAAATGAATGTCAATGAGCATGTGCAGAGTTTGAAAAAAACTGTATCCTGAAATGTGAGAGTGAAAAAGAGCAGTTTTATATTTTATATAACATGAGATTTAAAATATGCAGGTATAGTTAAAGTTCAAGTTAAATATTATAGGTAAACATTTGGCTATTTCAACTCATTCCCTAAACATTGTATATTCAAGTCTAAAAAAAAGAGAAGTTGTTTTCAACTCTCTCATTTGGGAAAAAGATGTTTTCACTTATATTTAGGGTCCATGTATACTTGGGCATATATTCCAGTTATATCTCCAGATTAAGACCTCCATTGGTCAATGTAGCTAGTAAGTGAGTACACTTCTGTTTCTCTATTTCACGCTCCCTCCACCATAGGCACTATCTTTTGGCTTTTCATTCTATAAAGGGAAGCAGTAATGTTCTCTTCTTTCCCTCTACTGCTCCTTCCCTGTCCCTACCAGTCTGATTCTGCAATAAAACTCATCTGTGATTTGCCCAGCAAAGGTGGCAAAGTGTTGGCCCCTAAGTAAACAATGACATAAATGTTTTTTAATTTAAATACACATTTCTAAGTTAAATTAGCTTCCCAGTACTTTAAGCTGAGAAATTTCACCTGTAACTGAAGTAGTCTTTTCTTATTTCTTTTGTGCTTCATTCTTTCGCCTTCTCAATTTCATGACCTTCACCCTAACATGTTCAGTCATCCAGCTGCCTGGAGAGAGACTAGAATTCATTAAAGAAAAAATCTGAAGAGAAAATCCAAGGAAATATTAATCTTCAGGTCTTTAAAATCAGGTTATAAAGCAGGACACTAATCTTCCAAAACTCGCTTTTTGCTTGAGAGAGGATTTTCTAAATTACTTTATGTCCCTCTTAAGTTTGTCAAAGAACAAGCTTTGAGGACCTAGCCTCATAGATTTCTACAGTAGCCTGACAGGAGGTAATCCATCTCTACCAGCTAGACACACGCTATGGCAGTCAGAGGATGTCACATGTAGGGTCACTATACAGCGTGGTGTGACCTTGTACAGTCCCAGTTTACACATGTCCATTCAGCCCCTACAGATACTGACTCCTTTTAGCTCTCAGATGTGTTCCAGATCACATGATACATTTTATGGATCATCCTAGTTATGGTGGAAGCTAAGGGGCAGCTCTCTGTGATGGTTAATTTTATGTATCAACTTGACCGGGCTATATGGTACTCAGATATTTGGTCAAACGCTATTCTCAGTATTTCTGTGAGGCTGTTTTTGAGTGAGATTAACATTTGAACTGGTAGACTGGGATGCCTGGGTGGCTCAGCAGTTGAGCATCTGCCTTTAGCTCAGGGCATGATCCTGGAGTCCTGGGATCGAGTCCCGCATCGGGCTTCCTGCATGGAGCCTGTTTCTCCCTCTGCCTATGTCTCTGCCTCTCTCTCTCTGTGTTGCTCATGAATAAATAAATACAATATTTAAAAAAAATAAAAAATAAATAAATTAGTAGACTAAGTAAAGCAGATTGCCCTCTCTAATTTGGTTGGGGCTTGTCCAATCATCTGAAGGCTTAAATAGAACAAAAAGGCTGACCCTTTCCCAAGTAAGAGAGAACTCCTCCTCCCTGATAGCTTTCAAACTAGTACACTAGCTTTTTCCTGCCTTGGGATTCTAACTCAAACATTGGCTCTTCCTAGGTCTTCAGACTGGAACTACACTACTGGTTCTCCTGATTTTCAGTCCTTTGGATTCAGACTTGAACTATATCATTGTCTTTCCTGGGTATCCAGCCTGCCAAGTCACCCAACAGATCTTGGGACTCATTGGCCTCCATGCATGAGACAATTCCTTCTAGTAAATAACTTTATACACACACACACACACACACACACACACACACCCCTATTAGTTGTTTTCCTGAAGTACCCTAACTCTTACACCCTCCTGTCTTCTGATATGAAGAACTCTGAGAAAGAGAGAGAGAGAGAAAAGCAGGAGAGCAAAGTAGAGAGTTGGATCTTCTGATTTCTTTTCTTTAGTTTGTACCTGGCAAAGGAGAGACATCATGGACAAATGCAGGAGAATACAGAGAATCTGGAACTCTGAGATGATGCTCTCTCACAGCACTCTGCAGTGCAATCGTACACCTTGTCTGACAACCAAGTCAGGCAGGAGGAGACCCTGAAATTCAACTTCCTCAGGCTGCCCTGGTTTCCACTATGGAAAATAGCTGAGTTTCTAGATGTAGAATTTGCTAAAAAGTATGGCCACAGTAGGGGTAAGGTGGCATCTTCTGAAGATTCTAAAGAAGACCACTTAAGTCAAGATTTCTATTGTCTCAATGTTTGTGACACATTCCCCAAATCATATGTTGAAATCCCAACCCCCAAAGGTAATGGTATTAGTAGGCAGGGCCCTTGGGGTGATTAGGTCATGAGAGTAAAGCCTTTATGAATGAGATTAATGCTCTTATAAAAGAGATCTTACAAGGCTCCCTAGCCTCTTCCACCATGTGAGGATACATTGAGAAGTCTGTGACCCGGAAGAGGGCTCTCACCTTGATATTGGGCTTCCAGCTCCCAGAACTGTGACAAATAAATTTTTGTTGTTATACCCAGTCTTTGCTATTTTTTTAGAGCAGCCCAAATGGACTAAGACAGGGCCAAATGAAAGTCAGGGTCAAACCTCAGAAGAATCTACAGTGACAACAGAGGAAGATCTAAAGCCAAAGCAGCAACATGAGACCCTCATAAAGCCAAGAGTGGCCATATCATCAGCTGTCCCATCAAAAATGTGAGCCACAAATGCCAGCCAAGCTAGCAGCACCCAAGGGAACAAGTAACAATGGTTAAAGAGCCCAGAAGATGATCTAAAGAGCCTGACTCTTCCCTCCTGCCAGGAGGTTACAAAAGCATGTCAATGTTCTTCTAGGGGGAAAAGCAGTAGGAGACTGGGTATTTTTATATTATTTTGAACCATATTAGTCACCAATTTTCAACCATTTGTTGAAATGGTTGAAATGACCTGCAAAATATGACCAAAACATATATTTCAAACTATATAAAAAGCTTACAACTCAATAATAAAAAGATATAACCCATTTTTATTGTATGTAAAGGATTTAGACATTTCTTCAAATAGATATACAAATGGCCAATAAGCACATAAGAATATGTTCAACATTATTAGTCATTAAGGAAAAAAATCAAAACCACAAAAAGACACCGCTTCATACTCACTAGGATGGCCATAATCAAAAAGACAGACAATAACAAGAGTTGGAGAAGAGATGGAAAAACTGGAACCCTCATACACTGCTGATGGGAATGTAAATTGATACAGCCACTTTGGAAAACAGTTGGGCAGTTCCTCAGAAAGTTAAACACAAAGTTCCTATTTGACCCAACAATTTCGCTCCTAGGCATATACCTAAGAGAAGTGAAAACATATGTCTACATAAAGACTTGTACACAAATGCTTGTAGCAGCATCATCCGTAATAGCAAAAACAGCTCAGATGTCCATCAACTCATACATAAACAGGATGTGGTCTACCCATACAATGGAATACTATTCATACTTAAAAAGGAATTAAGTATTGATACATGTAACACAGGGATAAACCCAAAAAACATTATACTAAGTGAAAAAAGCCAGTCACAAAGAGCCACATATTGCATAATTCCATTTTAAAAAAAAAGATTTATCTATTTATTTGAGAGAGAGAGAGAGAGAGCATAAGCAGGAGGGGCAGAGGCAGAAGGAGAGAGACTCTCAAGAAGACTCTGTGCTGAGCATGGAGCCTGATGCGGGGCTCAATCCCATGACCCTGAGATCATGACCTGAGCCAAAATCAAGAATCAGATGCTTAAATGACTGAGCCACTCAGGCGCCCCATGCATGATCCCATTTACATGAAATATCTAGAGTAGACAAATCCACAGAGACAGAAAGTAGATTAGTGGTGGCCAGGGGTTGGTGGGGAGGGAGGTGACTACTAATGGGTATGGGTTTTTTGAGGTGATGAGTGTTCTGGAATTAGTAGCAATTATACAACTTTGTGAATATACTAAAAGCTACTGAATTATAAACTTTTGAAGGTGAATTTTATGGTATTTGAATTATACCTTAATAATTTATTTTTTTCTTTTTATACCTTAATAATTTAGAAAAGAGGAAAACATTTCCTAAAATTCCAGAGTGGAGTAACATTTAAACAAGCTTGACTTATAGGTGTTGTTGGTGTCTTAATATGTTTTTCCTCTAACCAGAGGAAGGGAGATTGAGAAAGGCTAAAATTACAGACTAAATAATGAAATGAGCTCCTTTTATTCATATCTAGAATATGGCATGAAAAGGATTTTCTTACTCTGTGATATGCATAAAGATTCAGCCTTCTGAGGTGCCTAGCAGGCTCAGTCAGTGGAGTGTGTAACTCTTGATCTCAGGGTTGTGAGTTCGAGCCCCACATTGGGTATAGAGATTACTTAAAAATAAAATCTTTTTTAATTAATTAATTAATTAATTAATTAATTTATTTATTTATTTATGGTCCAGCTTTCTGGTTCTCTTGAAATGCTTTTATATGGTAACAGGGGTTGGTCATCCTGTATGAAAATAACCCTCTCAATCCAACAACAGCAGCACTGGCCCACTTTAGAAGGGCCACACACTCTCCAGGTTGTCATGGCTCCTTCTTCAACCAGCATTACTCACTCACATTGCCTCTCTAGTTCTGAATATATTTGAGTTTGTGATTCCTAGTAAAAGAGTTGATTTCAAATGTCAAACCTCAATAAGCAGTGTTCCTATTTGTTTTAGTTAGGAATATGTTCAGCTGCAAATAACAAACATCTAAATAACAGTACCTTTAACAAATAGAGTTCTTTTCCTTTCACATATCAAGAAGTCTGGAATCAGGTAGTTGCTCAACTAGTATCAAAAGCCCAATGATAAGAGCCTACTGTCCAGAGGTTACTGGTTACCAATCTCTTTTCCATATTACTTGAACCCTGAGATTATTTGAATGGTCAACGTGACAAGATAAAAACAAAATTTCCTGTTTCCCTTACAACTAGGAGTATTTGAGATAGTCCTGGTCAATGAAAGGCAGGTAAAAGTCACTAAAGGGGACTTCTAGGAAGGCAATTTTAAGGAGTTAACACAGTTGGCATATACCTTCTTTTCTCTTTTGTCTTCCCCTTCTCTATGGTTAAAATGAAAATATGACAGCTAGAGCTCTGATAGCCATTTTGAAAACAGGAGGATTAGGATATCAAAGCACAAAGCTAAAAGGAGTATGGGTCCCTGGTTATACAGCAGTCCTAGACTACCCACAGTGGACTAATACAGCCATAATTTAAGCCACCTTCTTTTGGGTTTTTATTACTAGCAGCTGAATGTAATTTCTTTTTTTTTTTTAAAGATTTTATTTATTTATGCATGAGACACACACACACACAGAGAGAGAGAGAGAGAGAGAGAGAGAGAGAGAGAGAGAGAGAGAGGCAAAGACACAGGCAGAGGGAGAAGCAGGCTCCATGAAGGGAGCCCGACATGGGACTCGATCCTGGGTCTACAGGATCACGCCCTGGGCTGAAGTCGGTGCTAAACCGCTGAGCCATCCGGGCTGCCCTGAATGCAATTTCTGATTGATATACTGCCAATGTACATATAGCTACTTTGGCCTTTTCATTAAGGTATTAAAATTGATGCTGCCTTGCTTATTACAAGGATATGGAAAGGGGAAAGGGTCTCTCATAGGCACAGTTTTCCCATTTGGTTAAAGGCATGGTAAGGACCAGGGCATTATTCAGAAACCAAATGGATATTAGGGCACCTGGGTGGCTCAGTGGTTGAGTGTGTGTCTTTGGCTCAGGTCGCAATCCCAGGGTCCTGGAATCAAGTCCTACATTAGGCTCCATGCAGGAGGTCTGCTTCTCCTCTGCCTATGTCTCTGCCTCTCTCTGTGTCTCTCATGAATAAATAAATAAAATCATAAAAAAAACACTAAATGGATATCTTAACCAGTTGTGGTTGAAATCATGAATATACAAATTCTTCATTGATTACATACTATTACACTTCCTATTAAGGAAGTTTTGCTAGTTGGAACAAATAAAGATGGTATCTATGCAAAACACCCCCTGGAACTCAGAATATGCCACTGATGTTCTAGTTCAGGTTCTTTGAATTCCATATTTCCAACTAACTGAGTTTTCTTCACTACTTCCCTCTATCCAAGCTAAAGCAAAACTCTCATTTAAACAATTCATAGGGGACACCAGGGTGGCTCAGTGGTTGAGTGTCTGCCTTCGGCTCAGGGCATGGTCCCGGGATCTGGGATCAAGTCCCACATTGGGCTCCCTGTGAGGAGCCTGCTTCTCCTTCCACCTCTGTGTCTGCCTCTCTCCTGTGTGTCTCTCATGAATAAATGAATAAATCTTTAAAAAAAATTAACAGTTCATAGATGCAAATGCACTAAAACCATGTGGATACGAGTATTCAGTAAGATGCAGGCTCATCCAATTCACAATTACAAAGATGTGGAAAAAAACTAAATGTCCATGGGTGGATGAATGAATAAAGAAAATGTGGCATATCCATACAATGGGATATTATTCAGCTTAGAAAAAGAAAGAAATTCTGTCATTTGTTACATGACATAAATGAACTTGGAGGACATTGTGCTAAGTGAAATAACCCAGCCACAGAAGGGCAAATACTATATGATTCCACTTATATGAGGAACTTAGTCAACCTCATAGAAGCAGAGAATAAAATAGTGGTTTCCAGAGGCTGGGGCGGGGGAGGGGGAAATGAGGAGATGCTGCTCAACAGGCTAAAGTTTCAATTACGCAAGATGAATAAGTTTTAGAGATCTGATTATAACACTGTGCCTATAGTTAACAATACCGTATTGTGCACTTTAGAATTTGTTACGAGGGTAGATCTGTTAATGCTCTCCCTACAACAAAAGAAAATTTTTTTGATATGTACTCATCCAGATAACTAGAAAAAAATACATTTCTGTGTGTATATGTGTACTTATAATTTCCACCTAATGAAAATACAAAATTTTTACATTCTTGTAGCAAACAACACGCTCCAAGAATACATACTTTTGTAGGCCCAGTTTGAGCCACGCTGTCCTAAATGGGTGATCTCCCTCTTACTCCTTTCTCTGAAGCTTGTATGTGCTGCTCTGACTGTGCTTGTCATTTTGTAATACAATTCTTTGTTTTTTCATTTCTTTCCTACTTGTTTGGGAGCCTCTTAAGGTCAGCAACTGCTCTTCTCTATTTCCTTACAGATAAATCTAATGACTTAACACTGGATAAAATGTTCTATAAATACTGGTTGCTTTGAATGAAGCTCTAGAAAAACTCATCACACTTTGAAGGAGGCCCATCGGTATGACAAATTTGAAATTATCTTTCCTTGCAATTTGTACAAACACAGAAAAGGAAAATCCATTAAAGTACTCAAGGCCTCAAGAACTTGACTTTGATGGCCTGCAAAGAAGACCAAGGAAAACATGCTGTTCTCCTTGATAGGTATTTCTTATTTATCCTTCCTATCAGAACTCATAGATTTTGTTTATCCTTCCTGTTCAATCAGCACCAAGAGGTGTAATGGTTGTGAAAGGTCCCTAATGTCTTTGGCACCCTCCTTCCAGTCTCCTATTTTAGGGAAGAACCGATGAGCTCATTTACAGAAAGGCTTGCCAGGCTCTGCATATGGTTTGTAATATAAATAGATCACATCTTAGGCATATCAGCAAGATAGAGGAGGCTTGCCCTCCCCGAAGTCTGCTGAAGTAGAAATTCTCACCTAAAAAAGTATGCAAGCCACCTCTACTTTCTACTTCTCAGGGAATTTAAGGATGTGTTGTGTGAAAATTTCAATCTTTGGCAAACTTACATGAATCTTGGACTATCCAAAAATAAAATGTTCCAAAACTAAAGACTAAATGGTAATCCTGTTTAATTTCAGACTTTCACCTATCATTGGGCTTCATGACTATGTATTTATTAAGATCAATTTAGGTTCACAATCTGGGTTATAACCTATTGCATTAGCCTAAACATATAGTGATTTGACTCCACTTTGTCATTTATAACTAAAACCTGATCATTTGATTTACTTGTGATATGAGTCTCCATTAAAATAAAAATGAATCTACAAGGTAAAGTTGGCAACAAAACCAAATGATACAGAGCTACACAATAGTCACAAACAAGGGGGCTTTTTGATCTATGTTAACACTGAATTATTTCTTCATAATGCTTTTACATTTGAAATAGTTTAAGACTTACAAGAAGTTACAAAAATAATAGAGTTCTGTATACCTGTGCCCAGCTTCCCCAAATGAGAACATCTTACAAAACTATAGTACACTGTCAGAACCAGAAATTGATATCGATAGAATACTACCAACTCAGCTAATAATCTCATTTGGACTTCACTCTTTTGCTATACTTTTTGGGGGGTGGGGTTCAGTGTCTAGTTCTATGGAATTTTTAAAAATATTTTATTTATTTATTCATCAAAGACCCAGAGAGAGAGGCAGAGACATAGGCAGAAGGAGAAGCAGGCTCCCCGCGGGGAGCCCAATGTGGGACTTGATCCCAGGACTCTGGGATCACAACTTGAGCAGAAGGCAGATGCTCAACCACTGAGCCACTCAGCTGTCCCATAGTTCTATGGAATATTATTACATGTTTAGACATGTGTAACCACCACCACAATCAGGATACGCATTGTTATTCTTTTAAAACATTTATGGAAGCAACTAGGCACTAGGCACTGTCAGGCAGTTTTATATAATAACCTCATGAGGTAAACTTATTATCTTCATTTTAGAGTGAGAAGATAAATATAAAAAGGAGAAAACATACATCGCCCCTTCTTTGGTACTTTGCTATCAGGCATATGACTAAGAGGAACTCTAGTCTAATGACATCAATTTCAATATGAGGGATTGATTTTCTTTTTTTTTTAATTTGTTCATTTCTTCTTTTTTTAAGATTTTATTTATTTATTTATTTATTTATTTATTTATTTATTTATTTATTTATTTATTCATGAGAGACATAGAGAGAGAGGCAGAGGGAGAAGCAGGCTCCATGCAAGGAGCCCGATGTGGGACTCGATCCCAGCACTCCAGGACCATGCCCTGGGCCAAAGGCAGGCGCTAAACTGCTGAGCCACCCAGGGATACCGTGATTGATTTTCTTAATCTTTATATTGGGCCTTCATTAAGCCATAGCTCTTCAGTTTTCAAATGTATAAAGAGAAAGTTCACACAAGTTCAAGCTCACATCTCTTGACTTTTTTTTTTTCTTACTACCGTCAGACATGAAGCGAGTGAAGAGATCACAAAACAAAGAGGATCCAACCTGCAGCTCAGGATGGCAAAAGCCCCAGGTCTTAAGTCCTTTTGCTTCCCCTCAAAACCATAGCAACTCTATTTCTGTTCTTGCTTTTCTCCTGCACCCAGACAATAACATTTTTATCCTCTGAGGATTATTTCTAAAAATAAAATGAAAAAGAAGAAGAAACATGGAATGGTCTCTATCTTTGGTTTGTAAATGTTACTTTTAATGTGCTATCTAGTTTAGTTCCCTACTAGGAAACACTCTGTCCAATGCACTGTCTTTAGGCGCCATGTGGTTAGAAAATATATGACCTCAATGCTTCATGTGCCCTTGTCTCCCTGCTAGCACTGGGAGGTCCCATAAAGGAAACACAGTGGAGCTCACTAGGGCTCAGTCTTGAGCTATGGGCCATTACTTTTTAATTGACATTCGTTCCTGCCTTTCCTCAACTATTACACCAAGTCCAGCCTAAGCAGTTGGGGCCTAACCATTGAGTTTCTCCCCAACTTCACTGGCCACTCCTCTCAGTCCGTTTCCCCATTTCCTCCTCCTCTTTCTGACTTTCAAACTTGTGGTCCTTGGGGACCATCCTCAGCCCTTTCCCTAAGACAGTGATTCTCTCTCAACCAAGGGTGATTTTCACCCCCGGGGGGTGGGCAGGGTGTGTAGAGGCTAGGGATGCTGCTAAGCACCCTATGGTGTACACTGTAGGATGAGACAGCCCCGACAACAAAGAATTATCCTCCCACCCCGATGTTAATAGTGCCCAGGTAATGGAAGTTTGCCCTAAAAGATCTTATTCAATGCTATGAAACACCCAGACTCAGTCTACATGCTGACCACTTCTAAAGTTTAATCTTTAGTCCTGCTTCCCCTGCCAACTACAGGCACTTCTATGCAACTGTCTTCATTTATGTCTCTTAGGTGCCTCGAGCTTAACTTGTCCACAACCAAACTCTTGCCATCACCCACAAACCCGCACCTCCCCCACCCTTTCCCATGTTAACGATGGCATCATCCAAGTAATCATCTTAGATTTAAATTCCAATTTCATGGAAATCATTTGGTGCAGGCATACTATGAGTAGAATTCAAAGAACAGTGGGGCTATTCGGGAGATGAGGTGAGCAAGACCCAGAAGTTCTTGAAATGTACTTAAATCTACACATTAAATTTGATGGTACAGCCAGAATGAGGACCATTGTTCCCTACAGCTTCTGTGTCCTAAAGGTTTTGATAATTTATCCTGTAGATGACTTGACTCCCTTGGGTAAAATATGCAGCTCAGTTGCTTTCACTTAGTTTCCTAAGTCACTGTGAGATAGCTGGTTTCGTGGAGGGTGGGGGTCAGCAAACTACAGCCCATGGGCCAAACATGGTCTGCCACCTGATTTTTACCACTTTTTAAATAGATTGGGGAAAAAATTCCAAAGAACAATGATATTTCACAATATGTGGAAATTATGTTAAAAACAAATTTTAGTTTGTGTAAATAAAGTTTTGTTGGAGCATAGCCACATTCATTCATTGGTGTATTGTGTATAGCTACCTATGTGCTACAATAGCAGAAATGAGTAGTTGCAACACATGCCATCTGGCCAACAAAAGTGAAAATAGTTACTATCTGGCCCTTTACAGAAAAAGTTTGCTGACCCAGTATATTGGTAAAAGCTCAAAGTTTAGAAAAAATAACAGATTTCAATTTTGTCTCAGCTTGCAGTATGTATGATCTTTGAATATGATTCAACATCTGTGAGCCTCAAGTTAAATGAGGATAATGATACTTTCCTTGAAGGATGGTTAGGAATATTAGAAGTGATGTCTGTAAAGGTTTGGAATATAGTAGGAACTCCACAAATACAATAATAATAATAATATTTGTTAATATTATTATCAACACAAACTACCCCTTGAAATTTCCCCTTTGATATGCTTTGAGAGTTCCTATGTCAAATGACTTTTTCTGAAATCCAAGCAAATACACAACTTCAAATGACTGTCCTAGTCCCTTTCATCCATTAGTGGTGATGACAGAACAAGTTCTCATCACATCATGTTTTGACAGCAAACTGGAGGAAGGTTAATATCTTAATAATTCAAATGTCATTGTACCCAGTCATGAATTCCCTGAGTAATTAGTTTCCTGGAAAACTGTCTCCTGAGTGATAAAGGTGACACTAACTGAAATAGGAAATTATCATGACCTGCCCGATCCTCTTTCCAACTTTGTCATCCCAAGAATGTCACAAAATAAGTTAACAGAAAACAGGAAACTGACACTAAGTGAGTAAACAGCCTGTAGAAACAGAAACAGCATGAGCTACCAGAACCCCATCTTCCAGACTTCCTGAAGGGCCCTTAGAGGGGCCACAGAAGCAGAGAATGGCCTTGATTTGTGATGGGCACCCCCACAGGCTTCCAGGGGTAAGAGACAGGAGCACGCATGCCTGACACTCACCTTGCCCGTTGCCTCCTTCGAGGCCTTGCCCTCAGCCCTGGCCACCTCCAGTCCTTCAGAACATTCTGCCATCCCTGGTGACTTCTTGGCCTCAGGCTTGTCTCCTGGCTTGCAGCTCATTCCTGGAGTAGAAAAGAGGTCAACTCTAGCTCTTTTTCTTCGTGTGACCCCATCCTTTTGCCCTCTTGCATCCTGCCATTTTCTCCTGCTCTCTAAGGTAGTTTTGGCTAGACAGAGAGTCACTTCCAGCCTCCGTAGACTTCCTCTTCCTGCTGAACTCCCCTTTCTATGGTACTTTCTGCGATGATCCACATCTCTCACGAGTGACAAGACGTCATCTTGCTAATTAACATATGGCCTAATTATGGCTGTTACACTTTAGAAGACAGAATTAAAGTCTGAAGTGACCTAAGTAATTAGGAGGGGTAGGCAGAGACAAATGAAAACAGCAGCATAAAGTGGGGGTGGACAATGACTCGGCCATGTCCTGTGAGGCTGAGACCAACTGGCAATGACTCAGGTGCATGGGCACCTCGGGATCCGCTCCAAGCAGGCTTCTGTTGTAAAAAGGGAGCATCCTATATAGGACAAGATGGGATTTTCTTTCTTCCTCTTGCTCTCTATCCTCTCCTCCATCATCCCTGGTGCAGAGGTGGCACTCAATAAGATAGAATATATGAACTAGAAAAAGTCATGTCCGCAAGGTTGAATTGTTAAACAGTGCTGCAGAAGAGACAGGACGGTGGGGGTGGGAGGGGCGTGATAACTTAATCATTGTGCTGAGGTTGACCCTGCTCTTAAGTGGTCTCTGCTCTGCTGGTAAGTTTGTCCTGGAGTTAGGACAAACAAGGACATGATGTGTGCATTGGTTGGGTTCCCCCAGAACTCCACTTTGGGTCAAGAATGTGAGTGCAAGTCATTAATTTAGGATATCCAGGAAATAGTGGCAGGGAATAAAAAAACGAGACAGGGAAGAAAAAGATGTCAATAGAAGGTATGTTAGCAAGCAAATTAGCGCCGTGGAGCTCAAATTAGCGCCGTGGAGCTCAACTCAGCTGGGGAACTGGGGGAGACAAGTACAACAGGGCTTGACCCAACTTTCCCTATAAGGGCAAAGAGTGAATATTTCAGGCTTGGGGAGGCACACAGTGTCTGTCGCAATAGCTCAATTCTGCCACTGTAGAGAAAAAGCAGCCATGGATAATACATAAATGAGTGGGTATGGCTGTGTTCCAATAAAACATTACTTACAAAACCAGGCAGCCAGCCCAAGGGCTGTAGTTTGTCAACCCCTTGCTATAGAATAGTGTTTCTCAAATTCCCATGATGAACTAATTCTTAAAAACTGCCCAATCCATTGTAAAACAGGACTTTTGTAAACATAACAAAAATGAATCACTGGGAAAATGAAATTTAAAAAAGACAGACATACAAAATACAAGAGTTTAAAAAATTACTAGAATCAAAAGATACAATGTTTCTGTCCAATTACTATAAGAGCTTCTAAATGCTCACTCTAAAGTTTTGAACCTAATATCACAGACAGCTCAGACCCTTGACTTCAGCCATGGCCATCACCAGTATCCACAGCTTCATTGTCTTTCTTATCAGGTGAGGAGGCTGGAACAGTTATCCACTGACACCCGTCCAGCATTATCAAGGGCTGCTCCCCAGGATACTGACTCCCCGTCTTTCTAGCCTACCCAGCAAGCAGGCCAAGCACACCTCTACAGTCTGAGAAGGTGGAGAAGTACAGGGGCTCCTGATAAGAAGCTGTAAGCACGTATGCCATGTATGGAAGAGTGAGAACCAAAAGGTTGTAGACTGGGCACTGTCGGTGTTGCTCCACTGTGATGGAGTAGGAAAATGTGGGCTTTGGAGGCAAAGAAATTGAGATGAAAGTCCTGGTTCTGCCACTTAACCTCTATTTCCTTACTCTAAAATTCAGTATAATAATGGTAAGGGTTGGGTTGAGTTTTGGGGATTTTCTTTAAAGAAGTTTTTAGAGCAATTTTAGGTTCACAGCAAAACTGAGAGGAAGGTACAAAGAATTCCCTTATATCCTCCCTCATTATTAATACCCCCATCAGAGTGGTGCATTTGTTAAAACTGATGAACCTACATTGACACAATATCATCACCCAAAGTCCATAGTTTACCTGAGGGTTCACTCTTGGTAGTATACATTCTATAGGTCTTGACAAATGTATAATGATATGTATCCATCATTATGACACCATAGAGAGTACTTCCACTACTCTAAAAATCCTCTGTGCTCTGCCTATTAGTTCCCTACCCCAATCACCCCACTCCCTGGGAAACACTGATCTTTGTACTGTCTCCAGAATTTTGCCTTTTCCAGAATGTCATATAGTTGGAGTCATACAATAGGTGTCCCGTTCAGATTGGCTTCTTTCTCTTAGTAGTATGCATTGAAGTTTCCTCCATGGCTTTTTATGACTTGATAGCTCATTTCTTTTTAGTGCTGAATAATACTCTATTGTCTGGATGTACCACTGTTTATCCATTCACCCACTGAAAGACATCTTGGTTGTTTCCAAGTTTTGGCAATTAAGAAAAAGGCTACTATAAACATGTATGTGCAGGTTTTTGTGTGGACATGTTTTCAACTCCTTTGGGAAAATGTCAAGGAATGTAATTGCTGGATCATATGGTAAAAGTATATTTAGTTTTATAAGAAACTGACAAACTGTCTTCCAAAGTAGCTATACCATTTTACATTCCCACTGGCAACGAATGAGAGAGTTCCTGTTGCTTCACATCCTTGTCAGCATTTGGTGGTGGTGGTGTTCCAGATTTTGGCCAAATAGATGTGTAGTGGTTTCTCACTATTCTTTTAATTTCTTTTTCCCTGATGACATATGATGTAGAGTATCTTTTTATATCTTTAGTTCACCATCTGTAAACATTCTTCAGTGGTGTGTCTGTTAAGGTCTCTGGCCGATTTTTTAATTGGGTTGTTTCCTTATTGTTGAGTGCTAAGAGTTCTTTGTATATTTTGGATAGCAGTCCTTTATCAGATATGTCTTTTGCAAATGTTTTCTCATTCTGGGTGGAGTCTTAAATGGCACGATGAGCTCTAGCATATGTGGAACACTTAGGCATATTAACAAGAGCTCAGTGATAATTCCTTTCCCAGAAAACTCCAAAATTATATAAAAAATTAGAGCTAAAAGGGATCCAATGGATCATCTCCATGAACCTCTATTTTCCTCCCTTAGCGTCTATTTTACATCATTCAATTGCACTGGCTCACCCAGGTTAAGTGTCGTCATGGATAAGTCATAAAGGAGATGGGGCTACAACAGGAGCCTGAGAGAATGAATGGGATCTTTTTTTTTTAATATTTTATTTATTTGAGAGAAAGAGAGAGAGAGTGAACACGAGCAGGGGGAGCAGCAGAAAGAGAAGCAGACTCTTCACTGAGTAGGGAGCCAGACTCAGGGCTCGATCCTAGGATCCCGGAAATGGGATTTTAATAAGACAGGGACAGGGAGGAAGAAGACAAAATAGTAAATGTTTATTAAACACCTATTATGTCCTAGGCTTCATAGGGTATACATGTAAGAATTATGAACTGTTCTTATTTTTAAAGAATTTATGGTTTAATGGGGGGGATAGAAAAGTCATAAGATGAGCAGTGATACTCATGGATTGCCTACAAAGTAGCAGGGATCTTGCTAGATCCTTTGTATACACTAGCTATAATCCAGTTGACAACCGTGCAGGAGAGACACTGTTGACTTCATCCTAGAGAGGAAAACTGATGCTCAAAAAGGATGAGTGACTCATTCCAGGCCATACAGCTAGTGAGAAACAGAGCTGGGATTCAAATCCAGGGCTTTCTGATTCCAACGCTCACATTCTTCATATACCAAGCTGCTGAGAAAAAGCTTTTAAGACAAATCACACATAATTTCACTGTGAAAAGTGCAACCTGGACTGGGAAAAGAATACACAAAGACTTAAAGCAGAAAACAATCAATAGGGAAGATATGAAGGAAACGGCCTAACTATAATTTAAGTTTGTGAAAATGGAAACAGGAAAAGTAGGATCACAAAATTGAGGGCTTTGATTGCAAGTCTGTGAGTTTTGAAGGAGTTTGTGAAGGCAATGGACATCAGAAACTCTCAATGGGATTTTTCAAGGAGCTGGAAACAATGAATTAAGATGCATCTGAAAAAAATCAATTAAAAAATTAAGTGAGGGGCGCCTGGGTGGCTTAGTTGGTTAAGTGTCTGACTCTTGGTTTTGGCTCAGGTCATGATCTCAGGGTCGTGAGATCAAGCCCTGAGGTGGGCTCTGCGCCCAGAGGGGAAGTCTGCTTGAGATTCTCTCCCTCTCTCTATGTGCCCCCCTGTCCTCTGCCCCACAAGTGCATGTGTGCACACGTGAGAGTGTGCACGCAGGCACACACTCTCTCTAAACAAATATTTTTAAAAATTTCAAATGGACTTCAGAGATTTTTTTCTTAAAGTTAAATATAGAAAAACTGGAAGAAATTCAAAGTCCAAATGTAATTCTGATAGAATATCCTTAGAAAATAATGAAACATGAAAAAAAGGAAATACAGGAAGCAGTTCACATATCTGATTTTCAAGTGAACATATGGCTAAGGAATGACAGTACTTCAGCTCCACAGAATAACACATGGCCATTCAAATAATTACAAAAACTACTGCAACCCCCCAAAAAATATTTAGGCATGATGTAACTATAAGAAATATGGTGAAAAAAAATATGGTGTCTTACTTTTCTATTGCTGCTGTAATGCTCCACATTACCACAAACTTAGCTGCTTAAAGTAATGCATATTTATTATCTTACAATTTTGGAGGACAGAAGTTCAATACAGGTCTTATTGACCTAAAATCAAGGTTTTGGCTGGGCAGTGTTCTTTTCTGAAGGCCACATAAGAGAAGTCATTTCCTTCTCACAACCTCTATTGGGCATCCACACTCCTTGGCCAGTGGCCCTATCCTCTGTCTTCAAAGTCCCCAAAGGCCAATTGAGTCCTCACATCACGCCCCTCTGACCTACCTCCAGTCACATTTCCCTCAGAGTTTTCTGCCTCTCTCTTCCACTTTTAAGGGACTCTTATGATTACAGTGAGCCCACCCAGATAATCCCAAATAACCTCTACATTTAAAGTCAGCAATAAGCAAACTTCATTCCTTCTGCAATGTTAATTTCCAAATTTGTCTGTAACCTAACAAATTACCAGTCTCAAGGAATTAGGACATGAACATCTCTGAGAGTCCATTATTCTTCCTATTACATATGGTTGGCGACAGATAGAAAAACATATATAACTATATATGGCAGTGGGGCAGTGGGTAAATATTTGCTATTTGCTATTCTATTTTCCAAACCCCTTGCATTGTTGTTACTTCTGTGATCTTTTACAGACAAAACGGTGGCAGTTGATGGGGCAAAATAGGAGAAAGTTAGGCTCAATTTCCACCTATTCGATGCTGGGCAGTACATTAAGATCCACTGCCTTGCTGCTGTCCTTGCTTTCTTTCTGAACAGTTTTAGATTCCTCTCAGTCTGGGACTGATAGGCACAGCCCTGACCTGTCAGGCTGGTCAGCAATTCTTGTCAAATAACCTCCAACCATACCCCACACAGGCACTTGATCACCGTTCATTTTTCTGGACCTTTAAATATGTATTTGGAGCCTTCCTATAACAGTGCTCCGCAGAGGTGGTGCTTTGGCCTTCTGTGTATTTGCTAAAGGATGCTGATGGAACAGAGCTCACAAATGTGGGAGTTGAGAGAAAGGAGTGGAAAGCAGAAAGGGAAGCAGATGTTTAGGCATTCACCTTCTTGACATTTTTCAGAACTAATATTCTGGAGCAGAACCAAGTAGTATTTCCATTCAGGGGTGTACAGAGGAGTATTCAAAGCCAGGCAAATCACACTGAGGCAGCGGACAGCATCGGCCAGGTCACTGACCAGCAAGTACCAACCAGAAAGTCAAGGCTCGGGGCAGGGGGGTGGGGGAGACGCTCTAAAGGCTGCCATCACCTCCAACAAGACTGGAACAAGAGAAACAACTTCTTGGGGCTATCCAACTCTTGCTATTCAGTTTGTGGCTATGTGCACTCCTCACCTGGCACCATGTTAAAATTCAGATTCTGATACAGAAGGTCTCCTGTGGGCCTGAGAACCTGTGAGAGTCTGCACTATTAACAAACTACCAGGTGATACTGATGCTGCTGGCCCTGGACCACAATCCGAAAAGAAAGAGTTACCTGGGAACCTGCAAGAACTACAAATATTCATGTCCCATCTCCAACCTACAGAATCAGGAACACCTTCAAAGGTTTTTTTGGCTTTTTGTTTGTTTTGGTGACCAGAAACTTTAATTCCCCCAAATGGGAATTCTTAATTTTTTACCTACAGGGTTTATAAGCCCTTTTGTAAGGAAAAAAAAAAAAACAAAAAAAAAACAAAATGGGCATACTTCTACAATAAAGTTTTGAGCACTAAATATACATTATGTTTGATACTCAGGTACAAAACATAAAAGGCCTTCTTCACCTGTGGTTGATCTTCATAAACGGCACAGCCATTAGGCTAAATACTATGGCAGGTCTTTTATGTATATATGTGGTTTCCATGAAGGGACCCTGGTAAAAGGTACCCTGCTTAGAAAGAAGTCCGAGCTTTAGCTACCCAGAGGATGTTTTTGCCCTGCACGGGCAGCTGCAGTCCTCCAAGCCTTCTGGCACACTCGCTTAGACAGAACAGCGGTGGGCTGCAGATGCCGTCATCCAGCAGAGGTGGCAGGAGCATCACTGTGCCATCCCAGAGATGCGGAGAGGTAGGAGACATAGGATGCCAGGCTTTGGAGGAAAACAGGAGAAATAGGCAAAATTACCCTAGTGTGCACAACCTCCTCTCCCAAGAGGAGTGTGATCAATGCAAAGATTCTATCTGTAGCCACAGGAAGTTCTTCTGTGTTTATGCTCCTTCAATATTTGCTTGCATTTCAATATTTACCACAAACATGCTCACAAAGTTGGTATGCACCTATGTGCCTTGTCCATTAGACTCTGAGAACCTACATCAGAATCTTGTATGTGGGTGGAATTAAATAAGGGACACTCTCAGTATGTATGCCAAACCATAAAATAGGGATTGATCACATTAATTTACACAGGCAAACATGTTTTGGGTGAACTTCTCAAGACATCTTAACAACTGGGTATATAAGTGCCCTTTCACCGAAATGGAGTTAATTTTTTTTGTCTTTGCATACATGATTCTTTCTGCCGAAACAAACTGGGGGAAAAAGACATAAGTATTAAAAAGTTACTAAGAGAAAAATATGCCTCTCTGGATTAGCTTAGTCAAGGTGGGAAACCCTACATAACACTGCATGTTAATCTACATTAACATAAATCATAAATTATAAGTTGCATTTGAGCTAACTTGCATTATTCTGATCAGCTCAGAAATCTAGGATTCAGTCATCTGAAGCAAAATCATGCTTTTGGTGTTTAGGAGTTTGAGAAGTCTATTTTTATACTCAATAGAGCCAACTGTTGAATATTAAATATGTCCTAAACAATACCTCTGTAGAAAATCATCAATTTAAGTTACAATAAAATGTGTTCAAAATTCTATGGGGCGTCTGACTGGCTCAGTTGGTGGAATGTGTGCCTCTTGATCTCGGGGTTCATGGGTTCGAGCCCCATGTTGCATGTACGGTTACTTAAATAAAATCTTTAAAAAATCTATTAAAACACTTAATAACTTTATACTACAAAACTTGTCCTTAAGGTACATCTAATATACATAAATCAGGTAAGTAACATTCCTTAATAACAGAGTTAACAACATCATCAAGGGTGTTTGAATTTGAGGCACTGGAGTTAAAAACAAAGGGAAAGATTCCATCATTTTGTGGTAAAATGACTGTGGAAGCCTTTTAGTCAAACTAAAAGTAATATTATTATTGGTATTTTGATAGTTAACCACACGTTTCAGCAGCTCCCTTAAGCTGGGAAACGCAAATGTGGCGCTGAGAAAATGCACTGGGCCTGCACTTGCTCTTCCTACTCTTCTCCCCCAGCTCAGTAAGTGGTAACTCTTCTGTGGTTTAGGACCAAACTACGCAGTGATACCTGATGCTTTCCTCCCTCTCACATCCAAACCTTGGGGAAAATTCTGTGAGGTCTGTCCTCAGAATATATCCAGAATGTTCTCCGCAGCTTCCATACTATCAATCGTGATTTCTAGCTTGGATCATTACAATAACATTTAATCCAAAAGTGCTCATTCATTCCAGTGTTCCTCCATCCACCCATCCAACAACTACTAATAAACAACTACTTAACCCAAACATCCGGGTGCTTAAGCACACAGAGATCACCCTGTTGGCCCCTATGAAAGGAATATTTCTTAGCCACCCTGATTCTTCCTATGGTGTGCTGTTCTAGGACACAACTGCCATGGCATTAAACAGTCAATACTGAGAAAATTAATGACTTAGGCAAGAAGTCATTTTTCAAGTTGGGATTCCAGTATTTTGCTTCTAAAGCAGATTAAACGAGCACATGACGGACATGTCATTTGACAGTATTCCGCTAGATCGGTCTTACTAAATTATTTTTGGCATATAACTCAGAAGGAATAAAAAGAATTGAACCACATTACTATATTAACATTCTTTTTATTCCTCTCAGCTTAAATGAACAAGATGTTTTGGCCTTACAACTCTAAAAATAAAAGAGAGAAAGAATTGATGTTGAACTCTGTCATGTTCTAGCAATGAATAATATCCATCCATGGAAATGTAAGCTAAATGATTAAAAAAGCCCACTCTCATTAAGAAGTACATTTAATCAAATATTACTTTTATTCAAAATCGTGATATTTGTAATCAGCTATATACGTGTAATAGCTGTACAGCTTTCCCTATCTGAAAGTAGAGCATTTCTAGAAGAACTTTTGTAAACCAAAATAGCATAAAGTGAAGAAGCAGCTACCTTTCATTTACATTGAAAATGTTTTGAGTGTTCCCAGACCCAAAAAGCCCACCCCTCTTAGGCTTTTCTGATAACCTTAGAGCATGTCTCGCCAATAGATGCACAAAATAGACCCAGATAAAGCACAGATGCTGACATAGTTCAAAAGCCACGGCTACCAGAAGTCGAGATGCTGGGTATAGTTCCCAGGGAAGGAGCTTGGTGGCGCCATTCTCGCTCAGGGTGCACCGTGCTGGCTGCTAAAAGCTGAACACTATTTTTGCTTTTCACCTTTTTTGTAAAAATGAAAATCCTCTACAGATATTTTTCAGGTAGTAAAAACAAGTAGTAATGTAAGTGTTTCGAAAAGCTAAGTGGTATAATGTAAACTTTCAAAAAGCAGAGGATACCTGTAATGATTCTAAAAAAAAAAAAATGTTTCTCTGGAATGATTTAACATTTAAAACCTAATGATCACAAGATATTCTACAAATTTAAATATACACACATTTTTGCTGCAGGAAGGGATGCTAACCAGTAAGACTTTAATTTTAAAACCACACTACGTGAGAGTAGAAATCTGTAGGTCAGGGTTTCTCAACAGCACAGCACTACTGACATTTTGGGCTGATTAATTCCTTGCTGTTAGGGGTTGCCTTGTGCACTGTACAATGTTCTGCAATATCCCAGGCCTCTTCCCACTAGATGCCAGTGTCCCCCACTCCCTAGTTATGACACCGAAAACGTCTCCAGGTATTGCCAAATGCCCTCTGGGAAGCTCTAGTCTCTAAATCAGAACCACTGCTGTAAAGAACAGAATAACAATACAATGTAAAGTTTTGACTATCAAGGAGCTAGTTCAGTTTTTAAAAATGGATGATAGGTATCAAAACAATTTAATTCCATTGCATACATTTAGACAAGAGTGCAAAATAACATTTTATAATGCACTGGAAATTATATTATTTGCCATTATTTAAACTTATGGGAAGAACTTTAAATGTTAACTTAAAACCATTAGTCAAAAGCATTCTGCATTTTATAGAATAGGTGGGTCATGTAGATTAACATTCACTTACTTTTCTGAAGCCCTCAATATGGTACTTTAAAACACTCTTGGGTTTATCTCCTCTAGTCTAAGCCTTCTGTTCCCCTTGAGGAATGTATTAAGTTCTTGAAGATTGTTAAAAATGTAGAAAACCGAACTGAAAAAAAAATATCGGGGCTTTTAAACAAATGTAAAATATTTAAATACAAGGCAAATATTTTTCAAGATTCAATTTATATAGGCTAGTAACCTTTTTTACTCCCACTCTCCAAATGAGGCCTATACAATTCCAAGGATTTGGAGATTTGAGAATAGTTTAAGAATTCCTTTTTTTTTTTTTTTTTTTTTAGTTTAAGAATTCTAAAGCTCTCTTCCGTACTTTTCCTTAATCCTGGTACTACTCACCTAAATAGTGTCTTACCAAGCCATAGTTCTCTCAGCTTAATCAGTTTACTGACAAGAATGGCAATGGAATTGTTGTAATAAAAAAATAAACACGGGGAACCCTGGGTGGCGCAGCAGTTTAGCGCCTGCCTTTGGCCCAGAGCACGATCCTGGAGACCGGGGATCGAATCCCACGTCGGGCTCCCGGTGCATGGAGCCTGCTTCTCCCTCTGCCTGTGTCTCTGCCTCTCTCTCTCTCTCTCTCTCTCTGTGACTATCATAAATAAAACAAACAAATAAAAAAAATAAATAAACACGTATGTAGCGCTTTTATTGTTCCAGAGCAATTCCACACAAGTTATTTAGTATTAATCGAACATACCCAGAGAACAGGTAGAAAAGAGGTCAGGGATAAGAAATTCGCAATTTAGTGATAACTTGCCTAGTTTGCAATTCGGCAGCGTTTAGCAGAGCTGACATCTCCAGACCAACTACACCAAACTCTTCCCTTACGAAATCCTCATTTGGATGCTGCTCATAACCTCACAACGTCTGGAGTTTGAGGTGCCTGAAGGCAAGTAAAATCAAATTATTGCCAAACGTGAGAGAAAGTCCTCAGTTGTAGCAGCCAAGGTGAAGTGGTCACTTTGTACAAGGCTTTGAAGACTAAATCCTTCCAACTGTATTCAATGTAGTATCGTTTAGAAATCACTTTAGTAGTAAATATATTACCCAAATGTCCTAAGGGTTTTTTTTTTCAAAGTTTGATATTTACATCACGAAGGACCACAGTAACCTCAACAGAGCTTCTCAAAAGGATGGCTCTGTATTTTAGAATCAAATAGCTGTGGAGAATCATACATAAATTGATTTTTGATAACCCAGTATAAATCCTCATTCAGGCCCAGTGGAGTTCGTCTATACGTGGTAGGTAGCAGGGCCTTTTAAAGAGCATTGCTCGGTCCCCAAAATTCATTAAGACCCAGATGATGAATACCGTGTCGGGAACCACTTGTTCCTCAAATTGACAACTACTGCTCATTTTAACGATTGTAGCCTTAAAACTAACAAAATGCACCGTAATTATATATTCGCACCTATCGCTAGGAGTCCAGGTCCGCTAAAACTTTTTTTTTTTTTTTATGATATGATAGTCACAGAGAGAGAGAGAGAGAGAGAGAGGCCGAGACACAGACAGAGGAGAAGCAGGCTCCATGCACCGGGAGCCCGACGTGGGATTCGATCCCGGGTCTCCAGGATCGCGCCCTGGGCCAAAGGCGGGCGCCAAACCGCTGCGCCACCCGGGGACCCCTCCCCTAAAACTTATACCAAAATAGGGCACTGTAGTTCAACATTGCTGAGGGTTGTTTTGCTTTCTGCTGGTCTCAGTGTGGCGTGAATCTGAGGCAACACGCCCGAGCCGAGCGCCCGGCGGCCACCGGCCCCCACCGCCACCGCCTCGGAAAGGCTCCCCGGCGCGCGGGGGCGGCCGCAGCCCGGAACGGGGAGGAGCGCGGCCGCCGGCTGCTCCTCAGGGACCGCACCGGGAAATTCACCCCGCCGGGCACTAGGCGACCGCTTCACGGCCGGGCCGGAAAGACCGGCGGGAAGCCAAGCAGAGCCGCACTCGCTGCTCTTCCGCGCCCGCTGAGGGAAACCTAAGATGTCTCCACAGATACGTCAGACGCCACAGCGCACGCCTTTCCCACGCTCTGCGCAGGCTCGCCCTCGACCCAGACTCCGCCCCGCCCCGCCCCCGGGCGCAGGCCGGGATGACGTATCGGGCGCAGGCCGGGATGACGTATCAGTGCGTGAAGGACGTGGCCCGCCCAGGCTGCGCGCGCCGGCAGGCGGGGAGGAGCTGCGAGAGGCTTCCGCAGTTCGCCTGCCTTTTGGCCCCTTCCCAGGACCCGTTCCGCAGTGGCGACTCCTAGGCCCCCTAGAGCTTGGCAGCCGTGAAAGACGAACTATTGCTAAAAGTCACTTCGCCACCGGAGCTCGCGACTGTGTCCTCCCGAGGCTCGCGCCCCGCTCCCCCGGAGCCGCCCCGCCCACCGCGCTGACGCTCTCCCAGCCGCGCCGCCAGCCACGCCCCCGCCGCCCTCCCTTCCCTGGGAAGCCGGCGCTGGGAACTGGGGCGCGCGGCCTCCGGGAGCGCCGGTGCCTCCTCCTGCCCTGCTTCCTGCGCTGCGGCTACTTTTCGCTGTGAGATCTTCTACCTTCTCGTCTCCCTCCGTGTTTCCCTCCTCTCCTCCCCGTAGAGCGCCTGCTCGCTCGGCAGGAGCTCCCCCCAACTCGCGCGGGCTAATCTGTCATAACCCCTCCAGGTGGGAGCACCGTGGCTCTGGGGTTGAGCGCCTGCCTTCTGCTCAGGGCATGACCCAGGGCTCCCGGGATCGAGTCCCTCGTGGGGCTCCCCGCCCCTCTCTGTGTCTCTCATGAATAAATAAATAACATCTTAAAAAAAAAAAACCCTCCAGGTGATTCTGATGCACTCTCAAGTTTGAAAAACACTGGTCTAAGGATTTCAGGGCTTCTCTACAAATCCAATCCGTGTCTTCCCCACACATCATCTAGAAGGGGATCTTAGGACGGATGCCCCTGGCCACCTGACGGAAAGGTGAACACGGACTAAGAGAGGACAAATGAACCTCCCTCTCTCTCAGAGTCAGTGGCTGTTGCAGCACGAGTTTCAGGCAGCAGTTCCCCTCTACAGCACCCCCACATACTGCTCATACTGCTGTGTCACTAAAATATTAGAGCACTTTCAAAGTAGCCCTGCAATAGCCTCACTCTCCTTCCTCTCATTTTCACGTAAATTGGGAGTGGGAGAGAAGTGCCACTCCTGCAGAGCGTAGGCTGTGCATGTGAGATTAGGTCTCGTGGGTTATGTGATCATTTTCGGGTGTTCCAGGTGAAACGGGATGGGAGCCATTGATCCATAAACAGTGTTCCTCCAGCAGGACTTAAGCCCTACAGCAGCTGCTCACACTTCAATGTGCATGAATCCCCAGGAGACCTTGTAAAAGTGCAGCTTCTGCTTCAGTTACGTCTGGGGTGGGGCAGAAGGTTCCACACTGTAAATAAGCTCCCAGAGGATACTGATACAGTTGGCCCATGGATCATATTTGAGAAGCAAAGTATTACAGTACACCCAGTTCCCAGTTCTCCTGGCTTCCAGAAAGATACCTGGGTAGGTATAGGGTGACCAACAGTTCCAGTTTGCTTGGGATTGAAGGGGTTGCCAGGATGCACCCGATCCCTGCTAAAACCAGGAAAAGTTGGTAATCAGACCTAGGTGCCTGTATCAGGACTGACATTAGAACAGTAAAATTTGGGACGCCTGGGTGGCTCAGTGGTTGGGTATCTGCCTTTGGCTAGGGTCTTGATCCTGGGGTCCTAGGATCCTGTCCTGCATCAGGCCCCCTGCAGGGCGCCTGCTTCTTCCTCTGCCTATGTCTCTGCCTCTCTCTCTCTCTGCTTCTCATGGATAAATAAAATCTTAAAAAAAAAAAAAAAAGAACATCGAAATTCTCGCCAAGTATACTATTCTCCCAACTAATCTCTAACTGATCACAACTCTTTTTGCCAACAGAGTCTAGGCTTGGGCTCCTGACAATTCTTCTTAATACTGAGTTCCAGCAACCACTACCAATCAATTGACATTGGCAAAGGAAACAAAACCTATTTCCAACTATTAAAAAGAAACCACAGGCCCAAAATGGAGCCACTTAGGCCCAGATGCCAAACCAGGGCTTAATATCTAACCTAATTGCAGTTTCAACCTCCCCCAGAAATGTAGTCAGGGAGTTGGTCAGTCAGGACTTTTCCCGTAAGCACCGATGACATAATCTGTCACTAGGCCCTCTTCATCCCCCAAAGGAAGAAGAGGTCATCTGCAAGATAAGATCTCCTGGGTTTCCTCCTAAGGGAAAGTGACCTTGCCTGGAATAATCCTTCCCATAGAAACCTTCCATTTATACACCTCAGAACTCCCCCTACTTGTTAGGTGGGATTGCTGCTTGAGTCACACATTGCTTAATAAAGCCAACTAGATCTTCAAATGTACTCCATTGAATTTTTGTTGTTTAACACAACTGAAGTTGGAACTAGATGTAAAAGAACAGGCTACATTGCTTACTGCTGTCTCCACAAAAATGATAAACACGATGATGACGGTGATAATTCAGCAAAAATTTGTGTGTATTAAGGGCGGGATGTCATTTTTTACATTTGTGTAGCAGTAATGTAGGTGGGAATGACCCATTCAGATCACAATGATTAGTTATAAATGCAGCTTGGAAGAGTGGAAAACTCCTATTTAGGAAAACGTTGGGTCTGAACAAGTGACATAATTGCCATGAACCTGTCCCAACCTGAAGGTTTGATGGGGAATCCACTGTCAAGCTCACTCAAGTGGTTGTTGACAAGATACATTACCTTGTTGGCAAGATTCACTTCTTCAAGGACTGTTGGGCTGAGAGCCTCAGGTCACCACTGGCAGTTGGGAGTTTGCTTCATCAGAGATCAATCGCTCATGAGGTGAGTCAGAGAGAGTGTAAATATTTCATAAATAACAGTCTTGTAACATAATACCAGGAGTGACATCCAGTCACTTTTGCTGTATGCTTTTGGTTAGAAGCATATCACTAGCTCCAGCCCATGCTCAAAGGGCGGAGCTTACACAACGGCATGACTACCAGGAGCTGGAGATCATTGAAGACGTCTTAGAGATCACCTACTACACATACCTCTTACTGAAATTAGTTTCCATTCCTGCTTCTAGAAATGAAAGCACAACTACTCCTCTGTCATACAATTCAAGGAATAAAAAGAAAAGATGAAGTGTACTTTATTTGTTGTCATGGTGCAGTATCAAGACAATAAGGTTGTTAGGGGAGCAACCATGGAAAAATCATAGTCGGGTGTGTAGTTTTGGAGAAATTTTGTAAGTTGACCTTTTGTCCATGTTCATGCACCATCCAAATCCATGGAAACCGGTATCAAAAGAGCTCCTTCTCTTAAGTTGTTCCCTGGTCCTCCTGACTTCCCAACTTTGCTAAAAACTCCTCTGAATGTGTTCCAAGATTAACCCTCTCCAGTTCCAACCATCCCATTTATTGAATAACTTCAAATAACTCATGAATAAGTACATACATATATGTCAAGAGTCACCTACATAGCTTGAGAATTCCTTCTTCCCATGAGTGTAAAATATTTTATTTAAAAAATTTTTTTGAGTGTAAAATATTTTACTATTATGGGTTATGTCAACCAAAATCATTGGCATTGAAATGAGAAACAGATCTGGAAAGGATCTTAGCAATTTTCTCTTTTCTGGTTCTCAATCTTGACTGCGTATTTGGAATCACCAGAAGGAACTTTTTAAAGTCCTGATGTCCTGGGGTGCCTGGGTGGCTCAGTCAGTTAAGCACCTGCCTCTTGATTTCGTCTCAGGTCATGATGTCAGGGTCATGAGATTGAGCCCCACATGGGGCTCCCCACTTGGTGTGGAGCCTGCTTAAGATTCTCCCTCTCCCTCTGCCCTTCCTCCCTTCTCTCTCTCTCTCTCTCACTCCCAAAAGGAAAAGAAAATCCTGATGTATAGAGCACACTCCAAAAGGGTTGCATTAGAATCTCTGGGGGTAGGACTCAAAAAATTAGTGTTTTTAAATATCTCCAGTACTATAACCAAGATTTAGAACCATTGCTCTATTTTAGAAAATAGTTGTCCAGGACTCAAAAAATTAGTGTTTTTAAATATCTCCAGTACTATAACCAAGATTTAGAACCATTGCTCTATTTTAGAAAATAGTTGTCCAGGAGGTAGAGTGACTTCCCTAAGATGACATAGCTAAATAGTAGCAGAAACACCAGCACTGTGCTTTCTTTAGAGCTGGTACTAAAGGACTGAATTCTATGCTGGGTACAATCCAAAGCAGTGGTCCCAATCTTGGCTGCCTAATAGAGGCACATGGAAGCCTGTTAAAATATAAATTCCTGCCCCCACCCCAACAGAGATTCTGATTTAAATTTTTATGAAGCTTGCCAGGGGATTCTAATGTGTAGCTAGGATTGAGAACTACTGCTGTAAAATTTTACCATATAGCATATGCTATCTTTCTTAACCACAGACCACAAAGTAGGAGGATGTGTCTTCTTCATGTCCAGGGTGCTTTATCAGAATGAAGTCATATCAGTAAGTTTTTAATGTCCAGAAGGAAAATATAGAATAGACATAATACATTAAAATACCCCCAAATTACAGGAATCCTTCTCTGAAGAATGAGGAAGGTTACCAACAACATGCTTCATTGTTTAAAGCTTTAATACCAGAAGAAAATGTAACGCTGATCATGTGAAAATTAATCCAAGGCATAACACAAGGGAATTTATGATACAAATATTATTTTAAATATGAGATGTTTGAAGGTAATGGGAAAAGATAGATATGTTCCTAGGAACCCAGACTGAGTCAGTGTGAAGAGGACTTATTAAAGAGTGAGGAGGTGGAGATGCCCAGATTGGGGTTTAGCCAAGGGAAGTGTGTTAGGTATCCATTGTTACATAACAAATTACCCTAAAAATTGGCAGTTTAAAGCAACAAACATTTATTATCTTACAGTTTCTGTGGGTGAGGAACTTGGGAGCAACTTAAGACTGGTTCTGGTTCAGTCTCTCATGAGATCGAGGTTATGATATTATCTGGGCAACAGTCATCTGAATGTTTGGCTGAGGCTGAAGGATCTGTCTCCAGAAAGTCTCATGATGGACAAGTTGATGCTGGTGACTAGTAGGATGTCTCAGTTCCTTGCTAGATTAATTTATGACAGCTGCCTTTCTACAGAGTGAGTGATCCGAGAGTGGGCAAGGAGGAGGCCTCATGCCATTTATTTCTTTGTTTATTATTTTAATTCCAGTGTAGTTAATATACAGTGCTGTATTAGTTTCAAGTGTACAATATAGCAATTCATTAATTCCATATATTTCTCAGTGCTCATCATAAGTGTAACTTTTTTTCTTTTAAGTAAGTTCTACAACCAACATGGGGCTTGAACTCACAACTTTCTCATGAATAAATAAATAAAATCTTTAAAAAAAAAACAGTGGTATGCACTACTGCCTGAGCTAGCCAAGTGTCCTGATAAGTGTATTCTTAATCCCCTTTACCTATTTCCCCCACCTCCTCAACCACCTCCCCTCTGGTAACTATCTGTTCTCTATAGTTAAGAGTCTCCTTTTTGGTTTGTCTCTTTTATTTTCTTTACTTTTTTTAAAAAAGATTTTATTTATTTATTTATTTATTGATTGATTGATTGATTTATGATACACACACACACACACACAGAGAGAGAGAGAGAGAGAGAGGCAGGCTCCATGCAGGGAGCCCAATGTGGGACTCGATCCGGGGACTTCAGGATCACACCCTGGGCCAAAGGGAGGCATTCAACTGCTGAGCCACCCAGGAGTCCCTCTTTTTTTTTCCTTTGTTTATTTGTTTTGTTTCTTAAACTCCACATATGTATGAAATCATATGGTTTTTGTCTTTCTCTGGTTAATTTCACTTAGCATTATACTTTCTAGATCCATCTATGTCATTGCAAATGACAAGATTTCATTCTCTTGGCTGAATGGCTGAATAATATTCCATTGTGTATATATACCACTCTTCTTTTTTAAAAAAGATTTTATTTATTTATTTGAGAGACAGAGAGAGACCGCACAAGTGGGGGAGGGTAGAGGGAGAAGGAGAAGCAGACTCCTTGCTGAGCAGGGAGCCTGGCGAGGGGCTCAATCCCAGGACCCCGAGATCATGACTTAAGCAGAAGGCAGACACGTAACAGACTGAGCCACCCAGGCACCCCATATATACCGCCTTTTCTTTATCCATTCCTCTACTGTTGGATACCTGGGTTGCTTCCATAATTTGACTATTGTAAATAATGCTGCCATAAACACAGGGCTGCATATATTCCTTCAAATCGGTGTTTTTGTATTCTTTGGGTAAATACCCAGTAGTGGTGTGATTAGTGAATCACAGGGTAGTTCTATTTTTAACTTTTGAGGAACCTCCATACTGTCTCCCATAGTGGCTGCACCAGATTGCATCCCCACCAACAGTGCACAAAGGTTCCTTTTCCACATCCTCACCAATACTTGTTTCTTGAGCTTTTAATTTTAGCCATTCTGACAGGTGTGATGTGATATCTCATTGTGGTTTTGATTTGCATTTTTCTGATGGTGAGTGATGTTGAGCATCTTTTAGCCACATGCCTTTGATAATGTGTCTCAGAAGTCATGTATTATCACTTCCATCTCCACTTAATAGAAGCAAGACACTTACTCAAGGCCGCACTCAAGGGGAGAGTAATTAGACTCCACTTATTGAAGAAGGTGTCAAAGAGTTTGTGGACATATTTTAAATCATCACATAAGGCAATAGAGAATAGACAAAGACCTGGGAGTAGGCCTTAGGTAGACCTAAGGCAAACTCCATTTCCTTTAAGAAGGTAATGACAAACAACACAAACCCTTTATCTTTGACAAATGCCAAGAGGTCCAGGAATAGGCCTTTAGAATTGGCTAGAACAGCCTCTGGTAGGAAACAAGGGATTACCTGAGATTTTAGGAACACTTCGGCTCCACAAATATCTATCCACCTGCTTCCTGAAGGCTAGAATTATTTGTTTGCTTATTTGTTTTTCAGAAGGCTCCACACCGAGCATGGAGCCCAAGGTGGGGCTCGAACTCATGATCTTGAGATCAAGACCTGAGCTGAGATCAAGAGTCAGCTGCTCAACCCACTGAGCCACCCAGGCGCCCCATGGAATTATTTTAATACTGAGGTGAAAGCCACAAATGGAGATAAGAGATAACAAATGAAAACAATGATTGAAATAAACACTGAGACACCTGACAATAGAGAAGTTTCCCAGCCAATAGGTGAGAAGACTCAGATGATAGACTTACCCTTTGCTTGTAGGAAAAGGATGACAGATTTGAAAGAATTAGGAGAAAGGGCACAGAACTATTAAGATGAGAGGTAACAAGACTGGGCTCCAGTAACCCCACAACTTTGCCCAAGTGGGGTTTCCACCTGTTCAGTAATTAATCAGCTACTTCTGCATTTTTGCTTTGCTCTCTATATGAGAAATCTTAGGCCAGACAGTTAAGATCTCATTCTCTGGAGCTCCGTGGGTGACTCTCAGTTCCACTCTTTGGTTGCTGTGTATTTTAGGGAGTCACAAAAATAACCAGCACCCGTCCTTCCTCGTCTGGACAATGAAAATAAAAGTGTTTACTTCATAGGTTACTAAGTGGGTTAAACAAGTGATTATTTTGTTATCATTAAAAAAAACTCAATCTCAATATTTCTGAACATTTGCAGACTAACAGCAGTAACCAAACTTCTAGAATTGTACTTCCTCAATCACTACAGTTATTCGTCCTTACAACTGACTCTGTTGTGTGAGGGGCGTTTTCTGTGAGGCTTCTTGTTCACATACATATATTAAGAGCCAAATCATAATCCTTGGGTCGCTCCTGAAAGTAGTGAGGTTAATTATTAAATGTTAATAAATGTTTTTTGCTTTTCCTGATATCAGCTTTTACATGCACAAAAATAATATGCGAACATACCTTTGATATTAAAAAATATGGGATGCCTAGGTAGCTCAGCGGTTACGCATCTGCCTTCAGCTCAGGGTGTGATCCTGGAGACCTGGGATCGAGTCCCACATCACGCTCCCTGCATGGAGCCTGCTTCTCCCTTCTCCCTTCTGCCTCTCTTTCTCTCTTTGTGTCTCTCTTGAATAAATAAATAAAATCTAAATAAATAAATACATACATACATAAAAATAATCAGTTTAGGGACACCTGGGTGGCTCAGTGGTTGAGCATCTATCTGTCTTTGGCTCAGGTCATGATCCCAGGGTCCTGGGATCGAGTTCCACATCAGGCTCCCTGCATGGAGCCTGCTTCTCCCTCTGCCTGTGTCCCTGCCTCTCTCTCTCTCTCTGTGTCTCATGAATAAATAAATAAAATCTTTTAAAAAAATAATCAGTTTATTAAAGTTTCCAACTAAAAACCTAGTTTTCAGCTTTTTTACATTCAATTTCCTAATCATATTACTATATTTATCAATTTACCAAATTTTAATAATCACTCTTGAGGGATCGTTAATTAATGTTTCTTCCCATTGCCAATATACTTGATTAGACTCTCTTTAGTATGTGAGATAGCACTTAAAATTTTAATATATTCTATTTCTTTTTTACATATTTCAATTGCATAACAAACCTTCCCGAGTACTTAAGTAATATTTACAAATCTAATAGATTAAATTTGTAAATATGTTGATAAACTTAAGTTTTCCTGAATTTTCTAATATTATTTATAAGTTTCTTAGGATTTCAAGCTACAATCATAAATTTAATAACTAAAAAACACCCTTTGAATTTGTATCACAGAACTGATAGGTTATTTTAATAGGCCAAGTTCTCTTAAGTGTAATAAACACTTAAAATACCGAACTTGTATAGGTTATTCTTAAACACAAATATGGAGGTGCCTGGGTGGCTCGGTCAGTTATGTGCCTGCCTTGGCTCAGGTCATGGTCCCAGGGTCTTGGGATTAAGCCCCATTTCAGGCTCCCTGCTCAGTGGGGAGCCTGCCCCTCCCTCCCACTTGTGCGCTCTCTGGTTCTCTCTCAATCTTTCTCTCTCAAATCAATAAAATCTTTTAAAAAAAACACAAAAATGTTAATGTTACAGTTTCAATTCTCTTAATTTTTTTACTAAATTCTAACTTTTCCTTGGATTAAAAGATATTTACCCACCAAGGAACTGTAACTGTTTCCTTAAGCATTCAGCACCTTGATGTTTTCATTCAAGCACTTACGGCACCCCCCAAGAATGTTGGGTTATCTCCCCACGTGATGTTTGGGCTTGCCTCCTAGTTCCCAGTGAAAAGGCCCATGCCTTGGGCCCTTTGAGATGCTTGTACACAATCCTCAAGGGGCACCGAGCAATCTTTATTTATTTATTTATTTTTAAAGACTTTATTTATTTATTCATGATGCGGGACTCGATCCCTGATCCCAGGATCACGCCCTGAGCTGAAGGCAGATAGATGCTCAACCGCTGAGCCACCAGGTGCCCACTGAGCTCTTTATAGCTGATACACTAATGCTTTCTGTACAGGGTGGTCTCACAGTTCAACTCCTTGTAATCTGATCTTCAGTGAAAGCCAGTGAAAACCTGGAACCCCTCTCTCAAATCTAAATGACTAGGTTTTGAATCTATTTGGCTCACAAAGATGCTGGACACTTTCTCTTCTAGCTCTAGACTTGAGGGAACGCTGTAGTCTTTTCATACCCTTACTATCATTAAAAAACAACATTCAGGGGATCCCTGGGTGGCCCAGCGGCTTAGTGCCGCCTTCAGCCCAGGGAGTAATCCTGGAGACCCGGGATCAAGTCCCCCATCGGGCTCCCTGCATGGAGCCTGCTTTGCCTTCTGCCTTAGTCTCTGTCTCTGTGTGTGTGTCTCTCATGAATAAATAAATAAAATCTTAAAAAAAAACACAACATTCAACTGACATTTGAAGATCTATTTGACTTTGTTAAGTGATCTAGCAAGTAGAGGGGAGCTCTGAGGAGAACAAAATGGAAAGTTTTTATAGGAGGAAGTGGGGCACAGAAGTTATCAGCCAAAAAAGGGGGGCGATCCTTCCGGGCAAGGTCACTTTCCCTTAGGAGGAAGGGCAGGGAGTCTTATCATACAGATTACTTCCTCTTCCTTTGGGAATGAAGAGGGCCTAGTGACAGATTATCTCACTGAGCAGCTCCATTTCTGGAGGAGGTTGAAGCTGCAATTAGGTTAGATATTAAGCCCTGATTTGGTGTCTGGGCCTAAGGGCTCCATTAGGGGGCTGTGGTTTTCTTTTTAACACTATCTAGTAAAGTCATAATACTGTAGTTACTAAAATAACATGCAACTGGAGAAGGAATTGTGGTGGCAAAAATGGAAGCAGGAGAGAGAATTAGGAAAGTTTGTCAGTGGCCCAGGCAAGACATGACAGTGGCTGGGACCAGAGTGATTGATACTAGTAGGAAATGGACAAATGTGGACAGATCAGGATTATGTTCTAGAGGTAACACTGGCAGGACTTGGTGATGAATTTAACTGTCAGGAAGGAAGAAGGGAATCAGGGATAACATGTAGATATTTGCCTGAGCAACCAGGGGGTTGGTGCTACATACACCAAGCTAAGGAAGACTTGAGTGGGAAGTTTCAAGAGAAACTTCAGTAATTTTCTCTTAGGCATGTTAATGTTGAGATGCTATTGATGTGGCAAACAAAGGCAAAAGAAAAGTCAAATTTCCTTACTACTTACAGCCCATTGACAAGTGCTTGAAGCAAGAAGAGTGACCTTCCTCTAGGGACTCAGCTGCCTCCACGTTAATACTTGACTAAGGGCAAAAGGCAATCTTAGCCCGACTTCCAGGATCTTGTAAGTCTTCTTTAACATACAAAAATTCTTGGGGTGCCTGGGTGGCTTAGTGGTTGAGCATCTGCCTTCTGCTCGGGTCATGATCCTGGGGTCCTGGGATCCAGTCCCATAACCGGCTCCCCTGGGAAGCCTGCTTCTGTCTCTGCCTCTCTCTGTGTGTCTCTCATGAATAAATAAATAAAATCTTAAAGAACATGTAAAATTCTTTTGGAAACTTCCTTTATCTCTACCCCCAAGATACATGTTAGCAATCGTCCTCCAAGCATATGACCCACCGATACACATCTGAAGGGTCTCATGTCTTGCATTTTTACTAAAGAAATGACCTTTTCCTAACAATAGCTAGCCCCTCCCTGACCAAGGTCCTGGAAACCTTATTTCCAAAATACCCTGGAGGCTTGTGCTGTCCCAAACGCCCTCCCAAACTTGAAAGTATCTAATCAGTCACCTGTTGCAACTCCAGGGCAACTCCTTCTGCCTGCAGGTCCTGTCCCTGTGCTTTAATAAAAACACCTTTTCAAGAATTCTTTCTTGACTGTCTTCTCAGATCACACTACTTCACACCACATCACTCTGATACTGTGATTTATAATAAGATATTTATCTTTGGTCGTGTCCTCATTTCAGGAAGAGCTCCTAAATCCCTGAGCATTTCCTAAGTGAGGTGCACGATTGGTAAGTTAGTGAAGTGACTGTGCCTAAGGATGGGGGCTGGTTGCTAGTGGAGCCGACCATGTGATTAAAGGATCTGAGCTTTATGTCCCACCCAGTGTCAGAAGTACACATGAATAACAGCATGGACTTGTGACTGTCTGGTGTCTGAAGCAGAGTGGGGGACAGTTTTGTAGGACTGAGCCCTTAACCTGTAGAACTTGACACTATCTGCAAGTAGATGGTGTCAGAATTCAGTTGAGTTGAATGACACCGAGGTGGTGTTGGGAAATTGCTTAGTGATGTGGGGAAAACCCCTACACACACACACACACACACACACACACACACACACAGAGGAGTTGGGTCCTAGAGTCATCAGGTGCCCTTTAGACAATCAAATGGCAATATCATATCACAAATTTGAGCTTGAGGGGTTGGAAAAAAGTCTGGGTTGGAATTACAAATTTGTAAGTCATCAACATATAGAGATTAGTAGAAACCAGTTGGATAAAGTCCCCCAGGAAGTGAGGGTGAAGAGCCCAGGAGAGAGCCATGCTGGCCTCCCTCTATCCCATGGGGGCAGTATTACCTCAAGAAAGAAGTTTTGAGAGCCAAAGCATTGGTGGTTTCACAGACAAGAGGAGTTCCCAGAGCTCTTGGCAGGTGGAGGTCGGGGGAGAAGTGGGTGGGCAGTGAGCTCGAGCACCGAGACAGAATGTAGGGGTGTTTTGTCATCAGACAGTCGACACTTCAGCTTTATTTCCAGAAGAAAAGACAAGACTTGGGTTATCCACTAAGTATATTTGCTGCCTGGATCTAAGAGAAGGACCTCTACCTCCCCCTTTATCATCTATAGAAATTAAGGCACAACTTTATGCCTATGGTAGATATTGTTTATTTTCAAGTAAGCAGCTTGAAGCTTTGAATACATGCAGTTCTTTATGCCAAGATCTGTGATAAATGGTATTGCTTTTGAAAAATCGGACTTTATAAAAATAAAATATGTTGGTTCCAAATAACCTAATAGTCAAAATCTGCTCATTATTATTGTGATAGTTAAATTTTGGGTCAACCTGTCTTGGCTACTGTTGGTTGGCTGAGCAAACACTAGTCTAGTGAAGGTATTTTGTAGATGTGATTAATATCTACAATCAGTCGTCTTTAAGCAGAGGAGATTACTTTCCAGGTGGGTGGGCCTTATACAATCAGTTGAAGGCATTACCAAAAACTGAGGTTTCCTGGGGAAGGAATCCTGTCTTAAGACTAACAGAGCAGTCTTGCCTAGTTTCTAGCCTGCTAGTCTGCCCTACACATTTAGGACTTAGGACTACAACATCAACTCCTGAGTTTCCAACCTGCCCTACAGATTTCAGATTTGCCAAACCCTACATTCACATGGGTCAACTTCTTAAAATAAAAAATTTAAATGTATGTATGTATGTACATACACATATAGATACACACATACATATGCATACACATATACCCCATTGGTTCTGTTTTTCTAGAGAACCCTGACCAATATAGTTACTTATTCACATATTTCATGTAGGTAAAAATTAAGAAGAAAATGACATTTAACAAACAAGAGGTATCCTCGGTGCTCTTCTAAATATGTGTACTGCCCTTAGTACATCAGAGGTACTTCATAAATCTGTGATGAACGGAAGAAGGAAAAATAAAGGAAGGAATTTCCATCGCAAACTGAACTTTTCTGGAGTTTGTGCTTGGAAATAGAGGGAAGTCCTCTATAGCAGCTGGCTTTGCTGCTGATAAAGACCATTCTCAGTACCTCTTGGAGGGTTCACCATGTGCCACTCAGAGAAGAAAAGGGCTGATGAATTCTGCATAGAAGCTGAGGGAAGAGATTTCCAAAACCGGAACTATTTCCAGAGACAATATGCCATTGATAAGAAATTATTTCAATTGCAAAATGCATCTGTGTAAAAGAAATGCATGTAAAAACCTGCACATTCTTTTGTTAGCAAAACTGAATTCAGCTAGATAGATAATCTTTCCCATATTATTACAAAGCGAGTTTTACATTAATTAGCAAGCTCTCCCAACAGAATGAAAGGCAGCTGATTTTCTAAATCACTTGCTTACTAATACATGATTGCAATTTAATAGGCCACTATGAATAGCTTATTTTTAGGACATATGTTTTGCATGCCATTATTTTCAAAAAGAACTGTTTTGTCATATAAATTGTTTTTTAAGTTGCTGACATATTTGTATATAAGTAGTAAATAAGAAATACCTTCATAGAATCATAGGCCTAAATGTAAAAGCAAAAACCATAAAAGTTTTTAAGAAATCATAGGAAAATATCTTTTTGACCTTGTAGTAAGCAAAGATTTCTTTAAACAGGACCCAGGGGTGCCTGAGTGGCTCAGTGGTTGAATGTCTGCCTTTGGCTCAGGTTGTGATCCCGGAGTCCTGGGATCAAGTCCCACATCAGGCTCCCCATGGGGAGCCTGCTTCTCTCTCTGTCTATCTCTCTGTGTCTCTCATGAATGAATAAATAAAATCTTTAAAAAAGGACCTCCAAAAAAGCATTGACCAGAAAACAAAAAATGATAAATTGCACTTCATCAAAATTAACATTTCTACTCACCAAAAGACATCTTTAAGAAAATGGAAAGGTCAGGGGCGCCTGGGTGGCTCAATTGGTTAAGCATCCAACTCTTGATCTCAGCTCAGGTCTTGCTCTCAGGATTGTGAGTTCAAGTTCCACGCTGGGCTCCGTGCTCAGCATGGAGCCTACTTAGGATAGAAAAAAAAAAATTAATTACTTTTTTTTTTTTTTAATTTATGATAGGCACACAGTGAGAGAGAGAGAGGCAGAGACACAGGCAGAGGGAGAAGCAGGCTCCATGCACCGGGAGCCCGATGTGGGATTCGATCCCGGGTCTCCAGGATCGCGCCCTGGGCCAAAGGCAGGCGCCAAACCGCTGCGCCACCCAGGGATCCCCAGAAAAAAAAAATTAAAAGGCAAACCACAAACTACTATTGGATTTGTAATATACCATGAATGACAAAGTACGTGAGTCCATACGATAAAAAGAGCTACTACAAATCAATAACAACATGACAGAAAACTTAATGTTTTAAATGGGACTTAAAATACATTTCACAAAAGAAGATACAGATGGCCTTAAATAAGCACATGAAAAGATACTCAGCATCATTAGCTGTCAGGAAATGCAAATTAAAAGCACAATGAGCTATATAAACTCAATAACATGGTTTAAATGAAAAGATTAGCATTAATAATAGTGATAGCTAGGATGTGGAGCAACAGGAATTCTCATACATTATTAGTGGTGGTGTGAAATGGCATGTGATATATTTGGAAAATAATTATGACCTTTTCTTCTAAATTTTGCATACTTGGGGCACCTGGGTGGCTCAGTGGTTGAGCATCTGCCTTCAGCTCAGGTCACGATCCCAGGGTGCTAGGATCAAGTCCCGCGTCGGGTTCCCTATAGGGAGCCTGCTTCTTCCTCTGCCTGTGTCTTTGCCTCTCTTTCTTTGTCTCTCATGAATAAATAAATAAAATATTTTAAAAAAGAAATTTTCTGGGCAGCCCGGGTGGCTCAGCCGTTTAGCGCCAGCTTCAGCCCAGGGTCTGATCCTGGAGACCAGGGATCGAGTCCCACGTCGGGCTCCCTGCTTGGAGCCTGCTTCTCCAGCTGCCTGTGTCTCTGCCTCTCTCTCTCTTTGTGTGTCTCTCATGGATAAATAAATAAAATCTTTAAAAAATATAAATTTTCTATGCTCTTACTCCTAGGTATTCCACTCGTAGGTAGTCAGTAGGTAGTCATTCAGCTGAAATGAAAACATATGTTTACACAAAGACTTGTGTGTAAATGTTCACAGGAACTTTATTCACAGTATCCAAAAACTAGAAACTAACTTCCATCAACAAGGGAGTAGATAATCAAACTGGTATATTCACGCAACGTTGTTACCCAGCAATCAAAAAGGAACAAACGAATTATACATGAGACAACATGAATGAATCTCAAAATCAGTATGTTGAGTGAACAAAGCAGATGTGAAAGAGTACATATTGTACAGTTCTCTTTATATCAAGTTCTAGGACAGACAAAACTTCTGTAGTGAAAAATCAAACAGTGCTCAGCTGGGGCTGGAGGTGGAAGAGTTGGAGGTAGATCTGACTGGAAAGGGACATGAAAGAACTTTCTGGGGAGACAGAAATGTGCCATAACTTGATTGAAGATAAGGGTACATGGGTGCATTCTTTGGTCAAAACTCACTGAACTGTCCACTTAAGATCTTTGCTTTTTTTTTTTTTTAAGATCTTTGCATTTTACTGCCTGTACATTACGCCTCAGTAGAAATTTCTTCTTCAGGGGAACATACATTGTTGCTTCCATGTTTTCCCCCACTCATAAGAAATTTTCCAGAATCTTACAGTTAAGATGATAGAATGTAAGATTTTTTTCCCCAAAGGCTCCAAAGAGAGCATCATCCTAAGAAACTACAGCAAGTGTTCTAACACTGTTAGACTAATGCTTACTTTCCATGAAAGAGACAGAACGTCCTAACGAGAAGTTAGTATTTTATGCTATTTCGGTGGGCTGCAATAGCACGGATAATAGTGGGCACAGGGTCACAGGATGAAAAGCAAACAGCATTCTTGGCAGCTCACTTTTACTCAATGAGGTGTCACCGGCTCCCCAGGTCGCAACATCGTGTGCCTGTGTTCCATCGTGACAATCGTGCAGCTCTCAATAATCTGCTGTGGGGCCCTGTGACCAGATGGCCGCGGTCCCCTCTCAGAACGCTGTAGGCTCTGTGGCCCCCAAGCCTCTCCAGTGACCCCTCCCCACCCTTCAGGTCATCCCAGCACATCTCCAGCAGTGCCGGGGTGCCCTCTGTTCGAGAGCACCCTAGGAGCTCTTCTTACAATGGCTTCATTCTGCCCTAGTCCCAACCTCTAACCTTCTCTTTGCTGGGCTCTGAGCTGTGAAGTCTTGACCTCTTCTGGACCCCACTGTTCGAGGGAAACTTCAAGCAGTTTGAACCTCAGCTGTTTCCACCTTGGCTTGGACCTTCAATAAACCACGTGGCTCTCAGCACCCCATGTTCTACCCTGCAGATTCCAAACCCCGATCCAGGCAGGGGGGCATCACTCCATTATCCCCCACACTTGGGTGGAGGTTGAGGAATGATGTAGAACAAGTAGGATTATGTTGATAAGAAAGCTAATATCTGGGAACAGTTTAAAGAACTAAAAGGAGAACACCTGGGTGGCTCAGTGGTTGAGCATCTACCTTCAGCTCAGGTCCTGATCCCAGGGTCCCCGGGATCGAGTCCCACATCAGGCTCCCCCACAGGGAGCCTGCTTCTCCTCTGCCTGTGTCTCTGCCTCTCTCTGTGTGTCTCTCATGAAGAAATAAATAAATAAAATCTTTTTTAAAAAATAAAGAAAGAACAGGTCAGCAGGTTTACATTATCCCAAATTTAGAAATCACCTTTTCATATTTTGTCAAAGCAGTTGAATAAATTCCTACCTTACCTAGCACTTTGGGCGGGCAGGTCATACTGGACTTCTGATACACACACATTTACTGACCCTGAACCAACTTACTGTCTAAAAATAAAGAGGCCCTGTTTCGGTCTTCTCCCCATGTGAGTGCAGGAACTAACTTGAGTTGATAGCAAAACCCAAGTAGCATGTCTTCATTGACTGAAATCAATTTCTGCAAAATTAAGTATGCATCACACTTGAAAACACCGATGTCGAAGAGAAATTCACACACTCTGAGGCCAGTCTTTTGTCCTGGGCTGGAACACAACAGACTGAAGTTCAATTTCGAAGGCCGGAACTATAACATATTATTTTTCACTCCAGCCACTGTACTGTTGAAATGGAAGATGTGGCTAATCGGTTACAGCAGCTGAGGTGGAACACTGTGCAGCGTGTCATCTCCGAAGCTTAAAAGAAAATCCGTTTACAAAAATTCAGAGATACATCAAAATGACAGGGGGGAATAAAAGTGCCTTCATTTTCAATTAGCACCAGCCGGAGTTTCAGAAAGCTGGAACATCCTTCTTCCCCTTTTCTTTACCTCTCCTAACATCTTCCCAGTCGATCATAAGCATGTCGTGGAAACAGAATTGATGGCATGTTTACAAAACAGATGTTTTCAAGGGATGCTAATAATATATTTAAGCCCAAGATCTACCTTTCCAAAGGGACATAAATTGCAGGTGACAAAATACGAGGTACACAAGAAGGCATCAAACTATGTAGCACGGGGCAGATGAAATCACGGGAGATGTCATCTAGTTGGTATTTATTGAATACCCACGATATGATAGAAAGTTCCCAAATTTCTCTGGAAGAATTAGTCTTCTTTCACTCTGTCAAATTATGCATTATCGGTTTAGAAGATGACTCCAAAAGAGAAGCATAATACATCACCATGATCAGAACCAACAGGGGAAGAAACGAGGAATATTCAGGATGCCATCTTCTTACGAATGACTAAAGGGGCGCAGAATCATATACGTGCATGTACAGGCGTGCGTGTGAGCGTGTGTGGGTGCATGCACACACATGACCATAATGACCAAGTGCTTTTTCCTGACTCCGTTACCAACGGGATGTGCTCGTGTCTTCCAGTGGGCAGTGCTCTCGAGCAGGAGCAGGCCCCCAGGCGAAAAAAGGATCCTGTCCCAAGTGTCTGTAGTGCTGAGACTTAGCAACCCCACTCTAGGGCTGGCGTCACTGGTCAGGTATGAGGCCTACTCCGCCGTGGGCTCTCCGTGAAGCCATTGTATTTTGGGATTTCAGACGCAGAGGGTTGAATTAATCAAATTCCCCAGTTAAATGGTACATTTTCATCATTGAAGTCTACAAGACCTTCTTCTTCTTCTTTTTTTTTTAAAGATTTTATTTATTTATTCATGAGAGACACAGAGAGAGAGACAGAGGCAGAGACACAGGCAGAGGGAGAAGCAGGCTCCATGCAGGGAGCCCCACGTAGGGCTCGATCCCCGGACTCCAGGATCACGCCCTGGACTGAAGGCGGGCGTTAAACAGCTGAGCCACCCAGGGATTCCTTTATTTTATTTTATTTTATTTTATTTTATTTTATTTTATTTTATTTTTTATTTCCTATCCCCATTCCCTGATTCCACCATGCTAACGTATTTGACGTGTATCCTTGTATTTGTATATGACCTTATATAGCATTTAGGAGTGTTGGTATACATGTATTTTATGCTACATGTGCAGCATTGGGGTCTAGACCCACAACATTGTTTCTTTCTTTTTTTTTCACACAGAACTATTTTTAAGATCTACCCATGTTGCTGTGTGCAAATCCAATGTCCTCCTTCTAATTGCTAACACATACTCCAGAGTATATTTTCATCACAGTTTACTAATAAATACCTGCCCCTGCCCGCCCTGACACCACCAGTGGTGGCATGTACAATGCTCCACTACTGTTTAAGTGTCATGATAAACACCTTTGAAAATATCCCTTAAGCATCTATCTGAGAAGTTCCCCAAGACATATATCCAAGAGAGGGATTACTCGGTGCTATTTCAGGTATCATCGCAGTTGATCTTGCAACAGATGCTGTGAGATAGGCATCGTTGTTTTCCAAGGTACAGATGGGGAAACCAAAGCTTCAATGGATTGTATAATTTGCCCAAGGTTACCCAGCAGAGCTAGCGTTCAAATGTCTATAGTTTATGAAGTTCACACCTTACTTTCTCCTCAGAAACCTCTAATTGCAAAGGAGGATGAAGCCCAGTGCAGAGCTGCACTGACAGAAGGGAGACACGGAGGGATTTGTGTGAGTCTGTACTCACATTCTAGAGCCTTCTGCCTTTCCCCAGATGAACTGTCTTCCTCTCCAGCCTTTTATTATTCCCCAGCATCTTCAGCTGCACATCTCAGAAGGGCACCTGGACCCATCACAAGGAGGAGAAGGAGGACTCTCAGCCTGAGGCTCAGGCCCAAAGTAGACTTCACAGAGAAACCCTAATTTTTTCGTGGGATGTGAAAATTGTCACAATTCATCCTTTCGTTCATTTTCTTTGTTTCTTTTATTTTTTGTTTAAGAGAGCAGTAGGGGGCAAGGGGAAAAGGCAGAAGGAGAGAGAAAAATCTCTTTTTCTTTTTTAGAGCGAGAGATAGAGTGAGTGTGTGTGTGGGGGGGGTATGGGCAGAAAGACAAGGAGAGAGAGAATCCCAAGCAGGTTTCTTGCCCAGTGCAGAGCCCGATGCGGGGCTTGACCTCATGGTCCTGAAATCATGACCTGAGCCAAAATCAAGAGTAGGATGCCTAGCCAACTGAGCCACCCAGGAACACCTCTTTAATTCATTTTCAATATTAATTAATCAGCTACTATGTGCCAAGCAAAACCTATCATTTGGGGGACTGTGTTTCTATCTGTGACTCCCACATTACAACCAGAGAGTGCCCTTGCTTGGACTGCTCTCTGAGCCATCACATACATGGTCCTCAGGGAAATGCCAGATGGCCATGACCTGGAGCACAGAGTGGAGGACTGGTGGCAGAGCTGGGATCAGCTTCTGTCCATGAGACCCCACTGCACAGGAGCTAGTCAGAAATCTCTCCCTCCACCCACTCCGATGGTCAGACCTTGGTCTGGAGGGCACCTTTGTGGCACCCCACACACAGCAAGGACAGCCAGTGGCTACGGTTCTTCCACTTGACAGCACCACTTCCTGGTCCCCAAACAAGGGAACATGGAACTAAAGCTTAAAAAGTCATCAGAAGATGGAGGGAAGGTTGCCGACCATCATTATTTTCACATATTTTCCAGGTGAATCATTTAGAGGCTTCAAAACTGGATGTGACTCTGACTCCTTGGATGCAGGTAGGCATAGGTGAAGGAGAAGGCTGGTGGAAAGAGCCCTGGCCTGGGGTCCAGATATGCAGGCCCGGGTCCAAGTGTTATTATGGATCCTCTGAGCAGCTCGGAGCAGCCTAGCTTCTCTGGGTCTCCCCAACCTCCCCTGGGAAAGAGGTGAGGTTTCAGATTATGTTCTAGTGTGCCTTCAGGGTCAGTGAGGGTCCCTTGGGATGAGAGGGTGGTTGGTAAGGAGCTCCAGTACCTGCCCACTTTGGGCACTTATACATTGATTTTGCATATAAAAATGAATCTTTGCACAACAAAGAGGTCCAACACTAAAGAAAGATTCTGAAAATGATTGCTCATGATGACCTTAAAATTCTGGTCAGTGCTAGACATTCTCAGCTGCTGTGACTCATTCCACTTCCCTTGACCCTAAAGCTCTGGCTTCCCATAACTCTCCCTTCTCCTATAAAACAAAACAATTGAACAAGGAATCACATTAGAGTGGACAACTTCTCTACTAGGCACAATAAATCCGGGGCCCACGGTATGTTTAGAGGCCCAGGAAAATCATTTTAATTTTAATTTCTTTTAAAATCAGAAAAGGGGCACCTGTCTGGCTCAGTCATTAGAGCATGCACCTTTTAAAAAAGATTTTATTTATTTATTTATTCATGAGAGACACAGAGAGAGAGAGGGAGACATAGGCAGAGCGAGAGGAGGCTCCCCACAGGGAACCCGATGCGGGACTTGATCCCAGGACCCCAGGATCATGACCTGAGCCAAAGGCAGACACTCAACCACTGAGCCACCCAGGTGCCCCAAACATGCAACTCTTGAGCTCAAGGTTGTAGAGTTCAAGCCCCACTTTGGGCATGGAGCCTCCTTTAAAAAAAAGTCAGAGGTCACTGGGTGGCTCAGTCAGTTAAGTGTCTGACTCTTGATTTGAGCCCACAATCTCAAGGGTTGTGAGATCAAGCCCTACATCAGGCTCTATGCTGTGTGTGGAGCCTTCTTAAGATTCTCTCTCTCTCCCTCTGCCCCACCCTCCTCCCTCTCTCTCTCTCAAAAACTTTTTTAAAAAACTAAAATTAAAAAAATCAAAAGAAACAATAAGTAATGTAGATATAATAATTAATCTAGCCTGGATTATATTTGTCTTTATGTCAAAATAGTGGTAAAATATAATTTTTAATATTTTTTTGGTGGAGATGGGGTCATCATCATCAGCCCTGGTACTGGAAAATATATGGTTTGGGGAGACAGACAGATCTGGTTCAGATTCCTGCTTTTCTCTTATTAATTGCACGTTATTCATGTCTGTGTCTCAATCTCTTCATCAGCTAAATGGGAATGCAGATCCATCCAGGAGCTGTTGGAAGGCTGAAAGGGGCGTGTGTAGGAAGCTGTGGCCCAGCTCATGGTAAACCAATGGCAGTTCTCCTCCCCCATCCTCTCCAAACAAGCTCCCAGCCAGATGGCATCAGTGGACATTTCAGGGGACACTGTAATGATCTGCAACTCGACCTTGCCTCTAAGCTTCTTTATTTGTTTTTAAGATTTTATTTGTTTGAAAGAAAAAGAGAGAGAGAGAGAATTAACATGAGCAGGGGGAGGGAAAGGGAGAGGCACACTCCCCACCGAGCAGGGAGCCAGATGTGAGACTTGAACCCAGGACTTGAACCCAGGACCCTGGGATCATGACCTGAGCCAAAGGCAGACACCTAAGCGACTGAGCCACCCAGACACCAGACACCCCTGCCTCTAAGCTTCTAAAAACTCCTCCCTGCTTTGTTCTCTCTTTGCAAGGGATTAAACAGAAATCATATCATGGTCTTACCTGGGGCTTCTCTGGAAAAAAATTCTAATTTGGACTGAAATAAACCGAGGTAAATGAAGAAGCTGCAGCCTGGACCTCATCCTTTCTCATTTTATCCCCAAGAGTGGAGAGGTTGCCAGACCTGACAACAGAAATAGAAATTAACAGAATGTATGGCTTGATTGACATAAAAGCTCTGTCCCTGGAAAGGTGCAAATAAATCCAGTTTTCATAGATTGAATCGTGTTTACCTTTCAAAAACACAAAAACTTTTACACTTACAGATGATTATTTGCTGTTTGAATTTAAAAAAAAAAGAATATAACACTAGCAAAACCATTCCAAGTTAAAAGCATACTAAAAATAAAGCAGAATTGATAGGATGCTCTAAAGCTATGGAGATAGTATGAGGAACTGTGTCAGAAAGTGAACTAGAATTCATTTTAGAAACTGTGCAGAATGTGTGTGTGTGTGTGTGTGTGTGTGTGTGGAGAGAGACAGAAATAGAAATAGATACGTGCACATGGACACACAAGCACACAATCAGTTAAAAGGAAATTAGGGTACAAGAGTGACCCAGGAGCCCACCGCCATCTGGGTCATGTAAACTAAAACACGGTTGGGATCATGGTTTATGTAAAAAGGACGCTTCTACCCTTCCTTCCCGTGAGAGAGACCTCACTTGAACTCAGCTTCCCACAAGCCCATTGAAATTCCCATGGACTCCAAAGGCCTTGGGTCCCGGGTAGCTAGCATTTCCAGACAAGCCCTGCCAACATCTGGCAATCCAATCTAGGCTTCCCAGTGCCAACCTTCGGATTACTCCACCCTTGACATGGTCGCTCTCATACTGTCCTATAAGAATGAAAACTCATGAGGGGCATGGTAATTCCACTAGAACATGGACTTCTGATGAATATATATATACGGCAAAAAGCCCTGACTTAAACACCCCTTTCAGTGGAATATGAGGAGGATGGGGTGTCCATGCCTCTCATCTCTTGCTAACCCTAGTTTTATGTCTACCCTTTCCCTATAGGGCCTACTTCTTACTTCATACTATGTAACCTATAATTTATCTCAGATCTTGATGGATGACCCATAAGCAGCCGAAGGAACCAACAGTATGGCAGATGCAAGCTGAAATACCGGGGGTGATCACGTCTGGGTGGCAGGGCTGTGGGCAACGGCTATTTTCTTTCTACCATCCTGGCTGCTAATTTTCTCCCTTACCCTTCGAGTGGAGTCAGGGCGGATAGTTACCTCCACTGGACTTGAAACCACCCAAATGGTAGCCCCTCAAAAGACACAAATTTCCTTGGGTGATTTGGTCTGGAATTGCTTCCTTTGAGGATGAAATCTATGCAATGCTGACTTCAAGGGAAACCTAATCTCTGTTCTCAATTTATCACCCTGAATGTTGCCAAAAGAGAAACTAGTCCACATCTCTTTAGTTTAGGGGATGACAGTCTCTGTTACAAAGAGTCTTTCTTAGACAACATCTTGTTGCATCTTTACAAGGTTGCTTTCCCTCCAGGACTTTCAGGGAAAGCTATTCTTGTGAGAAATAATAAATCAAGCTAAATAAAATATGGCCTAAAAACGGATTTACACTTGCATTTATGAGAATGGATGGTGGCAGTAGATGAATCAAAGTCACCTCATTTAATTCATTGTCGTAACAAGGATGGTTACTTGGCTTCTTGGCGTACAAGAAATAAAAGATGCAAAATAGGGGATGGACGGAGAGAGAAGATGCAAAGATGCAGACCATAAGGCTGGTGGTGATAAGCAGACAGAAATGAATGCCCGTCAGACCCAGAGGGTGCAAAGGAAGAGGTATCGAGAGGTATTTTTAAAGTACATAAAATTTTCAGAATACTGTGAGGTACTATTGGACCAGACAAATTTTAAAAAGTTGAGTGTTTTCATTTTATGAACAGTGCTACACACATAGTAGGTACATTACAAACGTTTGTTGTATGAATATTGAAAATATAAATAACACGGATCCCTGACAGGGATGCAGCGAAATGGCGACCAGATTTTGTTGTTGTCACGAGAAATTCTGTTTTCTTTTTGGCAAGTAATTTAGAAAAATAAATCAGGCCTTAAAAATGCCCATCATTTTGGATTTAGCAATTGTAGTTTTAGGAATCTGATCTAAAAATGTAATCTTTTGGGCAGCCCGGGTGGCCCAGTGGTTTAGCATAGCCTTCAGCCCAGGGCGTGATCCTGGAGTCCCAGGATCGAGTCCCGTATCGGGCTTCCTGTGTGGAGCCTGCTTCTCCCTCTGCCTGTGTCTCTGCCTCTCTCTCTCTCTCTCTCTCTGGGTCTGTCATGAATAAATAAATAAAATTCTTTAAAAAAATAAAAATGTAGTCTTTTTTTGAAGATTTTATTTTTTAAAAGATTTTATTTATTTATTCATGAGAGAGACAGAGAGAGAGGCAGAGACACAGGCAGAGGGAGAAGCAGGCTCCATGCAGGGGACCCGATACGGAACTCGATCCTGGGACTCCAGGATCAGGCCCTGGGCCGAAGGCAGGTGCTAGCTAAACCACTGAGCCACCCAGGGATCCCCTAAAAAAGCAGTCTTAAAGCCATAAAAAAAAAACCTTATTGCAAAAATATTTCCAATTGATAGGCTATTAGCAGTAACGCTGTAAAAAATCAAATTTCCAACAAAGAAGAATGGTTGTATAAACTCAGTGGGATATTGCACAACCAGCAACGTGATGTCCAGGACAACTAGTAAAAATATAAGAAAATGCTCTAAATTCTTTATATTTATCTAACAATCCATCTACCTATATACATATGTGTGCATATGCACGTATAAATGTGTACAAAAGCATGTCTGTGGCACGATTATGATTCTGAGTGAAAGGAATAACTACTATTTCCTATACCAGCTGTACCACAGAGTAATCAAACAGTTGCTGGAGGAAATTTTCTCCTTATAGAAGTATTCCAGGTAATAAATGAAGATTGAATGAAAGAATTAGAATAATACTGAATGAGCCATCTTCGTTGAGTAGCAAATTACCCCAGAACACGAGGCTTAAAACAACAGTTTCTGTGGCTCAAGAATTCGGGAGTGGCTGAGCTAGGGGTTCTGGCTCGGGACCTGGCAGGGGGTGCAACCAAGATGCCAGCTAGAGCTGCAGCCATCTGAAGACTTGACTTCCAAGCTCACTCATGGGGCTATTGGCAGAAGGCCTCAGTTCCTTCCCACACGGTCCTCATGACATGGCTGCTGGCTTTGCTCAAAGTAAGTGGCCCAAGAAAGGGGAAGGGTCCAGAAGCTACACTGCTTTTTATGATCTCACCTCAAAAATGGCATACCACTACTTCTCCCATATCCTAATATGGTCATTCAGACCAGCCCTGATATAGTGCAGAAGGATGCGACATAGGGCAGGAATGCAAGGAGGCAGGGAACACCGGGGGCTGTCCCAGAGGCCGGCTACCACAGGCTCCAGGCTCCAACTGCCAACAATGAATGGAGCTACACTATAATCCATGGCTGCTGACATCACAACAAGAGAGACAACCAGACCTGAAGTGCCACTCGATACAAGTAACAACAGCAGCTGTGAAGTAGTCTTGCCAAAATATTTGAACTTGAGGACACCTGGGTGGCTCAGCAGTTGAGCGTCTGCCTTCGGCTCAGGTCGTGATCCCAGGGTCCCCGGATCGAGTCCTGCATCAGGCTCCCTACATGGAGCCTGCTTCTCCCTCTGCCTGTGTCTCTGTCTCTCTCTGTGTGTCTCTCATAAATAAATAAATAAATAAATAAATAAATAAATAAATAAATAAATAAAATCTTTTTTTTTTTTATTAAACTTGAATCTGATAAAGGCTCTGGTTCTCTCTACAAATGTAAAGGAGCTGGAGGGGACAGAGGAACACATTAAACAATATCACACAGGGCAGCCCCGGTGGCTCAGCGGTTTAGCGCCACCTGCAGCCTGGGGTGTGATCCTGGAGACCCGGGATCGAGTCCCACATCGGGCTCTCTGTATGATGCCTGCTTCTCCCTCTGCCTGTGTCTCTGCCTCTCTCGTGCTCTTTCTGAATAAATAAATCTTAAAAAAAAAACAATATCATACAAATGCAATTAGCAAAATCCAGCCTGTGAGAAATTTTACAAGACAAAGAACTAATTTCTTAAAAAATAATAAATTGCAGGAGGATTAAAAAAAAAAAGAGGGAGAAAACCTACAGATTAAAGACTAAAGGACAGGGCAGCCTGGGTGGTTTAGCGGTTTAGTGCCGCCTTCAGCCCAGGGCGTGATCCTGAGGACCCCGGGATCGAGTCCCAGGGCTCCCTGCATGGGGCCTGTTTGTGTCTCTGCCTCTCTCTCTCTTTGTGTGTCTCTCATGAATAAATGAATAAAATATTAAAAAAAGACTAAAGGACAGATCAATAATTACAATGCTTAATCATTATTTCTATTCTGATCTGAACAAGTAAATTGTGCAGAAGAAGAAAAAGTACATAAATATAAAGGAAAAACTTTAAAATAGACAAATACAACATTCTGAAATAATTCATTTTCAGGGGGAAGAGAATCTTATACACTCAATATCTTTTTTTAAAAAGGATTTTATTTATTTATTTGACAGAGAGAGACCACGAGCAGGGGATGCAGGCAGAAGGAGAGGGAGAAGTAGACTCCCCATTGAGCAGGGAGCTTGGTGCAGGGCTCGATCCCAGAACCCTGGGATCATGACCTGAGCCGAAGGCAGACCGCTTAACTGACTGAGCCAGCCAGGTGCCCCTACCCTCAATATTGTAATAAAACTTTATAGTAAAAACACTCATTTATCCATGTAGTTATCAAATGCTTATTGAATACCTAACATAACCAAGGCATGCAGTAAGTACCCCGGACCAGAGTAGAAAAGGTTATATTATGCTTGATATCTAGTATTCAAAAACGCAGCAAAATGAAAGTTGGTATGAAAAGACTGAGCCCAATAATCCTAAATTTGACTTGGGCAGCAGACATCAAACACATTCTATCTTCCTTTCACTGTTTAATTTTATATTAGATTTTTAAAAATTAAAAGAAAAAAAATTTTTAAAGAAATTTTAAAGAAAGCTCTCCATCCAAAACAGGACTTGAAGCATGACCCCAAGATCAAGAGTCACATGCTTTACTGACTGAGCCAGCCAGGCACCCCTAATTTTATACCAGATGTTTTTAAAACACTTCATCATTTTATAATAATGGCTAACATGCCTGCCTTAACCATTTGAGCTTTTAGTGGCAAAGTGATTCTATCTCCTTTCTTTTGGTCTGATTAGATATTCTTATTCCCAAAGCATCTTTTCATGGCATTTTTTAGATCAAGATATGATTCACACATCATTAAATCCACCCCTTTAAAGTGTACAACTCAGCAGTTTTCGGTTTATTCACAAAGTTGCACAACTGTCACCACTATCCAATTCTAGAACAATTTCATCGCCCCCCTAAAGAAATCCTGTTGCTGTTAGCATTCCCTCCTCAGAGCCCTCACTATCTGTGGCTTCCTTTCACCCTAGGCCACCATTAATCTATTTTCTGCCTCTATGGATTTGCCTATTCTGACATTTCCTGTCAACAGAATCATATAATCTTTATGGCCTTTCGTGACTACCTGCTTTCACATAGTATGTTTTCAAGATTCATCTATGTTGTAGCATCTATCAGCACTTCATTCCTTTTTATGGCCAAGTGATATTCCATTGTATGGATAGATCACATTTGTTCATCCATGCTTCCACTGATGGACATTTGTGTGGTTTCTGCTTTTTGGCTACTATGAATAATGAGCGCTGCTATGAACACTTGTGCACAAGTTTTTGTGTGGACATACATTTTCTTTTTCTTTTTTTTTAAAGATTTTATTTATTTATTCATGAGAGACACACACACACACACAGAGAGAGAGAGGCAGAGACATGGGCAGAGGGAGAAGCAGGCTCCATGCAGGGAGCCCGATGAGGGACTCGATCCTGGGACTCCAGGATCACGCCCTGGGCCGAAGGCAGATGCTTAACTGCTGAGCCACCCAGGCGCCCCCTTCTTTTTCTTTTTAAAGATTTTATTTATTTATTTGACAGAGACAAATAAAGCTCAGAGGGTGAGCACAAGCAGGAGGAGCTGCAGAGGGACAGGGAGAAGCAGGCTCCCCACTGAGCAGGGAGCCTGATGCGGGGCTCAATCCCAGGACCGTCAGATGGTGACCTGAGCCAAAGGCAGACGCTTAACCCACTGAGCCCCCCAGGTGCCCCTGTGTGGATATACATTTTCAATTCTCTTAAGTATATACCTAGAAGTGGAATTGCTGGGTTCTATGATAATTCTATGTTTACTTTTTTGAGTACCTGCCCCACACCTCTTCCTGGTGTCTAATCCACTCCAGCTCTTATTGGACTGGCTTGTCTTGAGCACACATCCCTCCGGAACCAATCACCATGGTGGCCAAGGGTCTCTGGGGAGCTGATTGGCCAGTATATGTCCTGGGCCCAGCCTTGGAGCCGGAATGGGAGCCACCCGCTTCACATATGAGCCGCAGGGACTGGACTTGAGGATGGGGTGGCACCCACAGGAAATGTAGGGGAGGGAAATAGAGAAGAGAGCAAAAAGCAAAAACACCTGCCACGCTGGCTTTCCATGTGCACAGAGCTAGTCCACTCCAAACTAATCATGGATCAGGAGCAAGAAATAATGTAATATCATCTTTCCACTTCTACCTGGCATTTTGTACGATAGCTTGCAATAGTCAAAATCATTTTTAATACTTTCAAAATCATGTCAGAAGCAATACATTCCATTGTGAGAAATTTGTAAAACAAGGAAACGCAGAAACTAAAATCTCACTATTGTGAGCAACCGTGGCTAAAATTTCAGTGATTGTTTAAATTCTTTTTATATACATATATAAATATGTTTACACATAAAATAAATATTTGTTGACCAATTAAAATATTTCAATTTGACTGGCTCTCAAGTTACATCTAATTCATTATTTTCTAAAAGTCTGGTTCTCTGCCATATGGCTGACATTTAAATGCCAGACAGCACTCCATTCCTTGAATTATGTAGATATAATAGCTGTTATTACCTATTACCTGTTTATACTATATTTTGTCCAATATGTTAATTTCTATTTATTTTAAAGATTTATTTGTTTAAGTAATCTTTACATGAGTATGGGCTTGAACTCAATGACCCTGAGATCAAGAGGCACATGCCCCATCAACTGAGCCAGCCAGGCACTCCTGGCCAACATTTTAAATGCTTTTATTTGTAAAGGTACTTTTAAATGATATGATATCTGGAATTTACCTCAGAATAATCTGAGAGCTGTATAAGAAGTGAGGAAAAGTATTGATAAAACAAGATTGGCTATGAATCAATAATGGTTGAAGCTGATGATCAAACCTGAAGACTCAACATTTTACTGGGTCGATGTTTATATATGTTCAACGTTTCCCATAATAAAAAGTTTAAAAATAAACATATCTTATGCATCCCTTTCATAAACTGAAGTCAAAAAATTTTTTAAATGCTGAATTTATAGTTTTCATTTTGGCTGAAAAAATAATTACATCCTCCTTTCCTGTTATAAAACATGAAATAGATTTCACTGGATAAATTTTCTCTTTGTTTCTTGTTCAAGAGGTACCATAAAAAGATATATATGTAGATTTGTCTGTTGTACATTTTGTTTTTTTTAAAAAAAGATTTTATTTATTTATTCATGAGAGACAGAGAGAGAGAGGCAGAGACACAGGCAGAGGGAGAAACAGGCTCCCTGCAGGGAGCCTGATGCGGTACTTGATCCCGGGACCCCAGGATCACGCCCTGGGCCGAAGGCAGATGCTCAACCACTGGGCCACCCAGGTGTCCCTACATTTTGGTTTTGGATTCCATGTGAAAAAGATCTCCCTATTGTGTTGATGAAAAAGGAAAATTGCAGAATCATGTAGCAACAGTGAAGTTAAACCACTTAATTTAATACACCTTAGAGCAGACTCCATGTTGACAAACTGGCCACAGAACAGCCAACTATGCAAAATGGTGCTGTGGTCCGCGGGCCTCGGCATCTTTTGTTTGTCAGCCTGGCCATCCTGCAGCCCATTGGGAGCCAAGCCAAGGGTGCATGTAGATGGTTTTCAACCTGACTGGAGGCAGGTCTCTGGCAAAAAGCACATGAATGATTGCCACTAATTACTAGGTATTATCTGTGTTATGCTGTCTTAAATAATTCCATATTTTAAGGTAACAAAAATATGCTCAGATGCTCTTTGGTTGACTTGATTGAAATACAGAACTCAGTCATCAACAGGAATACATAATTTGCATCACATCGTTCTCTCTGCATGTCGTGATAGCAGGCTAATTCTGTGTGCATCACAGGAAAAGATCCTAGATTTGGTTCACTTAGAAAATCTGGGAAACAGGAAAATATCCTTGGGAAAAGAATATCCCCTTTTTAAAAAAAATATTTTATTTATTTATGAGAGAGAGAGAGTGAGAAATGGGGGGGGGGAGGTGTAGAGGGCGAGGGAGACAAATCTCAAGCAGACTCCCACTGAGTGTGGAACCTGATATGGGGCTCAATCTCACGACCCTGAGGTCATGACCTGAGCCAAAACCAAGAGTCAAGAGTTGGGCACTTAACGGACTGTGTCACCCAGGTGCCCCAAAGAATATCCTTGTTAAGATTGTCACTTGCAACGAGACTTTAAAGAAAAAATAATGAATTTTGAAGGACTGAGCAGTCTATTGGAAGAATAATTTCTCAAAAATATATACTGTGAAGTGCACAAGGAGAGCATACAGAAGTTTCTCTGAGAGCAACGAGGCTGAAAAGTTAATGGCAATGTTCTAAAGTGTTCTTTTTGCACCCGCCAAAGCCCAGATCCTTATGAGGTAGCAATTTACACCGTAATCCAGGAAATCAAAATGAAATAAGCGTCACTGCTGAGTGTTCCAGAAAACTCATTACCCGCGCTTTCAAATGACTGCGTGCCTTTTGGAAAGGGGAACAAGAGGACTGTGTTTCCGAGTGGGTCCCCGGCCGCCCCCTCGAGCCTCCAACCTCTAACATTAGGCAGCAGCGTCGCAAACATATTCAATGTGTCAGTGTCAGTATCTCTAAGAAAGACCCGTGAACAGATGGTGGGAAAGGAACTAGGCCGCGAATCCAAGGCGCGCGGGGCAGCTACGCCCAGGCAGAGGCTTCCTGGAGGAGGCGTCAAAGCGCACGCGCTCCTCCCAGAGCCCGGGCTTCCTGGGCTTCCAGAAGCTTCTCCCTTCAAGCAGCGGGGAGCCCGCCCTGGGCCAGGAGCTGGCGGCTGAAGGGGGCAAATCACAAAATGAAAAGAGAATAGAAGGGAGGTAAGGGCCGCAGGGGCCGGCGGGGCCGCACCCAAGCAACGGTGTCAGCCGTGCGCCTAGGACTTTCCATTTCGTTTTTGAGGCAGGGAGAGAGTCGGGTGCGCCGGGCGCCAAGAGGGGGCCCTTCCGTGGCCGGCGGGGCGCACTTAAGGCAACAACCGCTGTCCTGGGGCCACACACGTCTGCGTCGAAAGCGCCCCATGAGGCAGCCCCGGTGGCTCAGGGGTTTAGCACCTGCCTTCGGTCCAGGGCGTGATCCTGGAGACCCGGGATCGAATCCCACGTCGGGCTCCCTGCGTGGGGCCTGCTTCTCCCTCTGCCTGTGGCTCTGCCTCTGTGTGTGTGTGTGTGTGTTGTCTCATGAATAAATAAATAAAATCAAGACAAGAAAAGAAAAGAAAGAAAAGAAAAGAGAAAAGAAAAGAAAGCGCTCCACGGGCCACGGAGGCCCAGCGCTGTTTCCACCCGTTGGGAGCTACGCGGACAGGGGTTCCAGGAGCTGAGCAGACCCCCTCGCGCTCATGGAACTCACAGAATGGTCAGGAAGCACAACTCCGCAGGGAAGTGTGGCCTCTCCCGTCACACTGGGCCCAGGGCCCCCCTTCCCCCGCAGCTTGGGGTCCTTGAGGGGCGCAGGGTGGTGGTGCTGACAGCTGGCCACGGGGACAAGCGACACAGCCACAAAAGGTAGCATTTTCACGTTAGCTCTTACAGGCTGCTAGGGCCTCTCAGTCATGACCTGTGAAAACGAAATCCAGCAGCTGGGGGGGCACCTGGTCAGCTCATTCCATAGGAGCATGGGACTCTTAATCTTGGGGTCATGAGTTCGAGCCCCACATTGGGTGCAGAAATGACTAAAAAACAAAGAAACTTAGAAGTAAAGAAAAACCATGCTAACGAACAACAAAACTGCACCGTAATAGCTGAGAGTTGGAAAGGGCAATAAAATCACTACAGTTTTGAGAAACATTTACAATATTTGCTTTTTAATAGATTGCCTATTGCTTAGCTTCCCTATTTGAATTTCCAAAAGGAATACTTCTCCTTGGATTTCATGTAAGCCATAGTGTAGTAATGAAAAAGAATGACATATTTGATGTGTATAATGCACATACATAAAAATGTCTGAAAAGAAGTATCTTTGGTGCTGAGGGTGGCAACCATTTTCCCTGGGATCTCTTGCACTTTTAAAGATCTCATTTATTTATTTTTGAAGTAAGCTCTACACCCAACAAGACGCTCGCACTCATGACCTCGAGACCAAGAGTCACATGCTCCTCCAGATGAGCCACCCGGTCGCCTCCTCTTGCACTTCTACATGGTGTGCAGACTGAGGAGCAACTCTCCGCAATTCCCACCCACATATGGACATGTGTGGTTATGAACTAGAACAAGAAACTCTGACCGCACAGGGCACTAAATGTGTCACGGGGAAAATATGAGATGGTGAGGGTCTACGGACAAGGGCAGAAGTCAGAAAAAATCAGTCACTACAAAAATGGTCAAGAGGGTTTTGAAATCCTGCCTTGCCTTTTGCTGCATTATTAAGAACCCAGGAACTCAAATATTTGCCAGCATGAGAACATAAAGCTAGTAAACGTATTTTGAAAATAGCAACTATCCGACTGTTTGCCTTTTGCTTACCAAACAGGATTTCACATTATCGGATATCCTTTCTCTGAGGACACTGAGGGATTTCACAGAATCTAAAAGGCAATGCTAATCAAGTAAGGAAAAGGATGTGCTGCCAGGCCTCGCTCTCGAGTAATAAATGGGTTCACACGTGGTGCTTAATGCTATTAGCGTGGGGTGATGTTGATACCAAAATGACAAGGACAAGCTCACTACATGTTGATCGTTATATTAACTTCAGTTGCTTTCAGATACTTTACAAGGGTAAATCTCCTTCCTACATAATTACTTGTAAATTCTTCTAGAATGCAGGAAAAGGACCATTTGTCTAGACCAAGAGGCAGCAAAGTACAGTCCACGGGACAAATCATCCCCACCAACCCAGCCCTGCCTATTTTTAAATATATTGTCCACGGCGGCTTTCACGCCGTAATGGCAGAGGTTGGGTTGCAGCAGAGACGGTATGGCCCACAAAGCCTACATTATTTATTATCTGGCCTTTTACCAATCAATGCAGTAGACATTTAATTATTTATCCTCATTGTCCCTGTGGCACAATAAATGCAGATAGGTAAAATTTCAATATCTAGTGTGTTGTCTTCCTGAATGTAATTAATGGGGATTACATTAGGTTTTGGTAGAGTCTCGTCAAACAGGGCTGCCAAAGGGTCTTCCCCTCACTGTGTTGCATCCTGTTCTCTCCATCAAGACGTGGAGTTTGTTTTCTTTCCCCTCGGATATGGGGGAGCCCCGTGACTTGCTTCCATTGCACAGTATGACAAAAGATGCCTGGTGGCTTGGCTTTGCTCCCTGTGCCCTGAGTCACAGTCTGTCTCCTCTGCTGAAGAGCGGGGCCCCGCCGGTCCCCAGACACAGCAGGTGCCCCAGCCGTGGTGCCACTTGTGAGTGCGGCCGTCTTGGATGGTCCCACCCCAGATGAGTTCCCAGCTGAAAGCAACCACAGGAGGGCTGCGGCCTCATGGAGCCCCGTGGCCTAGCTCAGCCTAGGCCACCGACAAGGCAGCAAGAAGGAACTGTTTGAAACCAGCAAGCTTTTCCATTGTGCGGCAATAAATGAACTCAACTTAAGGTTTTGATGTCCCATTTAGTATCTCAAAACTTTCTTTAAGATATTTAAATCCAGTTCTAAAACAAGCCAATCCCATCACCTTCTTTTATAACTTAAACGTAGGAAACATCATTTTGTGCAGAAGGCAGCGTGAGCAGGTTGGATGAGAAATGCCTCTACTAAACTATAGGTCAGACATGGAGAATTGTTTAAGAAAGAGCAAAGTCACCTGGCAACAGCATAAGACACAAAATACAATCATCCTGGGCAGCCCGGGTGGCTCAATGGTTTAGCGCCGCCTTCGGCCCAGGGTGTGATCCTGGAGACCCGGGATCGAGTCCCACGTCGGGCTCCCTGCATGGACCCTGCTTCTCCCTCTGCCTGCGTCTCTGCCTCTCTCTCTGTGTCTCTCATGAATAAATAAGTAAAAAAAGATTTAAAAAAATACAATCATCCTCTAAGCTCTGGAAAGATCTTTTGATAGCTACCAACTCAGTGCCAGGGGTTTCAGAATCTCGTGTCTAAAGAAAGCATTCCCCCCTCCCCCCCATTCTACTTGTCTTATTAAACAGAAAGGTCGGGAGAAAGAAAGACTTCACGGATTCAAGAAACATCGCTGTTGAATTTCCATTGGCTGATGAGAGGCAATTGTGATTGACCAGTGATGGAAGGATTCAAGTTGCTCACTACTCCCAGAAAAAAAGAGAAGCCACTCAAGGAGACAAGGCAGTGAGAGAAGAAATGGATCCAGGCATGAGAATAAGAGTCTCCTTTGGAGTCACGGAAACCTGGAGCAGGGGATTAGATTCTCCATAGAGTATGGACAAGGAGCTCAGGCAAATTGAATTTAAATTTCAGAGGACAGGGCGCCTGGGTGGTTCAGTCAGCGGCTGCCTTCGGCTCAGGTCATGATCCTGGGGTCCTGGGATCAAGTCCGGAGTCGGGCTCCCTGCTCAGTGGGGAGTCTGCTTCTCCCTCTGCCCCCTGCTTGTGCTCTCTTGCTCTCTCTCTCTCTCTCAAATAAATAAATAAAATCTTAAAAAAAAATCGCAGAGGACAAAGTAACTTCCACTAACCCTTGAAACACATGTGCCTCAAAGAGACTAGAAAAAAAGACTCCAAAATGTTTATGGCAAGCAGCTATGGTAGTGGGATGAGGGATGATTTTTTTCCTTTTCAATTGTGCTTTGGCGAGTCGGTGCCTTTTAGTTTTTAATTTGGTGTTAGTTTGGGGGTAAACAGGTTAGTATGATGGTTTTAAAAGACATGGGCTGGGTCGGTTGAATAATAACCTTCACATTTTTAGAAAATGATTGTTTAAGTCTAGGTAATCAGAAGAAAATAAAACATAAAAGTAAATAGAAAACAAAAATACAGCATTATTTATAAATCCAAGAGTAAAATTCTTTTAAAGACATAACAGACCTTGGACAAATATAATCAGTAAAAAAGAAAATGCCTCCTGAAGATATTCTGAGCGTTAAAATGGACCTCTGAACAGCCACTGAAAAGTCACTCTGAAAACGTACAAACTGGGCTGGCACAGTTGTAACCTATTTGGAAACCTAGACCAGGTCGGCAAACTTGGTCCGTAAGGGGCCTGAGAATACACACTTTAGGCTTCGTGGGCCATACGGTCTCCATGGAGACCGCTCGATTTCCACCAGCACGTGGGACCCGCTGAATTCAAGAGTCCCGTGTAAACATCAGGAAAAGACAACGATGAGCTCATTAACAATCGTGGGGGAGAGAGCTTTCTAGAAGTATTTTCACACCTAAGCCGGTGCGAGCGTAAATCACAAGAACTCATCTGGAAAGCAAGTTGCAAAGGTATCTAGAACCTGAAACGCATTCCTACGTGTGGATGCCTGCGCTGGGCCCCGGGCCGTAGGGGGGAAGCCCACAGAGCCCCCCCCCCCACTGCCCACCCCCGGGAGCGCGAGCCCCCCGCCCGATCGCCGCCCACCCACCTTGGGAGGGAGCGTGCAGCGGGGGGCCCGGGATCCGAGGAAAGCCGGCAACCCCCGGAACCTCTCCGTAAAATGTCCCTCAAGTGTACAAAATACGCTGGATAGTCCCCAAACCAGAGCCCTGATTCCACAGATCGTAAAGAACAGAACTAAAGAAACCAGCATCAGAGGTTCCATTTATTATCATTTCAAAGTCAGCTCTATGGCTCACTCGGGGCTTGAACTCACAAACCTGAGATTAAGAGTCGCGCGCTCTACCGACTGTTTTTTGTAGAGTGATTTCTGAGAGCGTGCAGACGTTTCCTTCATTCCTGTTCTCTTACTACTCACTTTCTTTTTTAAAAAATTTATTTATTGATGAGAGACACACAGAGGGAGAGAGAAAGAGAGGCAGAGACACAGGCAGAGGGAGAAGCAGGCTCCATGCAGGGAGTCAAATGTGGGACTCGATGTGGGACTCGATGTGGGACTCGATTCCGGGTCTCCAGGATCACACCCCGGGCTGAAGGTGGCGCTAAACCGCTGAGCCACCCGGGCTGCTCATCTCACTACTTATTTTCATCATGATTTGGTGATTGGCCTGGCTTGGAGGTTTGAGGACAAGGATGTAGTTTTTCAGTCGTTTTATTTCTCCTCATTTTTCTATGCAAGATGCCGGAGTGAGTATTATTCTTCTGCTAACCAGCAATTCTTATCTCCAGTTATAAACATTTTCAGCTCAGAGCAGCTGCGGTACTGAGCGCCTATAATGTAACCTGACGTAAATGGAAACAGCTAGGGCAGCTCTCAGATATGGTCACGCACCCAAAGCACTAGGCTGATGTTGCCATCATCCTATTATGGTCAGCTGGTGTGGAATGAACTCGAAGGACAAAGGGCACACACAATCCCTTGAGAAGAACATTTATTATGCGGACGGGTTTCTTGTGTACTAATTCACTTTTGACAGGGGATGTGTAAAACCGAAGAACACTCAGCTATTTACTGCTTAAACAACAAGAATGATTCTCTCTCGTTTGCAGAGACACTATTGCTTGACCTAACCTTGCTCCTGCCGTGGTAGGTTTACCATCTCATGTCTTGGCATGTTAACATGCAGGTTTTTAGACTTGACCTCTCAGTCGAGAAAACCGAAAGAGAACCGGTTTGTCTTATTGAATGATGAACCTGAGGCCCCTCAGAAATTACTCCATGTGGTGCATTTGCTCCATTCAATGCAATTATTTGAAAAATCCCTTGGATGACCAAACAACTCCGTTCCGTAATGTCATTAATAGTTGCCCTGGAAATCAATCAGTGAGCAAAGTAGCAGACCTGTCACCTCCTACTCTGCTTTTTACCACTGTGAAGCTATGTATTTCTAATTTCTATGAGACCACCAACTTATCCCCAATCCTGCATAAAAACACAGGGCCGGGGAAGAGTGGGTAATATGAGATGAGATTACATGGAGAATGTTTCAGAGATTTCAAGTTTTCATCCAGTTTTTCTTCTTTTTAGCTCCCAGTGTTATAAATCTGTCCCACGAGAACAGCCCTGAAACTGAACACCCAGGAACTCTTATAAAGCCAGCTCCCTGTCCAACAGGGTAACTCTAGACTCTAGAAAATGTGAAAAAGGCTTGTGTCTGACCATCCAGCAATTCTGGGTATGTGACCTACAGAAAGACTAGCATTTGAATACAAGGACCTCTGTACAAGTGCTGGTCTTTGCAGCACTATTACTAAAAGGGGAACTTGGAAGCAATCTGAACGTCCAACAATGGTAAAGAAATGCATACGGGGTATTATATCCATGTGATAGTCTTATACTGCAGTTAACAAGGTTAAATTAAATGTGTATATGTGTAAAAACACAAATTGATGTAGCTGTATATACACACGTTCCTGTTACGTGTACATGTATACATGGAAATATGCATCCATCTATATGTCAGGAACATGATGAAGAGTACCAGAAATTCCATGTGCATAATATGAGCCCACACTACACCAGACTCAGAGTGTTGTCACCTCTGGGAGAGGGGCTGGGGATTGAGATCCAGGAGCAAGAGAGGGAATTTTAGCCAAATCCAAAATGTTTTCTTTCTTTTTAAAGCAGTGGCTTGAAACAAATCTTACCAGATAATAATAGTTGTTAATTTTACAGGGAAAACATACTTTATATTCTCTGTAGTTTCTACGAACTAAATTTCTTACAAAATAAAACTCACGTAGTCCTAGTTGCAAAATCCCAAAGACATGTTGCTGTCTCTATCCATTTTCTTTCTTGTCAAACTGAGCAAGAGCAGAGGCAGGTACACGTTCCCTTGGTTAGCTGATGGCTTCTGCACATACCAGAATTTCAGCAGTTTCAGCTAAGGCAATGAGGTCTGAGCTGTTCCATAGAAGGATGCAAAACATCAACAGCACAAAGACATACTGTGCTGTTAGGTGTCGCTGCATAACAAAACACGGCGGCTTAAAACCGTTAAGTCTTCATCATCCCTCAACAATATAAGGGTCAACTGGGTGGTTCTGCTAACCTAGGCTGTTTGGCAGATTTGGGGTGGCTTGTCTATGCATCCGTAGTGGGCTCGTAGGTAGGCTGGGGGTTGGCTGGTCTGCAGTGGTTTCATTCACATGTGGGGCAGTTGGCTGGTAGGTGGCTGGGTGATGAGAATAACAAGACGACATGTCTCTTATCATCCAGCAGGTTAGACCAGGGTTGGCTCACATCTCAGCAAGGTTCCAAGGGAGGAGAAGGAAAGTGAAGCACTTCTGCCCTATTTTCTTGGCTAAATCAAGTCCCAAAGCCAGACTAATGCAGGTTTCATACTAAGCAGAACAGTTCCCTTGCTGCGATCTATTGAAAGTCAGCCCTGAGCACAAGAAAAATAAAAGCCAGACCAAAATCAAGGGGAAGGAAAATGGATCCTGACTCTTGATAAGAGAAACTAAAAATTCACATTTGAACTTGATGTAATGAGCACCGGGCATTATATGCAACTGATGAATCACTAAATTCTACCCCTGAAACTAATAATACACTATTTGTTAACTAAATTGAATTAAAAAAATTTTTAAATCACCTTTGAAAGGTTACGAATAGGGACATGGGTGTGTGTGTGTGTGTGTGTGTGTGTGTGTATGTAAGATTTAGAAGCATTTTGTGTGCGAAGATTTAGAAGCATTTTTCAATCCATCTCCCACATCATGGCTTCCAAATTAACAAAGGGCTTGTGTGATTGGTTAAACTTTATGTGCTACAGAATATAAATGATAAGATGAACAGTCATATATCAAAAGAAAATTCACTAGGTTTCCCTCCAACAGAGCATTTTAGGTTTTCAGACTTCATTTTATGTACTGCCCAAACACACTTAAACAGCCTTCCTCGTCTAACACTGCTAGGTGTGTTTCTATACAGCTCACGAATCATCTCACCCAAAATCACTCTGTGGATAATAATTGACAACTAATAGATGCTGATGATCAGAAATTGTCTTAGAAGCCACCTTTACAATAGTGAACATTGAGCAGTAAATAGAATCAGCAGGCTGGTGTAATTCACCTTGTGCCAAAGCAGATCTGTAAAATGACTTATTAAATCATTCCACTGAAAGTTGTAAATCTGAGTGAGAAAAGTCCAAATCAATAGATAAACACAGTCGAAGACTTTACTACCTAGGATTGTTCATGACCTTCTGGAAGGATAAAGATTGATGTAAAGAAATCCCAGAACATGAAGACTTGTAAATACAAACTGGCTATGGTTTGTATTATTCTTAATTCATGCTATTTCTGCTGTCACTGACCTCTTCTGTTTATTAACCTTTTTTTTTTTTTTTTTTTTGCTTATTTTGCTTATTTTTTTTTCTTATTCCCTATGCCCTGCCCTGCAGAATTTGGGAGTCAAGGAGATTCGAAGATCTGTCAACTCCGTATCTGGTCACAAAGGAACTTGTATGAAGGTGCAGCACTGGGTTATCTGAACTCAGTGGAAGTGGAGTGAGAAAAGGACTACGTATTGCATGAAACAGCTTTTCAGTTCTCAAAATGCATTTTCATGGTATATTTCTCTTAAGTTGTAGGCATATCCAATCCCTGGATCTCTCTGTATCAACTGAGATATAATTCACATACTGTGAAATTCACCTTTTAAAAGCGTACAATTCAGTGGTTTTTAGTAAATTCACAGAGTAGTACATGACCACTACTAATTCCAGAATATTCTAGAAGACTTGAGACCTATTAGCAGCCAGTTCCAATTCCCTCCTGTCCCCATTCCCTAATGACCATTCATCTTATTTTCTATTTCCTGTCCTAATGGTTTGTATGGTTTCTACTCTGGACATTTCATAGAAATGGAATCATAGAATATGTGGCCTCTTGTGTCTGGCTTCTGGAACACTTCTGATGAGTGAAGGAACATATAAAACTGATGTTCCCAACTCCTGGGGTGCCCTTGCCCTTGCCCCACCTGCCTAGAGGCCAATATCAGCCTGGCAATCCATTTCCACAAAAGGTCAAGTACAAATCCATTTCCTCAAGCAGTAAGTGAATGGCTGACATTTTGACAGAGCTATCTTACAGAGCTGAAGGGCAGGCTTACTGCATGTCACCCAGCAGAAGTGCCCCAGTCCTTCATTTCTAAAGCAAACCTTTTGTTGCTTTTCTCTTCCTTTGCTCCTCAGAAATTGCCACCCTGAGTTCACAGCCGACTGTCTACCACCACATGAACACTTGATTATTCACCCACTGATATAGATTCTAGTCCTTCCTGTGGACAGAGATAACATGTACACTTTTTTAAAAAAAGATTTTATTTATTCATGAGACACACACACACACACACACACAGAGAGAGAGAGAGAGAGAGACAGAGAGAGAGGCAGAGACACAGGCAGAGGGAGAAGCAGGCTCCATGCAGGGAGCCCAATGCGGGACTCGATCCCAGGTCCCTAGGATCACACCCTAGGCCGAAGGCAGGCACTAAACCGCTGAGCCACCCAGGGATCCCAACATGTACACTTTCAACACACGAAGCACATCAGCAACATGTATGATGTTACCATCCCAGTAGATGCTCCAGTCAATGTGCAGAGAGAAGACCTGCTAATAATTGCCCCATCCCATGCCTCGTGGACATTCACAGGGGACTTACATTCTGCTCATCAATCAGAAAAAAAGCTGAAGCAAAGAAATAGCCATTTACCAATTCACTTTGAGTTTAGGTGTATTCCAGGCAACACAGAGGCAGAAAGCAGCATTCTCTTTTTATTGGAATTGGGTAAAAACAACACAACTCAATTAACTTAAATACGCACTAATGATTTCTCTCAGACGAGCATCAGGAAGAATTTGGCACATGCATAAGACAAACAGAATTAGAACAAAAAGGTGTCTCTCCAATTGCATTGCTTGAAAAAAGATTTAATTGGTTTATTGAAGGATCTTATCGAATTGTGAAGTAAACACAATTTCCCCAAATTACTGCTTTTAATTTTAATCTGTTGAAACTGGGATCCCTGGGCGGCTCGGCGGTTTAGCGCCACCTTCAGCCCAGGGCGTGGTCCTGGAGACCCGGGATCGAGTCCCATGTCAGGCTCCTTGCACAGAGCCTGCTTCTCACTCTGCCTGTGTCTCTGCCCCCCCCCCCCTCCGTCTTTCATGAATAAATAAAATCTTAAAAAAAATCTGTTGAAACTCCCTTCCCCAATGCATATCAAGTCCTTTAGCATCGTATCTTGCCAGATTTTTCAACTAGCGAAAACTTAATAATCAAACCTACCTAAACGGACATCCATATATCAATTAAGAGTAGAATTATCCATTCTTTCTTGGACAACGGGACGGTTAATTTTGGAAAATGTTGTCACTTAGGGTTACATTATACTTCTTAAAATTAAGAACTAGTTTACATAACACACTTCCTTAATATAGGACTTAAGGAAGAATCAATCTTAAGAGCATTCCCTACCAAGGATCATGCCTTATTTGTCCTTATCTTTCCAATACTTTGTGGCACAGTTTGTAACACCACAGTAGGTGGTCATCAATAAATGTTCAGATAAACTTACTGTTGACAAGCTAAATATTAAAGGGCAGAGGCCACTGAGTTATTAAAACAATGGAAAAACAGGGTAACTGCACTTCCTCAAATGTTTAGAGTTGATAATAAAATCTAATGACAGATGTAGACTTTCATAAATTGATAGTTTAGGGACGCCCTGGGTGGCTCAGTGGTTGAGCATCTGCCTTTGGCTCAGGGCATGATCTTCGAGTCCCGGGATCGAGTCCCGCATGGAGCCTGCTTCTTCCTGTCTGCGTTTCTACCTCTCTCTGTGTCTCTCATGAATAAAAAAAAAATTAAAAAATAAATAGTTTAAAAAGTTTTATTTTTTTGTTTTTTAAAATATTTATTTATTCATGAGAGACACACACAGAGAGAGAGAGAGAGAGGCAGAGATGCAGGCAGAGGGAGAAGCAGGCTCCATGCAGGGAGTCCGATGTGGGACTCGATCCTGGGTCTCCAGGATCACGCCCTGGGCCAAAGGCAGCGCTAAACCGCTGAGCCACCTGGGTTGCCCAAGTTTTTTATTGTAAGTAGACTCCATGCACATCCAACACAGGGCTTGAACTCACAACTCTGGAGATCAAGAGTCGCATGCTCTATCGACCGAGCCAGCCAGGTACATCAATAAATTTTTCTTTTGCTTTTTTTGTGTACACTGTACTAAGGAATGATTTATAAATCTACTTCTGTTCAGACAGAAGTGTTTTTCTTTTTTTTTTTGTTGTTCTCAAATGTTCTTTTCAAAGTCCTAGTACACGGACCTGATATACAAGATATTGAAATATTTTCAATATACTTTTAAATGACTTAAAAGGAAAACATTAACATGATGAATGTGATACTTACCTGCAAGGTTTGGCAGTTTAGGGATATAACAATTTAAAAATTAACAAAGGGAAGGTAACATATAATTTGTAGGAGGATGGTCTAGACATTTAAATCATATTTTTAACTGATGAATTATTTGAAAAATTATTAGTAATATACAAGAAAGGGACATTTGGTAGTTCTTTAAATCAACCTAAGCTGCAAATAATTAGCTTAAAGGAAGTTATGATTAGGAAATGCCTTGTGGGAAGAAAAGTTTTCATTATTAGAGAGTGAATAAATTGTAAATTCAAGGTATGCAACTATATAAATGTCCCCAGAGATAGTCTGTTCATTTCACTGGAGACATTAAACAAGGAGATTCTCGTAAAGGAATTTTTTTTTCTTTTCCAGGCCATGAAGAATTACTGATTAAACTTTTCCAGCAATTCAGAGCACACTGCAGGTGGACCAGATTAATTAAACAGGCACTGCATAAATCAAATGGAGATGAAACATAGTATGAACTCAGTGCTATTCTTGATTAGACACCAAAAACTTAAGTCTTACTTAGCTACTAACTGCACTAAGATCATGTCTACTCTGCTTTACAGGTTTTGAATCTTACCAGTCAGCATATACAGAAGTCTCTTTGATAGAACCATTGAACCACTTTGGATTTTTTTGAAAAAAAAAAAAAAAATCCCCTGTGGCCTTTGTCATTCATGACCAATGGTCTCTGGAAGTTAAGGTCAGCTGAACTGAGCTCTAAAAAAAGGCAGATGCTATCTATGGTCAAGGCCTGCATGGTACTGAGATCCCTTTAACTATAACTGAGTTACAACTTTCTTAAATGTCTAGGCCATTCTCATAAAAATTATATGTTATCCTCCTTTTGTCAACTTTTAACCTGTTATTTTTCTAAACTGCCAAAACTTGCAGTTAGTATCACATTCATCATGTTCCTATTTTCCTTTTAAGCATCTTGGGGGAGAAAGGAGCACATGAGAGACAAAAATGAGGATCAGAAGGGTGACTTAGAGACCATCAGCTAGTAATAGTGGACGAGTGTAAATGTCTTGGCTTCAGACCACCTCAGAGGGCAGCAGCAAGATAGCAAAAAACTGCACCGACTCCCACTAGCCACCTTCTGGTCAAGCCACCAAGTGGGGCAATATGAAAGAGGGATAGAAAACAAAAGGCCTTAGCAAAAAAAAGGCATAAAAATTAAAACGAAATAAAACAAAAAAAAAAGTTATGAGTCAACAGATATTCTCACTGTTCCTCTGCAACAAAGAAACAGGACAAGGCCAGAGTGAAAACTCCTGGTTCTTTGCAACAAGATGGGCAATACTTTATTTAGATCACCAAAAATAAGGTTTTACAGAAAGGGAACCATAACATTACACAACAAAGTATAGCTGTAAAATCTCAAACAAGAGAGGCAACACTTTATTTAGATTACCAAAAATAAAATTTTGGAGAAAAGGAACTGTAACAAGCAAATGTGTGACTGCAAATTTTCTTTTGCCATCATTATCAGTTCCCTCTAAAATCTTTTGGGACTACTTTGCGATTTCTAAGCAAAACTAAAATTTGTTGGACAGAGTTGCTGAGCCTCATCACAAGAACGAAAACAATTTGGAAAACAATTTTGCTTAATGCTAACAAATAACTAAAAAAATGTGGTTATTGCTAACGAATAACTCCAACAGCTACTGAAACAGCCTGACCTACACATATTCTCATTAACGCTTCACCGTGAACACAGCTGTTCTTTTCCTGCTGTCACAGATGACATGAACGGTGGCAAGGGTCACATGCTGGAGGCCGTTCAGGCACCTAGGAAGTAAACCTTAACAGAAATAACTACAGTATGTAAGCAACTCAAACAAATGGGCCCACCTCGGTCAGAGCCCCCAGGGTGGGTGTCATGTCAGCTCTGTAAAGAAGGTCCACCATCTCCCTAAATATTCACTGGGAACCCTAGAGCACAAAGCTAGACAGAGAAGTTGTTCTTCCAGAACCACCAAAACTTCAATAAATCGCCCTGGGGTTCTTGGTGCTGTAGTGCGCTTCACAGGCAGCGACATAGGCAGACTCTGGGAAGAAGTCGTCATGGTATTCAGCCAAAAACCTGGGAAAAGAAGAAAACAGCCCGGATGATCCTTATAGTGAGGACCAAACACCAGCAAGCAAGATTTTAACTGGCAACCACTCTAACATTTCACTCTTTTTTGGTATTTGAAAGAAAAAAATGAATATAATCTTGAGTTCTATATACTGATCACTTGCTTTGCGCATTTATGGCTTCTACCATTTATTAATTACCATTTCATCAGGATCTTTTCACTATCAAGTGTACAAATAAAAATAGAACCTAAATTCCACTAGGTGGCAGGCTTCATTATACAAACACTTGGTGCAAAAATGGGCTCTGAAGACTATTGCATTTTCCTGTTATAAAAACAAACTAGAACAAACTACAAACTCGGGGTTCCTGGGGGACCCAGTCGGTTAAGCATCTGCCTCCTTCTCAGGTCATGGATCGAGCCCCAAGTTGGGCTCCCAGCTCAGCAGGGAGCCTGCTTCTCCCTCGGCACTCTGCCACCATCCACCCACCCCCGCAAGCTCATGCTCTCTTTCAAATAAAAAAAATATTAAAAAATATTTTTTTAAATAAAAAACCCTATAAACTCAACAAATGTCACTTGAGAAATTTCCAATACTTTCTACAGGCTAAGCTAAACCAAAATTGAATAGTATAAATAGTAAAGAGTATTTGGGTCCTAATTGGCCATTCCAAAAGGTGTTACAGTTTCAGCTTATAGTAGCAAAACTCGTAACAAGGCTGACTCATGTCAGATGATGGATGTTACTTTGAGGCCAGTCATTCAAAAGTTCAGTTATGCAGATGCTATCCTGTATCTGAAGTGTCAAAGACCTCACCACAGGGGGCTAAAATATTCTCACATGGGCCATATTAACCAGTAAGCTAATTAGTTTCATGGTTGTTCCCCCAGCCTCTTTCCACCTGTCCAAATTCCTAAAAATGTAAAGATAACCTAATACCTTCCTTTAGTAAAAACCGAGTAAAAGTTCATTCGAGAGCTAACTCTTTTTCTTCTTCCCATTGTGCCATTTTTAAGGTGATTATTGAGCCAATGATTCTCTAGTCAGTGTCTTTGGGTACATTTTCAAAACCAACTACTGTATTTGTAAATCTTTCCAAGTTAATCCTTAAAACTCAATTTTGTATTGTGCATACCTCAACATCAGCAGGCTCTCCTAATGCTAACTCACAGCTACTCTTCATATTTTATCGGCATTATCAGATTTTGGCCTACACAATCTTTATGCCAAATACAATTGTGCGTTTGAGGGGAGATTGGAAAGGAAGAGTATATTTTTCATATGTGTTTCTAATGAGTAATAAAGTCTAATTTCACTCATGGACACTTTACTCAAAATGTCTACATAAAAATAGCCCTTAAAAACTCCAAAAAACGATTTCCACACTGATAAATCCTACTTGATTAGCTCTTGCAGGTGGGAGCCTGACTCTAAGGAAAAGGTACCCCCCTAAAGAGAAGGAAAAGACAATATCGGGTAGATTGATGAGCTGAGTAAGGCAGGGTGATGAGCAGCCTTGAACACCAAGGAGAGGAAGTGGTCAATAGACACCTGGATGGGAGAGAGCTGGGCCACAAGCACAAGTGAGTCTGGGGTTCATAGCATGGTGCAAAGAGTAGGGGGCAGAGCCCTCAGGGCAAATGATCCTAAGATTTAATAACTGGCTCTATCAGATGAAGGAAACAATACCTTTCTCTGAGTTTACAAACTGTCAGTGTGGACTACTGGTCATTTATCTTAACTCTAAACACAAAAATCCAACCTGTAAATGCTAATGTTTAGGTTAGTTTATGTACATGCAACAAAGAAAAGTCTAATACTTAAGGCACTTCTAAATAAGAAACGTAAAACTAAATTATTATCAATCTCAATCACTTCTGTAAAAAATTAATTTTTTATTCACATGGTTACTCAACTGGATTCTTCTAGTGACGTAAAAATTTTTTTTACCTCTATACAAGAATATTCTTGACTCAGAAACCAGATAAGTTACAGAAAAAAAAAAAAAACAGCTAAAAAACCCCAATGTTACGATTACGGTTAGAACCAGTCATACTTGGCTAATACTGCTACTATTTAAAATACCACAGAGCTAGCTTCCACATCTGTTATGGAGAAGTTCAGAAAAGTCATACATAAGGCAGCAGAGATAAGTTTTCACAAAAAATTAAAATACCTAAGAAAGAGATCAAAGTGCTTCAGTAAAGCCTTCAGATTCTTCTCAGAAAAGGACATCTTTCCAAGGATTTCTGGAAGTTTCACTGCATTAAAAATAAAACCCAAGCCACTTATTATCAGCAGACTCTGGCAATGAGCAGGACATACTGAGGGTCCTTGCTTATCCTATTCAAACTGAAATTAACATCTCCATTATAACCAAAAACTCTTACTGAATACAGTATAGTGGTACAAACACAATTTTTATGAAATTTAAGATTCATTCAAGTTCCTTTTAAGAGGTCATTCTTCAATGATTTTTCTTAGACTCTCAAAATTACCACAAGATGTGCATAAACTAACAAGGGTGCTAACATCAAAGTGGAGGGGTGCCTGGCTGTCTCAGTCAGAAAATTGTAGCTCTTGATCTCAGGGTTGTAAGTCTGAGTCCTACACTGGGTGTAGAGAGTACTAAAAAAATTAATTAAAAAAACCCCAAAGTAGGGAGAGAAAAAAAGGAAGAAGAAAGCAGGGACCAGGATTTCTTACCAAACAATCGTAGCAAGTGTTGTGCCCCATAAATGTAAGAAGGTGGAGGTGGCTGGTCACCCGGGGGATAACTGTCGGGTACGAGTTTCCAGGAAAGGACCTGAGAAAAGCATGAATTGAATTTGTTATTATATCTTAACACTGTTACTGAGATATTTCAAAATTTGGAATCCCAGCAGAAATACACATGCTTTGAGGTTCTCAGTCTCAAATCGAGTGTCACATTCTCACTGTCCAGCTTCCTGTCCTTCTGTCAACTCAGGAGTTGTTTCACAGCTGGACCATAAAATAGGAGTAAACAGTAACGACAAACCAATGTAGAATTTCCAAAGCCACCTCTCTAACTTTCCCATGATCTCGGTATATAGGAGTATAAGGCATTATGGTGAAGAGAACCAAGCTACAAAATAAGTGCACTTAGAAAAAATACACAATGTCATGTATAGAACTACTATGTAAATACATAGAAAAACTACCAAGAAGTATATACCAAAATGTTAAATGTCCATTTCTTATTGGTGGAATTATGATTTGGCTGGTTTGGGAGGATAAAGGTATGTTTTACATATAGATTATATATTAACATATATCTTATTGTTTCTTGCTATGATTTTTTCAAAAACATTTTTGCCTTTTAAATCGATCATATGAGGATCCACCTTCCTTGGCGACATGGAGACACTTCTAATCACGTAAGTTGTAACAATAAACTGTATGTAGAGGAAAAAATATAGCTCTCCTTCAAAATAAACACAAGCTTATAAAAATAAAGTATGTGTGTAGGGGGAGGGAAGACTTAAAATTAGATTAAGGAAATATTTGATTTCCTAATTCTCAACAGCTATTACCTATAAATTATATGTAACTGTTCTGGTCATTTTGTCTCTTTTCCTTTATTGGAAATCACGCTAAATATATTAGAGAATGAAATAGGAAAAAGTAACTCAAACATGTTTTGAGTAATATTACCATTGTTTTAAGATTCTCTAATTTCCTGATATATTTGATTCACTCTGGAAACTAATCTAAACCATTGAATCAAATGAAAATAGACTTTAACCCTGGTAACTGATTTCTTTTCCTTCTTTCTCAATTTTAGAACTGTGGGTAGATTTTGGGCTTTTGTTAAAGTTGAGAGTTGTATTTAGAAGCCCTTTGATGAGCCTCCACAGAAATACTTCAGCAAATTATTGGACTATTTTACGGAGTTGCTGCTTTGCCTTTTGGGATCTGTCAAGTTTAGTCTGGAAATAGTAAGGCCAAAGGAAATCTTCTACAAGACAAAGCAGAAGGATGCCAAAACCACCCCAGAAAGGGATGATGTCCTCAATTAAACAAAATGAAATTGTAGAAGCTATTAAGTCTCACCATGGTTCTGTATGGCTCCATGCTGGAGGGCCAAGCTTCAGCCCTGCTTCAGCCCTGGCCTCACCCACCCTACCCGTCTGTGGTGTAGATTCTTGCGGGTAGGGATTTGGTTTCAACATCTTTATTCCATGCCCAGCACCTCAATCTGTGGTGTACACAACTGAAGCTTGGAAACTGTTTTGACACTGATATCTGAAGTTAATGTAGGGGAATCTGCAATCATTGGAACCATGAAACACAGATGTGTACAAAAGCAGGTCAATCGGATTTTTTTTTAAAGATTTTATTTATTCATGAAAGATACAGAGAGAGAGGCAGAGACACAGGCAGAGGGAGAAGCAGGCTCCCTCTGGGGAGCCTGATGTGAGACTTGATCTCAGGACTCCGGGATCACGACCTGAGCCAAAGGCAGATGCTCAACCACTGAGCCACCCAGGCACCCCCAAAGCAGGTCATTTGGCTAGTTAGCAGGCCAGTCTACCTCACTCACTCAACGCTGCATTTCAATGCAGTATATCACCTTCTATTTACCAAAGATAAATTTCATGGGGGAAAACAGGTTTCTAACAGAGGGATTATCAACTGGGGTGTGCAGACAACCACCTGTGAATCTCAATGAGAAATGTATGCATCCAGGCCCTACCCTGATGCAGTAAGTCAGTGAACAAAATTGGCAGTGTGTCTCAGGTGATTCAGATGCAGAGCTTTTACTAAAATACACTGAGACAGAGGCGCTCATGAAGGTGGAATTCAGTAAGTTCTCATAAGTCACTGTTAGAGCCTGTTGCACCCTCCAACCATTTACTAAAAACGCTATTCTACTAGAGCTTGCAGCTGTATCCTATAACCACTAGATGGTGGGCTCGCACTGCTGACCTGGGTGGGAATGGTTTTGCCCGAATATTCACGTGCCTTTTAAAAGAAACAGGACTCCCCTAGTAGTACCTGCAGGGTCTTGTCTGAAAAACAGGACATTAGGGACTGCTCCTGCTAGGAATTTCCTAACCTACCCTTTGTGTCATTATAAAACAAATTAAATTTTCTAGCTTTTCTATTACAGGTCAGCCAACTAAGACCTTCTGCCAAATACAGCCCAACCCCTTTGTGCTAAAAATGATTGTTATATTTTTAAATGGTTAAAAAAAATCACATGAATAGGAATGCCTGGGTGGCTCAGTCAGTTAAGCATCTGCCTTCAGCTCAGGTCATGATCCTGGAGTCCTGGGATCAAGAGTCATGTCGGGTTCCCTGAGTCGGCCTCTCCCTCTGCTCCTTCTTTCTCTTTGTCTCTTAAATAAATTAAATAAATAAATAAATAATAAATAAATAAAGTTAAAAAAAAATCCCATGAAAAATATTTCATTACGTGAAAATCATATGAAATTCAATTTACTAGTGCGCATGAATAAATTTTGGGAGCACACAGCCATACCCATTCATTTATGAGTGGTCTATACCTCTCTCATGCTACAGCAGAGCTGGATAATCTCAAAAAGAGACTATATGGTACACAACCCTGAAAATATTTACAATCTGCCCCTTTACAGGAAAAGTTTGCCAACCCTCATCATTAAATGTTGTCTCTCCCTCATATAGCCATCTCCCCTATGCACAGAAACAAGGAAATCCTACCTCTTAGGTGAGATTCACATAATATCCCAGCAGACTAAGTCATCTCCTGAACCTCGAAACACTCACTACCTACACATCAGTTAACTTAACTTAAAAATAGAATTTTCAGTTTTACTAAGGATTGTATTTATTTGGTTGAGAGAGAGAGAGAACGAGAGAGAACGAGCACACAAGCAAGGGGAGTGGCAGAGGGAGAGGAAGAAGCAGATTCCCCGCAGAGCAGGGACCTGCCCCCAACCCCAGATGTGGGGCTCCATCCCAAGGACCCTGGGATCATGACCTGAGTCAAACGCAGACACCCAACCAACTAAGCCCCCAAAACAGAATTTTTATTTATTTTTATTTTTTATTTTTAAAGATTTTATTTATTCATGAGAGACACAGAACGGCAAAGACACAGGCAGAGGGAGAAGCCGGCTCGCCATGGGGAGCCCAATGTGGGACTCAATCCCAGGACCCCAGGATCATGCCCTGAGCTGAAGGTAGACGCTCAACCACTGAGCCACTCAGGCATCTCAAAACAGAATTTTTAAATGAAAAGTTTCCCCACTTATTAAATGGAAACCTGGTGGCAAAGTTGTCCTAGAAAATCTGAGGTGATTTAGGTCAAGTGCCTGGCACAATGCTGACATGCTGTATGCCCTCAAAGGGATGGGTTACAACTATTACCATTAACAAGGAATTTTATTTTTTTAAATGGTTGAAAAAAACACCAAAAGAAAAACCATATTTCATATCATGAAAGTTATCTGATACTCAAATTTCAGTGTCCATAAAGTTTTATTGGAACACAGCATGTCCATTCATTTACCTCGTGCCTAAGGATGTTTTTGGAATTGAGTAGTCTTGAAGGAGACTATGTGGCCCACAAAGCCTATATTATTTATTCTCTGGACCTCTGCAGAACAAGTGTGCTGACCGCTGTTCCATAAAATGGAAACACTCATATATTTCAATACTTGTGCTCACTTTTAAAATGACCATAAGCAGAAGGCTGGAATCCTAATGATTTTCTCATTTTAGAAACCAAAACCAGTATTAAACATCATCACATGAAACATTTTGTTAATATCCACAGCAAGAGCAACATAGTGTTTCTAAGGAAACCTGATTTCTGCCCACAGGACTTAAGCAACCATAGAAGGAAGGACTCACTGGGGATGACCAGCAACACCAATGCTTTACCTCACCTCGTTTATTTCATTAGTTCTTCTGCCTTCGAAGCCAGCAAACACTGCACTCCCTTCCTTGCTAGGGGTCAGAGGAACAGGCGAGGATGATCTGCTATGCACAGGTGTCTCTTCAAAAGGAAAAGATGGTAATTATTCCCTTGTAAATCACATAGCAACTGACTTAAAGATGGCTAGAAGACAGTTACAAATAGCAGAAAAGTTATTAATCTTTAACAATAAGGCTTCTTATGCTAAAAGACAGTATCTGGATTATTTGGATAACAAAAAGGAAATAAGTACTGATACATGTTACAACATGATGAACCTTGAAAACCTTATGCTACATGAAAGAGGCCACAGGCAAAAGACCACTTACTGTGTAGTTCTACTGATAGGAACTGATGCCTAGAGGAGACAAATCCATAGGGACAAGAAGTAACTAGTGGTTGCCAAGCAAAGTGACAGGTTAGGGCTGGGGGAGGGAATGGGAAGCTCCTGCTACTGGACCCACGACACAGAACTAAACCAGCAGGTGCAGAGCATCCAACTGCAGAGCTGAAGGTGTGGTTACTGCTCTGTCTCCAGGCCACATGGAAAATGCTTGTGAGCCTCGGTTGGAGCCAAACTCCTAAGTGGATTTCACAAGCTCACTGGGTGAATCTGAGTATAACCATGCACTTGTCCCCAGTCCTGTCCCGGCCCCTTTTGTCAGCTGGATTCCTTTCAGGAAAGCGTTGGCTGGCACAGGCCAAGCACAAAGTGAATGGCTTTCTCGCACCTAAGAATGGACCTACTCTTTTCCAGGTGCAGGAAAAGCTTTGGCATGCTGGCGGACGTGTCCTGCTGCCGGCGCTTGGGCTGAGGCGAGGCACTGCTCTCTGACAGCCTGTCACAGTTGGCAGAGTGGCGTGTGGACCGCCTCAGAGACTGCAAGGCTTCTGGTTCAGCTTTGCGCCTTTTGGGGGTGGCTGGTTCACCTGTGGTGGGCTGACTCTCCGTGGACTGTGGTGTGGATGGATTCAACAAAGGTGGGCTTGGAGAGAGCTCCTCCTGGTTCCTACAGAAGAGAAGACAGCAGTACAGACACCTGGCCCACAGAACTTCTGCAAAACCTGGAGCAGTTCTTAAATGTCCTCCTTCAGACAGAACAGAAAATCCTCTTGACTCCAGGTTATAAACTTTTACTTTCAAACGTGTCAAAACAATGTTCCCTTAAGGAGTAGCCAGACATACTCAATCATTTAAATCCTCTTGATAACTCTGCAAGGCATGTTGGCATTAAAGACTGCGATACCCCTTTTGTATTTATTTTATAGCAATGGTTCTCAATTGGTAGTCACTTTGCTCTGCCAGGGGACAGTGGCACTATCTGGAGACAGTGCTGTTTTGGTTGTCACAACTGGCAAAGTACTACTGGCATCTAGTGCATAGAGGCCAGGGCTGCTGCTCAACAACCTACAATGCACAGGACAGCCCCACCACAAAGAATGATCTCGTTCAAAACACCAATAGGGCCAAGGTTGGGAAACTCTGGTCAGGAGAATAAGACTACAGTAGCTACACATGAGGTGAGTAGCATAGCATAACATTTAGAATTGTGCAATGCTGAGTTGTGCACCTGAAAGTAATGGAACACTTTATCAACTATACTTCGGTACATTTTTTTTTAATACAGAGAGTAAGGATACTATGTTATCTCACCACATTGTAACTACTCACAGACTAGAAAGAAAAGCCACAATCATCTAGCCAGCTTTGTGGAACAAACAGTCCACTCTGGAGGTTGGCAACGTTGAGGTTTGGAGTAGGGCATGGGGTTTATCAACAAAGGTCCCCAGTGAGTTGCACAGGCCACTCACATAGGGTAAAACCAATGGGACAGTCTGGCGGGCTGAAAAGAGATGATCATGAAGCAGACAGAGAACCAGGAGCAAGTAGCTGGGAAGGGAGATGGGGATGGAGGGGCAAGACGGCCAAAGCATGGCATGTAGCAAGCAGGAAGTTGTTAATATCCTCTCTTGGGGAGCAGAGTTAGCAGCAGCAGTGGCAGACAAAGGCAGATCGTAAAGTAGGCAAGAGCAGATGAAGAAGTGGAAATCATGATAACAGGCCACTCTCACAGGAAAAAATAGAGGAAGACAGGGAAGTAGCACATACAGGTGAAGGTATAGACTTCAGGTTGGATTTCTGCCCCTCATGCCTCTGCCCCTCATGCCTCAGCTAAACAATAGAGATTTGGGCATGCTTGGTGACAGGAAAAGAAACTAGTGACAAAGCAGAGCAAGAAAGGAACTAACCTTTGGTTGAAGGCAAAAGGTGGCCAGCCCTTCATGAACTTTCTAATTTAATAACTACCCAATGAGGCAGATGCTCTTTCCATTGTACAGAGGCAAAAGAAAGAGGCTCACAAGGCATCTCCGTGAGTCACACAACCAGTAAGTGAAGGAGCTACCTTCAAATCCACACCTTTTGCCCTCTTCTCAGCCTGTGCCTTCACATTTGTCTTCGGAAAGACAGGTTAGCTCCTCAAAATCCAACCAAATTCTCACACTGGAATCTTCACTTGGTAAAATCTTTCAGAGCCATGTGAAAGTGAATGACTTAGCTTACCCAGGAAAAAACTCCACTTTTCAATCTCTTCCTCCAAATCTGTTGGTCCCATAGCATTAGATGGAAACCTTCAAAGACAGAGTCAACTATTTGATTGCTGATATCTGACAGTTAAACTGCAGGCAGTCTAACTTACCTGTTAGTGTTTGTGGCACTTTCCTTAATGGGAAGAAAAAACTTGGATGAGGTGACCTTTTTATATTGAACTTGTTCATATGGATACAGTAAAACCAGTGGGAGCGTGTAATCAAAGGTTATTCTTAATCCATCCACCATCTCCTTACAAAGGTCAACGCTAGGAGAATAAAAGATTAGAGATGCAATAAATGCTTTCCAAAATGTCATAATGAAGTTGCACGTTTTCAATAAGGCAGAGTTTTAAACACTATACCTTGCCTCTACACGTAAAGAACACAGGGAGTTTGTAGATGCTGGCAACAAAAAATTAAATGGAAACATTGATCTATAATATAAAGTGAAAAAAGTGCACTAGTAACTTTAATTTACCACGCTGAACACAAATGAAAACGTTCAGTGCCACACGAGAAGCCCAAGCAGCCTTTGCTGAAGATGGACAGATCCCAATTACTGGGCACCAAAGGAGTCAGATCTGATGAACTACTCCCAATATTTGTTTTGAATCTAACAATCTACCTGTCTGACTCCAATCCAGCTGGGTCACATGCACAAGAAAGGCTATTAACACAATTATCCTGATTGAATAAAAACCTGTTTGTAAGCAAGCTTTGATAAAATTGGATTTGCCCATTCTGGTGCTTCTCAAGGACAAAGTTACCTCCCTATACTGTATCACTGAAAAAAACTGGTCTTGGTGTTTAGGCAGTGCATACACTTAATATATCCAGACCAGATACCTAAATAGTTATTGAGCACTTTGAAAAAGGGACAATATTTTGATATTAAATTTGTTATTAAATGAATTATTTATAAGTTAATTGAGTAATACATTAAATGAATTCTATAGTACAGCAACAAGTGTGTCACCTATTCTAAATGGAAGTCATTTCTCTAATACACAAAGAGCCACTGAGACATCAATCCCTCCCACCCACCAACTCACTTCTTTTCTGCTGGGATATAATGTACATTCATATTGGCATGTGGCATAGCATGATGGTGACGAGGCCTTTCATTGGCTGAAAAGGCTGCATTGATAGCAAAATGCTTCACGTAGGACTCCAAAATAGTTATGATGTTGGTCTGGCATGGAAGTTTCACTAACTGTTAATAAAAATACAGACATTGGATGCATGCATTTCATTGTATAGACCATATAGTCCAAAGAACAGTGCTCTTAGCTACATAAATTTTTCAACTCTAAAGCCAATTCTGTTTGAAGAGAATCTTTTAAATAAATATGCTTTGAAGCTCTTTGATTGCTTTTACTAATCCTATCCCCATGAAGATCACAGTATACATTTTAAAAATAAGCAGTGAGTCACATCTTAATGATCAATTATGACCACCTGAGGAGACCATGTCCACAATCAGCCTCCATGACAGATCAATTACATCCTAATCTCTATTTTAAAATATTTATTTATTTATTTATTTGAAAGAGAGAGAGAGAGGGAGAGAGAGTGAGTGAACATGTGGGTAGGAGCAGAAAAGGAAGAGGGAGAATCTTAAGCAGACTCCTCACTGAGTGCCGAGCCTGAAACGGGGCTGGATATCATGACCTGAGCTGAAATTCAAGCATTGGGACACTTAACAGACTGAGTCACCCAGGTGCCCTGTGTCTTAACCTCTCGAATGAAGCCCAGGCATAAGGAGTTTGATAAAGTGCCCCAGAGGATTCTAATGGACCGCCAAGGTTGGGAAAGACTATGCATGCCTTAATTCAGTCAGTGGCAGAGCATTATTGTCCGAGAACTCTAGAACCTGAACTCAGTACAAAACTTAAGACATGAATTTCATTCTTACAAGGCTCTCAATTGTTGGAGTCTGTGACTGTAAAATGTAGCTAAATGAAAGCTCTATTACAAATCTATGTCTTATGTATTCTCTCTGCATACCCGTTTTCTCCTGTTGATATAGTAACAATCATCCTCAAGCTTCTTTTTCAGAACTTCAGGGATTTCTATAGTTATTGTTCTTTCTTCCATTTCCCTTTTTGTGTGCAGCTCAGGTTCTTCCTTCTGCAACATCACAATTTCATTTTTAACTACTTGTAACGGTAGAAAGGTCAATATCCAAAGGATACAGACTAACACATGAGAGCCTACTATGAAACAAGCCCAGTTAATCCTCAACAGTGAGGTCACATGTCCCACAGAAAAGTGCATTAAAGGCCAAAAGGTAACAAATTTTAGGGCACCAACCATGTTGCAAATGCTAATTTTGTTTCTCCTCCTTTTAAGTCTACAAATGAGATTTATATTAACTTTGAAGGCAGGCAGAAGATGCCAGACTCTGATATATAAGATTTAAAAACCAATCACCATTATAAAAATAAAGCTCATGACATCAATGGAAAGAAGGAGAGAACTAGGATTTGTGAAAGTACTTTATGGGTAATAAGAGCCACCAAGACGTTAATATGAGAACTATATAAATCAGGGTTATTTTCCTTTATTCTTTTTTTTATTTTGGGGGGTTATTTTCCTTTATTTTTTATTTTATTTTTTATTTATTTATTTATTTATTTATTTATTTATTTATTTATTTATTTATTGTTATTTTCCTTTAAAGATCAAGTGCAACTTTACAATATATGGTCAAAAAATGCATTTTTACAAAATGATCTGCAACTGGAGAATTTTATCACATAATTTTACCACTAAATATATGCCAAAACAGTGTTTTTACAATAGAAACTTTATACCACTTCCGGCTTTTCTTCAATATCACTTTCTTCACTTATTTCTTCATCCTTTTCTTCACTACTGTCATCAGAGGAACTGCTTATTGCTAGGGAAAACAAAAACTATCAGGTAAACCAGCATCATATACCTTCCTAATGTTTACAATTATAATTCTTTAAGGTAGAGCATGTGTCCCACTACTGGCAACAACTGTGGTCCTGCATATATTTTAAATGCTGAACACAAATACTGTACCTTTCAGAATAGCAATTTATTTTGAGAATTGTAACATCAATTTCCATGAAGGCAAAACCCACACAAGTTAATGATCTGAAAGCATTTAGTCACCTAGGATTCTATGGTTCTCTGTTGCCTTCATAACTGGGGCCAAGGCTTGGGAAGTGCCAAGAAGAAAACATGAGGAGTTAGTACAAATAAAGACACTGGCTGAAAAGGCAGTGGTCATGAGCAAGACTGCTGAGGTATTACAGTTGGCCCGATTGATACTTTATCAAAAACAAAAGTTGCAAATGTTACATGTAACATTTTTGGTTTTTTTTTTTCCCCTGTCTGTAATTGCAATGAATCCTCCCCCTCAATCTTGTGGTGTAAAAGGATTAGGTGAAAGTTGTTTTAGCCAGAGAAAATGAAGTCAAGCACTCACAGTTTTCATCATTTTCATCTTTTTCTTCAACAGGGAGGCTTTTTAAGACAGAGTCCACTCCAGGCAACCTGCAGCGCTTCTTCTTTCTTCCTGTGCTTCTCCTGAAAGAAAGTATGCACAACTAAAATAAATTTTGATGCTGACTGATCAGGATCTTGAAGTACAAACGACATACAACAACAGTGATGTCTAAGAACCTAAAAATCATTAAATCCTAGAACATAAATGTTAATTTCCACGTAAGATTATACAGTAACTGCTCTAAAAATACAGCATTTAGAAAACAATTCTTCACTAACACACTTTAAATATACAAAGTTAACAAGCCATGTTTGTCACATTTTTACTTTTATATTTTAAAAATTGTAAACAATAAGAGAGAAGACATTTTTTCTGAACTTGGGAGGTTTTTATTTTTATTTTTTTTATAAATTTATTTTTTATTGGTGTTCAATTTGCCAACATATAGAATAACACCCAGTGCTCATCCCGTCAAGTGCCCACAAGAGAGAAGACATTGAATAACATTCAGGTCATGATTTTTGTGTTCTTACAGGCGAGCTACAGCTTTTCTTGCCAATTTACGCTGTAATCTCCGATTTTCATCGGTGTCACGAAGGACATGATCTTCAGCTGCCCATCTATCCCAGCTAATAAAACAAAAAAAGGAAAAGGATGTAAGTAAAATTCAGTATTTTTGTTTAATATGAAACAAACTCTAAAAGCACCTCACAGGAACAGAAATGTCCCAGAAGTACTTATGTTTTAGAAAACTATGTAAACATTTTAAAATCACAAAAAGCAGATAAACTAAAAAGGAACTCATGCAGACACAGAAACAACCAGGGTTTCCAGACTTATTCATAGAGAATTCAAATATAATTGAATTAAAAGTAATGATTCTTCAAGAATAGGCAAGGTTTAATAAAAGAGCAGAAAGCAGGAAGTGAAGCTTTTTCTACAAGTGCTTCTAAAACTTAAATAAGTTTGCAATGTTCCTGTGCTGAAAGATGATCAATTTTCAATCCCGTGTAACAATTACACTCACCTTCTGTTCCAACCATTAAAATGGATCAGATATTCTGGGATCTTTCTGCCTTTTTCGTCTTTCCCAACAATAACATCGACAATCTGAAACCAGGAAATATTGTCCACAAATGACAGATCATACAGGAATATTGGAAGCCAGATCAGAAAAACTAGATCATAGATCTCTTTTTAAAGAAAAGAAAGCATTCTCTCCTTTTTTAGACTGAAAGCTGGGTTGAAACATTTTTCCTTTCAATTCCATTTTTTTCCCTGAGTGGATGCCTCAAAATAGGAAACATCCCTCCAACTGCCTCGGGATTGGTCTCTGATACAGAGACTGAGTTCAGCTTCCGAAGCCATTGGCCGACCGATTTGTCACTAACGAAAAGAGTCCAGGCCAGACACGAGAGCTGCAGCCCTGAGACCTCTGGGAGTTGTAGTCGCCCTAGCTCAACCGCGTCCGGGGCCAGGACGGCTGGCCGATCCTGCCACCCCTCCCAGCGGGGTCCCTTGAGGGAACATCTGGGGCAAACGATGGGGCGTGCCACCCCCAGGGAGGGTCGAGGCGGGGAAGGAGGTGGGACAGCAAACAGCCACAGGCTGCGGGAGCGGAGTCTAAAAACTTGCAAACCCCACACGCTCTGGGGTCCCCCTGAGGACAGAGTCGCCCAGAAGCATCTGGGGCCCCGGGGGTTCTATTCGTCATCCAGACCCCAGGAGCTATATTTTCGACTCAGTTACCCTCTACCTCCTGTCAGTCCCCGAAACTTGGATGGGCAACGGGCGCGACTCAGGGTTTGAAGACCTAAACGCTCCAAGGCCGCAGGGCCGAAAGCGCCGGCTCAACACTGCCCTCGGGTGGAAGGTCGCGGCCTCCGGGCGGCCTGGGCCCGGTGCGATTGGTGCCGCAGAGCAGTGACGTGGCCAGTCGACGGCCAGAACTCTGGCGCTGCCGCTGAGGACCTGGCCGCGGCGCTCAGGGCGTCGCTTGGCAGCCCCCGCGGCGGCGGGCCGCGCACCGCGGGGAGAGACTCGGCACGAACCGGCAAGCGGCCTCCAAGAGCGCAGCCCTCACTGGCGTCGCCCCCGCCAGGAGACGTCGCGGCCGCAACGTCGCCACACTGCCCGCGCCAACTTTCCGAGGGCGCGTGCGTGGCCCCGCAACCGGCGGAAACGGAAGCGCCCGCGCCCCGACTCCCCCGCGCGGCGTCCCGCGAGCGCCCCCTGCTGCACGCACGGCGCGGCGCGAGCCGAGGAGCCACCGGCATGGAGCGCCGGGCCCCGCCACTTCCCTGCTCCACGCCGCCGTCCGCACCCGCATCCGCAATCGCCGCCCGTCCCGGGGCCCCCCGCCCGCGCCGCCTCCCTGTCCCTCCGCGGCGGCACCTTGGCATCGTACAGCACCCGCGCCTTGGTGGGGTCAGGCTCGAAGCACAGCACTTTCTCCCCTGAGTGGAATTTAAATTTCATGCCCTCGCTCGCGCTCATTTGCTCATCGTGGCGGAGGGCGAGGCTCCGGGGCGGGCGGAGCGCGCGCGGTGGGGGAGGGGGGTGGGGGCGGGGAGGTGGCGCGCAGTGGCGGGGGTGGGGGGGAGGGATCGGGGAATGGCGGAGGCAGTGGCCGCCCCGCCCTCAGTCCCGCCTCGGCCCGCCCCGCGGAGTGGCCGGACCTCGGAGCCGCCGGGCGCGCGCGCCGGTCGCGCGCGTCTCCGCGAGTCCCCCGGGGCTCGGCCAAGGCCGCGGGCCGGGAAGGCGACCAGTGGCCGTGGGCTTCCTGCAGAAGGGCCCCTCCCGCGCCTGGGAAAGGTGCTGGCGCTGGCCGGACCGGGGCTGGGACGCACCCGGAGAGCGCGGGTCTGCGGTGGCACCGGCGGCGGGGAGGCCTGCGACCGCCGCCCTCCCGCTGCCACTGGCCGCGCCGCCTAGGCCATCCTAGCACAGCTGCGCCAGGAGGACGTCGGGCTGGAGTCCGGTCTAGATGGCCGAAGGGTGGTGGGGAAATGACGAAGGCCCTGGGCACACCTGGGCTGGCACGGGCAGGGGGCAGGCCGGGAGCCCTCCAGTGACAGCGGCTGAGCCCTGGGAGTGAGGCCCATAGATCCTTAACCAGTCGTTAACCAGGTCGTTAACGTGTTAAGTCTCGGCTTCCAGTTTGGTGCTTCAGCCCCCAGCACTCAAGAGTTGCTCCCTCAAGCTCTGCTGCAACGCGCTGAAAACTCCCCTAAGGGGGAAAGTACTGTGAGACTGGTACTAGGACGTACCTGCGCCTTCCAGGGGCTCAGGAGGTTTTATGAACAAATGACAAGTGCTGGGAGACGCTTGAAGAGCAAACCTCCAAGACAGGAAAGAGGGTGCTGATTTTTTTTTTTTTTTTTTTGCTTTCTTTTAGGGATACAAAGTATTTCAATAGTGCAGTGACTGGATTAACACTGGCCTAGAAACCAGCTTTTGAGGCTTCCATGTCATGAACTGCCAGTTCTCCACACTCTGGGCTCTTTTCTTGCCTCTGGAAATTAGAACTTGCCCTCCCCTTCATTGGGTTTCTTGGTATGCGTCCTTCACGTTTCAGCTTGAACAGTGCCAAGAGAAAAACCCCCAGACTTCGCTAAATGAATCACATGCCCCTCTCATATTCCTTCCCAGCCTTCTACTTACCTGTTTCTTGCATTTACTGTATGCTGCAGAAGGGGCTGTTCATTTGCAAAATGCTCTCTATAAGATGCTCAGTTCCTTGAAATTGGGAGGGCAGAACTGCGGGGAGTCTCATCTAGTTCATCACTGCATATTCCTTGCACACAATAAATGTTTCATGAGTGGATGAACAGATTACAGATTTAAGAACTAGAATCCCCAAAACTCCATGACCAATTGGATGTGATGGGGGAGAGGGAAGGAGAAATCTTGAGAGATGTCCAGGTTTTCTGGCATAATGAGTTGGGTGAGCGCTAGATCCATTGGCCAGAATAAGGGTCATGAGAGAGACAGGTTGGGGGAAGATGAACAGATAGTGAGCTTTGTCTATAATAATAATACAGTGGTGAAGCCAGATCTGGAGCTGTGATCCTTCACGTTGTGGTTTATCAGGAATGAGCTCTTGATGGTGATGTTCCCCATAAATAGCAGAGGGAGCTCTAGGGCACAAGAAATTACCTGTCCTGGCTAAACCACAACTGAGTATTAGCATTCTTATTTTTCTTGTTGGAGAACAGAGATTTCCTCTCCAGACTCTAACCTTGCAAGGCAAGACTTCAGATGCTTTCGTTTGTTTCTCCCCATTCCCCCCCCCCCCCGTGTCCTTGAGCGTCACCTTTTTCCCTGTTCCCCCTAAACCATCCTAGAATGCAAAAGCCTCCAGTGATAGCACCCCTTGCAGGCCTCCTCTGGATTACAAACCACTAGAGAGTTCTCCACCTTTAATGTAGATGGAGCCAAGGTAGAGAACATGGCAGGCTCTGTGATTCAGTGCTACACTTGTCACTTCTAGTTTGTGACCTTAGACAAGTGATTAATCTGTGATGCAGTTTCCTTACATTTAACAGTGGCTCCTACCTCACTGGGTTGTTTGAGGAATAAATCTACTCAGCGTACATGAATTTGTGTAGTGCCTGCCATATAATAAGCATTAGGTAAATGCTTGCCATTAATATTAGGCATTTCTTGGCCATTTCTCCTTGACCTCATTCATTCAACAAATACATTTTTTAAAGTCATCTCTATGCCCAGCATGGGGACTTGAACTTACAACCCTGAGATCAAGAGTCACATGCTCTATCTGCTGAGCCAGCCAGGCACCCCATCTAACAAATACTTATTGAGCTTCCAGTGTACTGGATGCTAGATACAAAGTAGAAGACAGATACTACTCTTGGCCATAAGACACATTCAGAAAGGACACAGCAGTATGCAAGGGAGTGTAAGCATCATGCCTGCTCCCTGATGGAGCAGTTCTCGTGAGAGAAGACACAGGTGCTTACATCTCCCTAAGAGGAAGGAGAGTGTCAGGGCTCCAGAGAAGAAGTCTCTCTTGTTAAATAATAAACTGAAGCATGTTGCGAATATTTAAGAATCTGAGCAAAAATCTATTGGAATCAGGTAGCACCAAACTGGAAGCACTTAGGAGTACTTCCGTGCCAGGAGCTCAGAGATGTTTACAGAGAAAAAGGCAGAAATAAGGAAGTTCCTGATTGGCTATTGTGTAAAGAACAGTTGGCTGTTTGTGGTTGGTTACCCTTAGTGTTTTATTTCATAGCCTTGAAACCATCTTAGCAAGAAGAGTCTAGATACTTTCTTGTGTAGCTATGGACTCAGCAGTAGATTCAGCAATAGTTGCCCGAGTTAAGGAGCATTCTTGTGCATTAACAGAAGAGGCAAGTAGCAGAAAGGCAAGAGGAATAAAGGTTCATAGTGGAGATGAAGATCTTAGTCCATGATCTTGGGGGAGCTGGCCACTTCAAGAGGCCATCTGCTTCTGAGGAGGAACCTCCCTAGTCAACGCTAACTTTCTATCTCCAGCTGGTGTGCAGTTAGTTCCAAGAGTCTGGAGGAGCCCTTTTTAATTGTGAGAAGTGGACCCAAGTTCAAGTCCCTGAAGTTTGGCTGTGGTCTTGGCAGCGAGGACTGGGTCTGGTTTCTACCGAGGAGGTTCAAGGGCAGCCTTTGTTCTTAGTGATTCCAAATCAGAAGGGTGGGAGAAAATTGGAAATGTTAGTCTGGAGAGTTGCAGCCAGATGTTTGAGGAAACTAGGGGAATCCAACATCTAGTTCAGGTTACAGATACACAGTAGTTTCCTTTTTTTTTTTTTTTGTATCCATTTTTTATTTACATTGTAGTTAGCTAACATGTATATATATGTTATATATATGTTACATATATGTAACACTGATTTCAGGAGTATAGGGTAGTTTCCTTTCACCCTTATTATTTCCAAGTGGTTTTTTTAAGTGTTATTTATTTAAGAAGGAATCTTTGCACCCCACATAGGGCTTGAATTCATGCCCCCGAGATCAAGAGTCCCATGCTCCCCTGACTGACCCAGCCAGGTGCCCCTTCCAAGTAGTTTTAATTACATATGTCATTAGAATGATTAACCTTTAGAATCTTTTATTCCTAGTGAAAACCAAGAAATAAGCAATGTGGACTTTCAGTTACACTAGCATTCTGTGGTTTGGGAAATTTATAAATATATCTCATAATTTCTAGAAGTATATTCTTCCTCATAGTAAAATTTAAAATGTGACACTAAAGATGTTTACTCATAAATCCAAATATCTTTAGTTCCTCTGTAAAAGAAAGCCAAAAGTGGATAAACCTATGTTCAGTAATGTTTTAGTATTATTTTATCATATTTGGAATGATCGAGATACTCAACGAGTAGCCATCATTTAACTTATCTCAGTATAACTAGGGTTTCAAGTTCTCAAAAAGATTTTGGAAACTAGCTAAGTAGACATACCATATAGAATATTTATTCTTTTCATATAGAATATTTATTATTGAAAATTATATTTATGAACTTTTACTTACATTTATTTAATTTTACGTGTTCTTAATTATGTTTAGATTACTCATGAAAATTTCATGAGACATTAAATAGCTAACCATTCTTGCTGACACATCCTGTAACAGTGATAACATGTTAGCTTATTTGACTTTTAGGAAACCTAGATAGAATTCAAGTATTTTGCTTCATGCCGATAATTCTAAAGACATTCCTGTTTTAATTAAACCAGTAAACTTAAACTAGATTTTATTGACTGAAGATTATTCTAGATCATGTGAACTTGAAAAACATTTGGGTTAGTTTATTTCTGAGAGTATGTTTGATTTATATAAATACTTGTTTGTCTTTAAGCCCATTAAATAAAACTTTTTACGAATTAGTTTGGAATATCATCTGGAAAGTATCACATCTATAGCAGGCATACAGAGACACAGAGATCTTATAGCTTTCCATTTAAAAATTTCAGCCACGAGACAGGTATGATCATGCAAAATTCACTAGTTTATTTATTTTTATTTTTTATTTTTTCACAAAAACTCACTAGTTTAAAAAAGAATGGTTGTATCTAAATTGTGTTTCTGATAGAATAAGTTAAGGTTACCTGCTCAGATGGCTAAAGCTTTTACTAATATTTGTGGGAAAAAATGTTTGAGATTTTTCATTCACCTAATTTCCAAATAGCTTCTTTTTTGTTTTTCTGATAAGAATTATCTCCCTGAAGTTTGCACTTCAAGAGATGGCTCTGGGTTCCTAGAAAAATCTGGGTAGCCATTTGCATCTCAAAGGCACAGAGAAAGAATGTTTCTCCAAGAACAGCTTTTGTTTTCTAAATCCAGATATTGTAAAAGATCTTTTCACAATATTGTAAAAAGCCTTTTGAGATGAATAAGGGAGAGTTTGGGATTGGTAGTAAAAAGTATAAGTGGCTGTGAATGGTTTCTAGAGCTGCATTTCTGTTCTTGTAAAGACTCGAATTGTAAGAGAAGTATAGTTTTTAATTACTTAAAGAATTCGGTTGCAATCTGAATGATATCTAGCCACTGACTCAGCCATGCAACATTATCCTCCATTTGCTTCTTTATGTCAGGGAGAAGATCTGCAATTAAGATGGTAATCAAAAGATTTGTATGTTCTAGATTTAGAGCTAGGTTTATTTTTATTTTTTAAATTTAAATTCAAGTTAGTTAACATATAGTGTAGTATTTATTGGTTTCTGGAGAATTTAGTGATTCATCACTTACATATAACACCCAGTGTTGGGGGGAATCCCTGGGTGGCTCAGTGGTTTGGCGCCTGCCTTTGGCCCAGGGCGTGATCCTGGAGACTGGGGATCGAGTCCCACATCAGGCTCCCGGCATGGATCCTGCTTTTCCCTCTGCCTGTGTCTCTGCCTCTGTCTTGGTGTGTGTCTTTAATGAATAAATAAATAAAGTGTTTAAAAAAAAAACCCAGTGTTCATCCTTAATGCCTGTCACCTATTTAGCACATGTGTACATCCTCCTCCCCTCTAGCAATCCTGTTTGTTCTGTATAGTTAAGAGTGTCTTGTGGTTTGCTTCCTAGAGGTGGGTTTCTTTAAAACATTCATTTTAAAATTTTATTTGTTTTTCTTTTAAAGATTTTATTTATTTACTCATGAGAAACACAAAGGCAGTCATAGGCAGAGGGAAAAGCAGGGTCACTGTGGGGAGCCCGATGAAGGACTCAATCCCAGGACCCTGGGATCATGATGGAAGCCTAAGGTAGATGGTCAACCACCGAGTCACCAAGGTGCCCCTTAAAAATTCATTTTATTTTATTTTTTGTTTTTGTTTTAATTTTTAAAAATTTATTTTAGAGAGAGAGAGAGAGAGACAATGAGGGGGGGGAGCTACAAAGGGGGAGGAAGAGAGTCTCAAGCTGACTCTGTATTGAGCATGGAGCCTGTCCCCAAGTTTCCATCTCATGAGCCTGAGGTCATGACCTGAGTCAAAATAAGAGTTGGACACTTAACCAGCTGTGCCACGCAAGCACCCCTCTTAACATTTTAGTAAATCCTTCCACAGTGGCTTCAGAATGCTGTTCTTTCCCTCTGGGTATACATTTTCATTTTAGCTTTGGGGAGAAGTCCTTTAAAAAGCGTTCCTATCAGGCTCTGAGTATCAGCCTCCAATTTGATGTATTTATGACTGTAGTGCTACTTTAAAAAAAAATAATAATCCTTTTGAGTATCTTGTCAGGTTTCAGCTTGGACAAAGAGTAAATATTCCTGCTAGTATTGAACCCCACGGAGCCAAGAGGGATCGTCAGCAAGGTGAGGTGCAAAAGATACTCCTTTGCCAAGACCCTGGGGCCACTCCCAAAGATAACCAATAGAATGGGGATCTGGACGGTGCCCCTGAGAGCTGGACTTACTGGGGCCTGTGACAGTTGGCAGGACCCAGCTGCAAGTGGGGTGCAATGCACGTTTCGGCGCAGGCTTATGTAGCCAGCGACAGCTGTCCTTAGGTGAGGAAGCATGGGTAACCCGTATTTTCCTGTGTTGATCTGATTTTGGGAAGGAGGGGAAAACGTGACGTTTACCTTCTTCTCTCCAGCAGGTGACACACAGAGGTGTGGGCGAGCTGCCTGTGGGAAGAGCGGCTGCCCTCGGCGGGCCTGCACCAGTTTTCCCGGGATGCTTCGCGCGTGCTCGGGGCGAGCGGGCGGTGCCGGCGGGTCTTATCGTCGCCACCAGAAAGTGCCCAATGTTCTCTTCACCGGTTGTAGTGAGGGCCTGTGCAAGTCCCCGATTTCTCTGGGGCACCTCGGAAATTGGTAGGGGTATCTGAGATGGTTCCGAGTTCCCCACTCTGGCCACTAGTTGAGGATTATCTTTGACGCTTGGTCCGCCTCCGGGCCGAACCTCGTCCACCGGGGGCCTCACGCTGCCTCCGGGCCGGCTTCGAAGTCGGACCCAGTCGGTCCCGGACCTATCGGAGGCGGAACCCGTCCGTCCCGCACTCGGTCTGGCTTTGAAGTCGGACGCCGTCCAGCTGCGGCTGCTTTCTGGATCCTGACCCGAGAAACAAACGCTCAGGTGACGTCAGAAAGCCCCTGATGCCGGGAGCGGCGCGGCGAAGGCTGCGGAGCTCTGAGAGGGACTTGCCCGCCGTCCGCGCGAGCTCCAGGGGCTCGGCAGGTACCCATGCTTGTGGCTCCGTGTTCCCGGGGGCCCTTGGGGTCCCCTTCGCTTCCCGCTCCGGAGATGCCAACTGTGAAAAGAGAAGCTGACGCATGTTGCAGACCTTAAGGCTTTATTTGAGGGGGAATCACTTTGAATGTGGCAGCGGAACCGGAAGTGGTCAGGCGGGCCCCGCCTCCAGGAGCTCAGGCGAGAGATTTTACCGGGAAGAAGCGGAAGTGAGGGTCTGGCCGTCGCTTCAAGTGGCTTTGGCTGCGCTTGTCGTCGCTGCTTCTTAGTGTTTTGACTTCATAACCTCGAGGCGTTTCCACGCTGATTTTGGTCTGCCTACGTAGGCCGTCATCACATCATAACAACTTCGGTCTAATGGCTTTTGTGTTTAACAACACTTTCTTGTTGTTGTTTTTTTAAAGATTTTATTTATTTATTCATAGATACACAGAGAGAGAGAGAGAGGCAGACGGAAAAACAGGCACCATGCAGGGAGCCCGATGTGGGACTCGATCCCGAGTCTCCAGGATCACGCCTTGAGCTGCAGGTGGCACTAAACCGCTGGGCCACTGGGGCTGCCTTTAATAACACTTTGGAGCTGAAATTTATGAGGTATTTTTTTCATTTCCCAGCTTTTGCAAGCATTACGGATTAAGATGTCTACATTGTACACGTTGTAGTTGCGTTATGAAGCCATCACATGTCTTCTAACAAATCTTTTAAGCTTGTCATTATACGTCACCTACTGGGTGATCGGCCTGCAGACACCCCTTCTCTTACGTGCGGCAAGCTGTGTCTACATGGCTGTTCCTGCCCCGCCGCTGCCGGCAGAGCCCCGAAGCCCGTGCAAGGAGGACACTTGATTAGGCTAATGCACTAGGGCAAGACTCTAAGTATACTCTTGCAACAGGTGTGCAACTTTTATTTATTTATTTTTATTTATTTTTAATAATAAATTTATTTTTTATTGGTGTTCAATTTGCCAACATACAGAATAACACCCAGTGCTCATCCCGTCAAGTGCCCCCCTCAGCGCCCATCACCCAGTCACCCCCACCCCTAGTTCGTTTCCCAGAGTTAGGAGTCTTTATGTTCTGTCTCCCTTTCTGATATTTCCTACCCAATTCTTCTCCCTTCCCTTCCATTCCCTTTCACTATTATTTATATTCCCCAAATGAATGAGAACATATAATGTTTGTCCTTCTCCGATTGACTCATTGCATTCAGCATAATCCCCTCCAGTTCCATCCACGTTGAAGCAAATGGTGGGTATTTGTCGTTTCTAACGGCTAAGGAATATTCCATTGTATCCATAGACCACAGCTTCTTCATCCATTCATCTCTCAATGGACACCGAGACTCCTTCCACAGTGTGGCTACTGTGGACATTGCTGCTAGAAACATCGGGGTGCAGGTGTCCCGGCGTTTCACTGCATCTGTATCTTTGGGGTAAATCCCCAGCAGTGCAGTTGCTGGGTCATAGGGCAGCTCTATTTTTAACTCTTTGAGGAACCTCCACACAGTTTTCCAGAGTGGCTGCACAACTCTTAAAACCTACTGTTCCTAAGAACTGGAATTTTGTTTCCAAACCTCCGAGGGGATTCCACTGTGCCAGTAGTGATGAGAGCCTTTGCTCTTGCACTGGTTGGGTTCAGCATGGCCATGTGATACACTCCTGGCCAACCAGAGAAGTTGTCACAGTGTGGGAAAGTTTGCAGGTGGGGGCAGAAACACTTCTGGAAAACAACATTCCTCTCCCTCTCCCCGAAGAAGAGATCATTGTGGCATAAACTCTCTCCTTTTTGTCCTGGGGCTTTTATTGTCTGTATGGGAATGTAGTTAAGTGCTGCAGCCATCCCGGATACTCTGACAATAATGGCAAAAAGCTAGGGGTGGGCTTAGCTCTATCCTCCATACTTTGTCGAGCCTCTGACTCACTGAGTTAACCAATCCTGCTGCCTAACTGTTAAGCTTCTTGCTATGCAGTCTGACAAACCCTGGTGCAGCCCAAACTCTCCTGGTCACATCTCTTCTACATTGGTAGGAAGTTAAGTGATTGGCACCAGTGTGATTTATACTGCTACTTTTGGTGATATTGATGACCTGGACCTTCCACAGTGACAATGCATTTTTGCCCGGACAAGAAGACATAAATGATGGCGCAGTTAAAATGTATATATTCAGAATTAAATAGGCTTTGGAGATGAACGGTAAATCTAATAACCATTTATGATACAGTTTCAATTGGAAGCTCTGTGTTAGAAACTCTAAGTGAATTTCTGAAACAACCCATTTATAAATTAGGAACGACCTATGGCCTTACAGCTAGACACTTTAAAGAAAATGTTTAGTCTTGAGTAATATGCAGACTGCATTCTAAGAATGTGTCTTGTGGCTAATGAATGTTCTCATAAAAAGTTGTAGTGTACCTTTAAAAAAAGTTGCAATGCAGGCAGCCTTGGTGGTGTAGTGGTTTGGCGCCCCCAACAGCCCCGGGTGTGATCCCGGAGACCTGGGATCAAGTCCCACGTCGGGCTCCCTGCATGGAGCCTGCTTCTTCCTCTGCCTGTGTCTCTGCCTCTTTCTCTCTCTGTGTCTCTATGAATGGATAGATAAAATCTTAAAAAAAAAAAGTTGCAATGCTGCTGCTTCTTTTTTTAAAGATTTTATTTTTTTAAAAAAGACATAATCGACACCGAACATGGGGCTCAAACTCACAACCCAGAGATCAAGAGTCCCATGCTCTTCCCACTGAGCCAGCCCCCCAAAGTTGCAATGCTTCTTAATTCTTAATCTGTATTGGTGTTTCTCAAATTAAGTGGGGATGGCCATTGCTTCCTGGCTCCCACCTCTACTATTTCAAATGATACATGGATAAAGTTCCAGGGTGCAAGCAAGCTTCCTACATTGTAGTTTCCTTATGAAGAAAGGGTTCCAGAACAATCCAGCAATGCCCTCCAGCTGAAGATCATCAGGAACACACTTGTTGGGATCCCTGGGTGGCGCAGCAGTTTGGCGCCTGCCTTTGGCCCAAGGCGCGATCCTGGAGACCCGGGATCGAATCCCACATTGGGCTCCCTGCATGGAGCCTGCTTCTCCCTCTGCCTGTGTCTCTGCCTCTCTCTCTCTCTCTCTCTCTCTCTCTCTCTGTGTGTGACTATCATAAATAATAAATAAATAAATAAAATTTAGAATTAGAATGTGCATTAAAACAACAAAGTCCAAATATTAAAAAAAAAAAAAAAGGAACACACTTGTTCAGCTTCAGTGGAACAGGAACAGGTGGGTTTATTGTATGCTGCAGCCGGGGAGAAGGTGTACCTTCAGGAACTGTGAGGCATCTCAGGGAGGGGGTTAGAAAGGACTTACTAGTGAACTGGGCTCGCATTAGATTATTTGGGGAGGAGGTAAGGAACTGGGGACTTTGCTTTGGATTGGCTGCTGACAAAAAGGGGATTTTATGATTGGGTATATGAGTGCGTCGTGCTAAGGAGGACACTAGAATGAGGCAAAGAAGCAGCAGTCACTCATTTGCTGGGAGGAGGACTTTCATATTTTGTGGTTTGGACAGTATTCATGGTTTGTCTGTGTTCAGGCAGGATTATAGAGTGGGTAACTTAGTGACTATGGTCACTAAAGTGGGCTTGTCTGATGTTCTGTGACATTGTTTATGGTCACTAGGAGAGCAGCCAGGACCAGCTGTGAAGGCCTGGCCAGCTTCTGGATGTCAGAGCCTGCTTTTTTCTACTTTTTTTCCTCAATAGTTAAGATACTGTTTTCTATTGTGTTGGGCACTGTGGTAAATGCTTTACATATTCAGATTGAATCATCCCCACCTTAATGAGGTGGCATTATGATCATCTTTCCTTAATAGATGCAGAAAATGGCACCTGCATTGCTAACCAGCTGTCCAGAGTTGGGGGGTGAGTTCAGACCAGTGCCAGAATCGACGATGTCTTAAACACTCCTCTCTACAAAATAAGGCTGTGCCTGGGCATTAAGACTCAAGCCAAGGCCACTTCCTAAATAGCACATACATGTATGTGGTGCCTACCTAGAACTGGAAGCCAAGCACAAATCTGAAACAAATTATAGCAACACGCTTGTAATATGAAGCCATTTAAAATTATGTTGTAGATGGGCACCTGGGTGGCTCAGTCAGTTAAGCATCTGCCTTTCACTCGGGTCATGATCCCAGGGTCCTGGGATCCAGCTCGGTATCAAGCTCCCTGCTCAGTGGGGAGCCTGCTTCTCCCTCTCCTTCTGCTGCTTGCCCTGCTTGTGCACTCACACACACTCTCTCTGTCAAATAAATAAAATCTTTCAAAAAATATAGAAAGATACTTATTGACATGGAAAAACCATTAATGATATAGGAAAACCCAAAAGCATTACAAAACAGAATTGGGATTTCTGCTCAGCTGACGAGCTTTTTATTTTTTAAAAATTTTTATTATTTTTATTATTATTTTTTTTTGACGAGCTTTTTAAACCTGAGGTTTAGACCCACTGAGACAAAGTATTGACGGTAGGGCTTCAGCATCTGTATACCCAGGAATTTGAACTCTTCTGGTACAGGTTACTAAGCCTAGCGTTTTGAGGGGTAAAATGAGGCAGATACTCATCAGGCTTTTCTCTTGTATGATCAAGAACATTAATGGTTTGCAGGAATTCAGAACTGTGAGACATGGCTGTTTAACATTCTTTCTGGACATATTACTTGGCTAGTGTCCACTGGTACTCTTGAAGATGCTCCAGGTGATTATTTACAGCCATTGGCAAGTTTGAGTAAAGCCACTGTTAGCATTAGATTTGTCCCTAGTGATAAGTCCAAAAGATAACTTTTGGTTCTCAATGAAAATTAATCTTTAGTGTTCAAAGCTGAGGTTTACTCCTTGTAACAGAACCAAATAATAATAGTAACGATTTATGGAAGTTACATGGCTATGTGCCAGGGTTCGTTTGTTCGTTCTTTCTTTCGACTTTATTTATTCATGAGAGATGCAGAGAGAGGCAGAGACATAGGGAGAGGGAGAAGCAGGCTCCCTGTGGGGAGCCCAATGCAGGACTCAATCCCAAAACTCTGGGATCATGACCTGAGCCAAAGACAGATGTTCAACCACTGAGCTACCCAGGGGCCCCTGTGCCAGGGTTTTCATTCATCTTTTTATTTATTGCCACAAACAGCCCTCTGGTGTAGCTATTACCTCCACTTAGAACAAGAAGGTTAAGGCACAGGGACAGTGAGGGACTTGTTCAAGGAGGCACATCAATAAATGTGTCACTGAGTCCAGTTCCCATATCCTGCTACTTTCTCAGTTTACTTGTTAACATCCCAGCAAGTTTTACAAGCTTTGAAAAAAGCTTGCAAAAGTCTAAAGAGGTTTCAAATGTCTGTGCCTCTATATTACCAGGTAATCTATGCTTTCTGCACCTGTGATATATCAAATTAGCACTAGTACAGAGAATATCATTTGCATGACAAAAAGATACTGAACTTGCAGTCATAGAATCATTTCAGTCTTCATGATATTGAGAGATCAGCTATAATAGCCAGATTAAAAGTCTCCTTAGAGTTGGAATTCCAGAAAAATTTATAGAAAATAATTTTATACAAGGTCCAAAATATCAAATTAGTGTTTTAAAATTTTGACTTATGTAATAGAATCCAAATGCCAAGATGTTTGAAGTATTAAAGCCCAACTGAAGTTTGGTGCAATAATTTTAAAGGGAACACTGAATGTCTTATTCATCTGAAATTTGCTTTAAGACTCAGATGACATTTCTAAGTAAATGACTATATTCTTGGCTAATTTCACATAGAAATGACTTCGTATTTTGATAATAAAACTACTTTAAATGTATATTTTGAATTGGTGAACCCTGACTGGGGAACAAAATTCACATAAACTGTACATTTTGCTGTTAACTATATTCTGAAATTTATTAGTTTCTTGATCGTTCCAGTGTTCAGATTTCAGTTAGTGAATCTTGTAAATGATGTTGTTTAGTTTTATCATGTTTGAAAAATGGCTTTTTGGTCCCTATAATTGTTTTTGAAGAAGGAATGAGAAAGAGAATTGAACTACAATAAATGGTTATTATTAGCTTTCAGTTCTCCCAGGAATCATGGCTAGGTGTACTTCTTATTTACTCAAATCTGTAATCAATGTTTATAAGGTGTCATGTTGATGTTGTTTTTAAAACACAGAATCTCATGAAGAGAATATTATATGAGTATGTGATTAATGGATCATGAGAAAGATTAGCTCAATCACAAATGAAAAGTTATTGGTTTAGATTTTTCTTTATTATGCTTGTATTGCATATAGTAAAATCTAGACTAAAGATGGCAAATTTGAGTTCACAAGTAGCTGAAAATGATGTTTACATCCTATTTTTTGGAGATTAATATTTACTACAAATATGATATTTTAGGGATGTTCAGTGACACACAGGCTTCTGTCCCCAATCTCATTCTGTCTATGTACACAACACCCCCCCATTGAGAATTTACATTCACAAGGATGATTCTGAGGTATTGTCACAGGTTTTTTCATGCCACCCAAAAGATAAGATTTTTCGGCATCGCCAATTGTGTGGATTGTAGGATAATGACTGGATTGTATGGTAATGATTTTATTTGGTAGACCTCAAAAGGTTTGCCATATCCTTTATTGTGATAGCAGTTCTCTCCTTCTGGCCCAGGCCTGACCCTGTGAAATATCTCATCTCCCCACCAAACAGAATCATTCCTTGTTCTTGCTACTTGGACATGGGGAGAAAGCAACTTGAGTAGAAAGGAAGTAGCCCAACTCTGACTGGGGTGACATCTTTCCCACCCAACGGGGAAGATGATATACAATAATAGTATATGAACTAATTCATAAAGAGAAGCAGAAACAAGTTGAAATCCCAATGGGTAAGGTGTTTTGGTGGTGGTAGTCCCTGATTTCTCATATTCTGCAGCTTTTTCTTAGATTCATTCAGTGAGCTACCTAGCTATCAAAGGCAATCCATTCTTTTCTCTTTAAGTTGCTTTTAGATCGGTTTTTGTCACCAAAACCAAGAGTCCTTTGTATTAGCATACATAGAATGTAATAGGGCAGCCCAGGTGGCTCAGCGATTTAGCGCCGCTTTCAGCCCAGGGCCTGATCCTGGAGACCCAGGATCGAGTCCCATGTCAGGCTCCCTGCATGGAGCCTGCTTCTCCCTCTGCCTGTGTCTCTGCCTCTCTCTCTATCTCTCTGTGTCTCTCATGCATAAATAAACAAAATCTTAAAAAAATAATGTAATAGCATATTGAGTCCCTGCTGATATGGCCATTGTTTTGCGTGTAGCAAAAGCAGGAAAGTAAGCCAAGTTATTTTAGACACACTTAAAAAAAAAGATTTATTTATTTATTTTTTAGAGAGGGAATGCACACAGAATGGAGGGACAGAGGGAGAGAAAATCACAAGCAGATTCTCTGCAAAGTATGGAGTCCAACTCGGGGTTCCTTTCCATGACCCCAAGATCAGGACTCTGAGAGTGGAAATCAAGAGTCAGTTGCCCAACTGCCTGAGCCACCCAGGCCACCAGACACACTTTTTTGTTGTTGTTGCTGTTTTCATGTCAGGTGCCCTTTTTAATGCCCATCAGTTACCCCATCCCCCCACGGACCTCCCCTCCAACAAACCTCAGTTTGTTTCCTATAGTGTCCCTAGACACACCTTGAACAAGGTTTGAAATATAAAGGATTATAGCTTTGTGCAGTGGCAGTATTGTAGCCAAAGAGGTTTATCCAAGGTGCGATTATTGCTAATTGAAAACTTTTCCCAACATCCTGGAGCGAAAATTTGAAATATAAAAGATAATACCAAAGGTGGTACTAGAGTGGTACAGGGCCGTCCACAAACCTTATGCCAAATTTAATTTTTCATTGTATTGGCATGCATTTAAAGTTTAATAATGAAAAATAAATATTAGGTATAATGATAAATCACATCCTGGGTTTGAAAATTTTTTTTTTTAAGATTTTATTAATTTATTCATGAGAGACACAGAGAGAGAGGCAGAGACACAGTCTGAGGGAGAAGCAGGCTCCATGCAGGGACCCTGACGTGGGACTCGATCCCGGGCCTCCAGGATCAGGCTCTGGGCTGAAGGCAGCGCTAAACCACTGAGCCACCCGGGCTGCCCCAATGCAGATGGTTTTCTGAGTGGTACACATGAGCCTGTCTTGTGCATATTGTTTCCTAAATGTTGCTTTGTTGCAGTATGAGGCTAGAGAGGCCAGAGAAAGACAGAAAGAGGAGTTCTCATACAGGAACAGCAAGATTGCAAAAAAAGCTACAATGTTAAATTCTTCTGCTTTTCTTTACTCAACACTTAGTTTCCATTGGAGGAAAATAGTGAATCTGATTCTCAATCACTATGCACCCGCCCAGGAAGGGTTGTGATTAAACCTGGGGAAGTTGCACAGATAAGATATGATTTACTTAGGGGCTTCATAAACATGGCTGAAAAGAGGTTGGGTTCTAATTAACATAAGAGATGGTGAGATCTGCAGCCCTAATTCTTTTTTTATAAATTAGTTTTATTTTATTTTACTCTTTTAACATTTAAATTCAATTAATTAGCATATTATTACGTTCAGAGGTAGAGGCCAGTGATTCATCAGTCTTATGTAACACCCAATGCTCATCACATCACATGCCCTCCTTAATGCCCATCACCCAGTTACCCCACTCCCCCACCCATATGCCTCCAGCAACCCTCAGTTTGTTTCCTAGAGTTAAGCGTCTCTTATGGTTTGTCTTCCTCTCTGATTTTGTCTTATTTTTCCCTCCTTCCCCTGTGTTCATCTGTTTTGTTTCTTGAATTGCACGTATGAGTGAAATTATATGATAATTCTTTTTCTCTGATTGACTTATTTAGCTTAGCGTAATAGCCTCTAGTTCCATCCACATTGTGCAATGCTAATTCTTTATGGTAGTTCTTCCCCAGAGTCCCATCTCCACTCTCACTGATGGGACCAACTGTAACCTACAAAATCCTGAATCCCATTCCTTTGTCTCTACTCCAGACACTCTACTCCCAGTGTCAAACTCCTGTCCTTAAACTACCTGCTTGTCTTGTACCCATGGAATACTCAAAGTATCTCAACTGCAAAGAGTCCAAAATGAAACTGATCACCTTTCTTCCTAAACTTCCTGCTGTGTCTCAGTGAATCTCAGTAGCTAAATCATTATGCACTCTGTTGTTCAAGGCATATGTCTGGATACCACCCATTCACTTTTCTGCCTCACTTTCTTTTTTTTTTTAATAAAATAATTTTTATTGGTGTTCAATTTACCAACATACAGAATAACACCCAGTGCTCATCCGTCAAGTGTCCCCTTCAGTGCCCATCACCCACTCACCCCCACCCCCCGCCCTCCTCCCCTTCCACCACCCCCAGTTCGTTTCCCAGATCTGCCTCACTTTCAATATTCAGTCAGTTCTTCCTAAATAGCTCTTAAAATTTGTAGTCATCCTTGACACCCCGTTTCTGTCTGCCCTCTCAGTAATCCCGCACCAAGTCCTAGCACCTAAATACCTGTCCAACTCATTTATCTTTTATTCCATCTCTGCTGCTGCCACTGTGGTCTGAGCCATTGTTACCTCTCTCCTGGATCAGCATGGTAACCTCCTAACTGGATGCCTTGCTTCCAGTCTGGACTCTGTATAATCTTTTCTCCATGGTACGGTAGGATGGGCTGTTTAATATGGAAATCTGCCATGATACTCCACTGCTTTCGCTCTTTTAGGGGCTTCCCTTTTCTCTTAGAAAGAAGGTGTGTAGTTTCTCATGGTACTCTCTGCCTCTCTTTTTTTTTCTTTTTACATTATCTATGCTCATCTTGTCTCAATTCCTTTAACATCCTATCCAGAATGTTCTTCTTTCATCCCCCTCACTTTTCTAATCAAAGTATAATTAACATACAGTATTGTATTAGTTTTAAGTGTACAATATAATGATTCCACAATTCTGTATATTACTTGATAAAGGGTTAATATTCAGAGTATATAAGCAACTTATACAGCTCAACATCAGGAAAAAAATCCAATTTAAAATGGGCAGAAGACTTCTTTTCCAAAGAAGACATCCACATGGACAACAGACAAATGAAAAGGTGCCCAATATCACTCATCATCAGGGAAATGCAAATCAAAACTACAATGAGATCACGTCACACCTATCAGAATGGCTAAAATCAACAGCACAAGAAATAAGTGTTGGCAAGGATGTGGAGAGAAAGGAACCTTGGTGCACTGTTGGGAGGAATACAAACTGGTGCAGCCACTGAGGAAAACAGTAAGGAGGTAAGGAGGTTCCTCAAAAAATTAAAAATAGAAATATGGTATAATCCAATCATTCCACTATTGAGTGTTTGCCCAAAGAAAACAAAAACACTAATTTTTTCATCCCTTTGCCTAGTTGCCAGGTAGTCTTCCCAGACCTCAGGGGTAGGCCCAGGTGCTCATTATATGTCCACTGGTTCCTTCATTTTATTTTAGCACTCATTCCAGATTATCATTTTACATTCATTTGTATAGTCATTTGTCTCTCACTAAATTATTACTTCTATGAGATGCAGGCCTATGTTGTTTTTTACTATGTATCCCTAGAGTCTTACATTTTTTTATTCACTTGACATAATGGTGATTCAGTATATTTGAAATAGGACTATTCATACTTTACACCATGGGTATTATGCATTAAGTAGGCTTTGGGGGCCAGAGGGTAAACCTAATCACCATTTATAATATAGCTTCATTTAGAAGCTGTTGTTTAAGAGCAACCAAACTGTAAATGAATTTCTGAGACTTCCCACTACAAAGTTATAAACTCTTAAATTATAGCTATTTAATATACATATTATTAACTTTTGTCTTAGCAATATAACAGCATGCAGACTATATTAGCAGAAAGTGTTCAGAAGTTCATGGATATTTAGACAAAAGGTCTTATATATTATATTATAAATGCCTCTTATCCTTTATGTTAGAGCTACTCAGGAGAGCAGGGACTATATAGATTTTTTTTTAAAGATTTTTAAAATTTATTCATGAGAGAGACAGAGATAGAGAAGAGGCAGAGACACAGGCAGAGGGAGAAGCAGGCTCCATGCAGGGAGCCTGACGTGGGACTTGATCCCCAGTCTCTAGGATCAGGCCCTTGGGCTGAAGGCAGCGCTAAACCGCTGAGCCACCCGAGCTGCCCAAGACTATATAGATTTTTACTTATTAGTTTCTTGTGCCTAATACAATGTCTGTGACATAGGAAAAACTCAGTAAGTTTTTGTGGGATGAATGAATGATGCTGTTTTGTTTGCTTAGTTTTGACCCTTTACTCCTGATGTAATATTTCTACTTCTACTCCCCTTTTACTTAACTAAATTATATTTCTCTTTTAAGCTTCAGTTCAGATATCACCTCTTGTGCAAAGTCTACACAGATGCATCTGTGTATGATCACGTGTGTGTGTATGTCAGCTTCCTGTGCTGTATGATCGGTGTCTGGGTTTCAGTCTCTCCCTGTATACTGGGACCTCTTTAAGGAGAACTCTATATCTCCAGGGCCTCGCACAGTCCCAGATACACCATAGTTTCTCAAAAAAATATTTGTTAAACGAAATAGTTAATGAATGTTCAGCCTTCAAAGTTCCTAGAGCCTAGCATCATTCTTGGTACATTGTAATTGCTCTAAAATTGCTTCTTAAATGAAAGAGATGAATTAGTGCATCTTTAGCCTTCAAAACTCATATCTCAATTTAAATTAAAAATGTAGATAAGAGGGGCCCCTGGGTGGCTCAGTCAGTTAAGTATCCAACCCTTGATTTCAGATCAGGTCATGATCTCAGGGTCATGAGATGGAGCCCTGAGTTGGGCTCTGTGCTCAGCAGAGTCTGCTGGGATTCTCTCCCTCTCCCTCAGCCCTTACTCACCCCCCCTTTAAGGACAAATGTGGATGAGTGACCTGAATAGCATTGATATAAATCAAAATCTATGTATTTTTATTTTTATTTTATTTCTCAAAATGCAATAAAAAGATGATATCCAAACAAAAAATAGATCCCTTAACAGATTTTAGTGAAAACTACATTGATACTTAAAATGGAAATCATATGCCAGAAATTTATACAGTATTGACCTTTTAAAAACAACCAACCAAAGGTGGCTTAGTCAGTTAAACATCCAACTCTTGATTTCAGCTCAGATCATGATCTCAAGGTTGTGTGATTGAGCCCTATATCAGGCTCCTTGCTGAGCATGCAGCCTGCTTAAGATTCTCTCCTTCCCTCTGTCCCTCCCCCTACACGTGTGCATGCTCTCTCGCGTGCGCTCTCTCTCTCTCTCTCTCTCTCCCCCTCTCCCTCTCCCTTTCCCTTTCTCCCCCCTCCCTCCCTCCCTCCCTCTCTCAAAATCAAAGTAAAAATTAAACCCAAGGTTACTATATATATATATATATATATATATATATATATATATATATATGAGAGATTCTTAAGTGCAGCAAACTACCCATGTAATGAATATTAAAGATCTAATGATAAAAAGTCATTGTGGAACATATCACTTAGCAGTGAATTATAGAAAGCTTTTCCCCTGAGATTGGGGAATGAGAAAAGGATGCCTACTGTGCCTCAGTCCTATTTAATATTTGAGGTCCTAACCAGAGCAATAGGGCAAGTAAATGTGATGAGCAAACGATTCAAGGGTAGGAGACGAAACTATCATTATTCTTAAATGACATCATTGTCTTTGTATTAAAAAAAAATCCAAAGCTCTATCTTAGATAAATTATATGCTTTAATAAGTACATTTAGTAGGGTTGTTGCATACAGAGATAGTTGTATTTCTATATGCCAGCAGTATGCAATTAGAAAATGAAATTAGGAATACCATTTACAATAGCATCAAAAATGTCAGATACCTAGAATAAATCTAATAAAAGATTCAAAAAGTGCACCATGATTAAGAGAAATTAAAAAGACTTAAGTAAATGGAGGAATAGGTCACGTTTATGGATTGGGAGATTCAATGTTGTAATGATACCAGTTCTCCTGAAACTGATCTACAGATTCATTAATAGTGCAATCCTGGCAGTTTTTAAAAAATTAGCAAGCAGATTCTAAATTTTGTATGGAAATAAAAAAGGTCAGTAATTGTCAAGAATACTTTGGTTTTTCGTTTTGTTTTTTTTTTTTTTTAACTTTATTTATCATGAGAGAGAGAGGCAGATACATAGGCAGAGGGAGAAGCAGGCTCCATAGGGTGAGCCAGATGTGGGATTCAATCCCAGGACTCCAGGATCACACCCTGAGTCGATGCCAGACACTCAACCGCTGAGCCACCCAGGTGTCCCATCAAGAATACTTTGAAGAACAAGAACAAACCTAGAGGATTTAGAAGATATCATCAAATATCATGGTATTAACATAAGAATAGAAAAATAGACAAACAGGGCAGCCCGGGTGGCTCAGCAGTTTAGCACCGCCTTCAGCCCAGGGCGTGATCCTGGAGACTGAGGGTCGAGTCCCATGTCGGGCTCCCTGCATGGAGCCTGCTTCTCCCCCTGCCTGTGTCTCTGCCTCTCTCTCTCTCTCTCTCTCTCTCTCTCTCTCTCCCTCTCATGAATAAATAAATAAAATCTTAAAAAAAAAAGAAAAATAGACAAACAGAATAGAGAGTCCAGAAATAGACCCACACATGTCACTTGAATTATGAGGAAGGGATTGCTTCAGTGTCATTGGGTAAGGAGGATCTTTTTAATAAGTGATGCTGAGTCTACTCCATGTCCATATGAAAAAGGTATCTTGACCCCCTAACGCAACCATATGCAAACATCAGTCTCAGATGGATTGTAGCTGTATGTGTAAAAGGTAAAAACAATAAAATATTTAGAAGAAAGCATAGGAAAATGTCTTCATGACTTTGGAGGTAGCAAAATATTGCTACCCAAAAGCACTAATTAAAAAGAAAAAGTGTGGGAAGCCCGGGTGGCTCAGTGGTTTAGCGCCGCCTTCAGCCCAGGGTGCGATCCTGGAATTCCAGGATCCAGTCCCACATGAGGCTCCCTGTGTGAAGCCTGCTTCTCCCTCTGCTTGTGTCTCTGCCTCTCTCTGTGTCTCTCATGAATAAAGAAATAAAATCTTTAAAAAAGTGTACTGCATTGAAATTAAGAACTTTTGTTCATCAAAGGGCAACATAAAAATAGTGAAAAAGTAAGTCACAGTGTGGAAGAGAATATTTGAAAAGTGACAGACTCCAGCAGGGAGATGCACATTGCAAAGGTACCATTTCATGTACACCCGAGGGCCTTAAATAGAAAAGACCAATGATACCAAGTTTTGGCGAGGCTGTGGAGTGACTGGAACTCTCATACCCTGCATATGGGAGTATAAATTGAAACCATTATTCTTGAAAATTGTTTGAGAGGCTTTACTAAAGTCGAACATACAATACCCTAAACCCAGCTATTGTATTCCTAGCTATGTGCCCTGCAGAAATGCATAAGTTTACCAAAAGACATGTACAAGAATGCTCATGGTAGCACTCTTTGCAATAAATAGCTCCTAGACTGTCAGCTATCCAAATAGTCATCAACTATAGACTGGATACATAAATTGTAATATATTAATACAATAGAATACAGTATATCAGAACAAACATAGATTAATCTCTCAATATTATTGAATGGAAGAAGCCACACACCAGGCAGCAAGTCCTGGATAATTCTATTTCCATAAAGTTCAAAAACAAGCAAAAATAATGCATAGTGTTAGGGGTTGAGATAGTGTTTACCCTGTGAGAAGGAACAAAAGAGGATATTCTGGGTGCTGGTAATGCCCTATTTTGTGATGTACCCATTGTATACCATTTGTGAAAATGTACTGACCGTGCACTTATGATTTGTGTACTTTTCTGTGTGTATATGTCAATTAAAAAATTACTTTTGGCACTTGGGTGGCTCAGTTGGTTAAGCAACTGCCTTCGGCTTAAGTCATGATCCTGGGGTCCTGGGATGAAACCCCACATTGGGCTTCTTAGTGGGGTGTCTGCTTCTCCCTCTTTCTCTGCTCCCTCCCCCCCTCCTGCTCTCTCTCTCTCAAATAAGTAAATAAAATCTTTAAAAAAACCGTGCAAAACAGTAGTGTATATGATCTATGCTATTTGTATAAAAATGCACAGAAACAACAAATTCATAATGATGATTGCCCATAAGAAAGAAACAGGAGGAGGGAAGAGGTACATGTTGGGGAGGGGGCTTTTCATTTGCATAATTGTATAACTATTTTTTACTTAAAAATAACTGAAACAGGATACAAGATAAAGAATTGATAAAAGCTGTGTAGTAAGTGTGCAGATACCTGTTATGTTACTCTCTTTAACTTTCTCTGTAATATTTTACAATAAAAAAGTTTTAACAGGAATAAGAAGTGAAACACTGTGCTGTTTTCCACAAAAGTAGAACCCCCTCAAGAAAAAAAGCTACTTCGGCATGTGTGTCCATGACACTTCACTGGATACATCTTACTGATTGATATCTTGTTCCTACATTCAAAAATGCATCCAAAAGCATAGGGAGTTGTCTTGAGGCAATAATAGCTGACAATTACATAATGCTTCCTTTGTCAGGCCCTTCCTTTCCCGCCCCCTCCCTGTGGCTCTCTTTCTCCATCTCCCCTCCCACATCCCTCCCTTCCTTCCTTTTCTCGAAAAAGAGAAAAAAAAAAGAGACTTCTTTTTTAATTGCAAAGTATTACATTCATACAAAAACTGTACACAATGTCGACATACAGCTTACAAATTATTGTGAAGTGAATGCTTTACAAATGCCCAAAACTGCAGGCCAGGAATACAGCCTGGTCAGCACCTGGGTCACCTCTGCTGGATTCTAAGAGGTGCCCAGAGGCAGCACATACATGTACACACACATATCGCGATTTCCACATGTGGTGATTAAGAGATTCCTATCTAACTCTAACTCCTAGGGTTGCCGTGAAGCTTAAATGAGAACATATTATAAAGTTCTTAGAACAGCATGCCTGGCAAGTAGAATTGTTTGCATTCCTCTCATCCTGTTTCTCCTCCCCAGCCCTCCCGCCTGTCAAATGTAACCCCCAGAAATAGACATGAACACTATTTTCAAGACTTTCCTTTTCATTAGAAATGTATGGGCAGGCAAACTCACGAAAAATGTGTAAAACAAGACATGTAAACTTTTCTGATCTAATACTGAAATGAACACATTAAAGTTTATGGTGGGTACAATTCAGAAATTGAGAGTCCTGAAGAGACCTGTACCACTTTAACCCAGCAGTACTTTTACACCAAGGAGAAAGGTTTATGTTGCAATGAATCTGTAATGTGAATTTTGCAATTTAAGAGATGTGTCCCAGCAGCAGAAACACAGTGGCTGAGAGGCAACCGGGGTAGTGAAGAGAGGATTGTGCAGTGTGGTTGTGTTGATCATTGATTTATCCAAAAAGTATTTAATATGCCCTAGATACTAGAGGAGAGACAGTCTGAGGAGGTGACAACACCAATGCTCATTTCTGGCCTCAGGAAACTTACTTGCCTCTTGGACAAATTTACACACACAGCAAAGAAAACAAATGTAACAATAAAGCCCATACAGAGCTCTAGAGTTGCATAGAGAAGCAAGCAATTTTGTGTGTGAAGGTCAGGGAAGGGTTTTCTGGAGGAGATACTGTGCGGGAAGACCAGAGATTTGCTTTGCCTGGAGCCTACACATCAGAGGGAGCTTCAGGAGTTGCTTAATGCCCAGCATGGCCTTTTTGACCACAGCTGACAATGGAAAAATGTGGTCAAGGGTGTCACATCAGCTCACTGTGTTTCCTAAATCCTCATATTGGATCGTGGCAGATCTAAATCACCTATCTTATAAACATCTTTGGGTCTTCTCACAGAGATGGATAGTTAATTGTGATAATTTTTTAGTTTACTATATTGAATCTTTTCTACCATTTTTTCCTTGTTTATGTCCCAAAGGAAAAAATACAAATAATACTGGATTCATCTTATAAACAGAAAGCTCCTAGATTCCCTATAAAGACTGCGTCTCTGACCAAATAGGTTTGTGTTATCAAACTTTCCTTTTTTGGAAATCTTTTAAAATTTTCATCAGACAGTGTTTAAAAAAGTTTTTAGGATTATCATAAACTGATGTTGTAAAATAGCACTTGGGACAAGTCATGCATTCTTTACTCACTGTTTAAACTGTGTCATTTCAACTAGACCTAAATATTAATTTGCTTTTATTAGCTTAATAACATTTTCTGGGCAATTTTATAATGAGAACTAGTTATTTTGCAGATTGGTCTCTTATAGACTTAAGACCAATAAGCCTTCAAAAAGCGTGAAAACAACAGAATGTATAGTATTTTGATTTTTAAGTTCTTTTATAACTGAGGAATGAAATAAATGAAATATATATTACATATATATTTTTTCAACTAATATATAATTTAAACTTTATACTGTCTGCACCACTGAATATCCATATCAACATCATTTTTCTAAAATTTTTTTTCTAAGATTTTTTTAAAAAGGTTTTTAAGTAATCTCTACACCCAACATGGGACTTGAACCCACAACCCCAAGATCAAGGGTCACATGCTCCATTAACAGAGCCAGCCAGGTACCCCTTTATCAACATTCTTTTGATTGATTGATGAGAGAGCATGCCAGTAGGGGGTAGGTTGGGAGAGGGAGAGGGAAAGAGTGAATCTTAAAAAGGCTCCATGCTGAGCATAGACCCTGAGATCATGACCTGAGCCAAAATCACTAGTTGGACGCTTAACCAACTGAGTCACCGAGGTGCCCCCATCAACATTGTTTGTATTAGATTTTAAGTTCCAAGGGATAAAAGATGTGGCTAATAAATTACTCTGAGCTATTTAATTATTCTGGAAGACAAATGAAGATAGTGGGCTTTAACAGGAATTTAGTGGAAGAAATAAAGATAAAATAAATCTTAAACCCATGACATCACCGTTTCCTCCTGATGACTCTTCTTTTTTTTTTTTTTTTTTTTGGTTTTGAGAACACTTTAATCCTTTGAATATCATTTTCCATATACAAACTAAAAGTAGCCATCCATGTTACCCTCCAAATTACTAGCAATCATCGACCTCTTAAAGACTTTGTAAAGACAGTAGTAAAGGACTAGAATTGTAATTTGGAGATAAAAGGCTGGATCTTAATAGATAACCAAGCTATTTCCTAGGAAGTTATATTAGCAGGTATGTTCTAAATCTCAACTGAATGACTGCTCTGCCTAAGTGATTTGATTTCACCTAGCAAGAAGTGTATAAACTTTTAATAGCAGCAGTTTATTAGTATGTATGCACTAGCAGTATGTAGGGGTCTCCAAAATGATTTCAATCTTTAGAGTCCATCTGAATTAACTTAGCATTTCAATAAGCAATACAACTTTGTAAAAAAAGTACCCTTGTGTCTCTTCTTTCAATCCAATGACCTCTTTGTATTCTTCAGAGGGATGGAGTACGCATACCATTAAATTTTCCTTCACCAAGACCTCTGATGACCTTGGTGTACCAAGTGACAATTCAGTTTTTCAGTTTTGCTTCATTGGTCCTCTCACAGTATTTTTTTTAAAGATTTTATTTATTTATTCATGAGAGACACAGAGAAAGAGAGACGCAGAGACACAGGCAGAGGGAGAAGCAGGCTCCACGCAGGGAGCCTGACATGGGACTCAATCCCGGGTCTCCAGGATCACACCCTGGGCTGAAGGTGGCACGAAACCGCTGAGCCACCCAGGATGCCCCCTCTCACAATATTTGACCCAATTGATGACTTTTGCTTTCCTTAAGTGCTCTACTCCCTTTGCTGCTGCTGCTTTTTTTTTTTAAGATTTTATTTATTTATTCATGAGAGACCCAGAGAGGCAGAGACATAGGTAGAGGGAGAAACAGGCTCCTTGCAAGGAGCTTGATGTGGGACTCGATCCTGGACCCTGGGATTATACCCTGAGCCGAAGCCTCAACCACTCAGATGCTCAACCGCTAAGCCACCCAGGTGACTCTTCTCCCTTTGCTTCTATGCCACTATTCTCCAAGCTCTTTGGCACTCCCCAGCTGTCTCTGCTTCTCTTCCTTTATCTGTTGATATTCCTTAGGGGTTTCTTCCACATCTTCTTTTCTTTTTACCCTATACCTTTTAAATTTCTTTCTTTCTTCCATAAACTTTGTGTGTGTGTGTGTGTGTGTGTGTTTAATGAGTTGATAACAAAATCCCAAAGGTACAAAGAGTGATGAGTGAAGACTACTTGGCTTTCTACTCCTAGACACTCAATTCCTTTTTTTAAGGGGGCCTCCATTATGGATTTCTTGTGTGTCTTTACAGAGTCATTCTATGCATATACAGGCACACAAACATGATACTGTATAATACTATATATAGTATTATTGTGTGTTATGCTTTTAAAAAAATTATTGAGATATATAATCGACATATTTTAGGTGTAGAACATACCAATTCAACATTGCATACATTATGAAATGGTCACCAATATAAGCCCAGTTAACAGCTGTCACAAAGTTAATACAGTATTACTGACTACATTCCCCATGGCATACATTACATCCCTATGGCTTATTTATTATATAAGTTTGTACTTTTTAATCCCCTTAACCCATTTCCCTCACCCACTTTGGCAACCACCAATCTATTCTCTGTATCTGTGAGGTTGAATTTTGTTTTGTTTTTTAGCTTCCATATATGTTAAATCATGTGCTATTTGTCTTTCTCTGACTTCTTTCACTTAGTATAATACCCTCAAGGTCCAGCCATGTTGTTGCAATGGCAAGATCTCATTCTTTTTAGGACCGATTAATACACACACACACACACACACACACACACACACACGCCACATCTTCTTTATCCATTCATCTATTAATGGACACTTAAGTGGTTTCTTTCTTTTCTTTTTTTTTTTTTTTTTGGTCGTTTCCATGTCATGGCTATTGTAAATAATGCTACAATGAACATAGGAGTGCATATGTCTTCTCAAATTGGTGTTTGGGTTTTCTTCAGATAGATACTTGAAATTGCTGGATCATATGGTAGTCCCAGTTTTAATTTTTGAGGAAACTCCATACTGTTTTTATTGGTGACTGTACCAACTTGCATTACTACCAACAGTGCATTAGAGTTCCTTTTTCTTTATATCCTCTCCAACACTTTTTATTTCTTGTCTTTTTGAGTCTAGCCATTCTGAGAAGTGTAAGGTAATATCCCACTGTGGTTTTGTTTTGTTTTAAAATTTTCCTCTCATTTCTTTTTTTAATGATTTTATTTATTTATTTGACACAGAGAGAGAACACAAGCAGGGGGATGGACAGGGGGAGAGGGAGAAGCAGGAGAAGCAGACTCCCTGCTGAGCAGGGAGCCTGAAATGGGGCTCCATCCCAGGACCCTGGGATCATGACCTGAGCCTAAGGCAGATGTTTAACTGACTGCACCACCCAGGTGCCCCTCATTTCTTTTTTTTTTTAAGTTTGTTATAATTATTTTCTAGTAATCTCTATACCCAGTGTGGGGCTTGAACTCACAACCTTGAGATCAAGAGTAGCATGCCCTTCCAACTGAGCCAGCCAGGTGCCCCTCTCATTGTGGTTTTGATTTGCATTTCCCTGATGATTTGTGATGTTGAACATTATTTTATGTGCCTGTTGGTCATCTGTATGTCTTTGTAAAAATATCTATTCAGATCCTCTGCCCATTTTTTTAAATCAGATTTTTGTTGTTATTGAGTTATATGAGTTCTTTATATATTTCGGATATTAACCCCTTATCTGTTATATCTTTTTTTTCTGATTTACAAATATCTTCTCCTATTTAGTAGGTTGCCTTCTTGATTTATTGATTGTTTCCTTTGCTATGCAGTTTTGTAGTTTGAGATAGTTCCATTTATTTATTTTTTGCTTCCATTTTCCTTGCCTTTGGAGTCACATCCAAAAAAATATTAATAAGGCTGATGTCAAGGAGCTTATCACTATTTTTTTCTAGGAGTTTTATTGTTTTGGTTCTTACATTCAAGTCTTTAATCCACTTTGAGTTAATTTTTTAAAAGATTTTATTTATTTATTCATGAGAGACACACACAGAGAGGTGGGGGAAGAGACACAGGCAGGGGGAGAAGCAGGCTCCTTGCAGAGAGCCCGACGCAGGACTCGATCCTGGGTCTCCAGGATGACACTAAACCGCTGAGCCACCCGGGCTGCCCTGAGTTCATTTTTATAGATGATGTAATATAGTGGTTCAGTTTTCCCACCACCAGTTATTGAAGAGACTGTCCTTTTATTCTTTTTTTTTTTTTTTTTAAAGTAGGCTCCAGGGCAGCCCTGGTGGCGCAGCCATTTAGCGCTGCCTGCAGCCCAGGGTGTGATCCTAGAAACCCGGGATCGAGTCCCACGTCAGGCTCCCTGCAGGGAGTCTGCTTCTCCCTCTGCCTGTGTCTCTGCCTCTCTCTCTCTCTCTGTGCGTCTCTCATGAATAAATAAATAAAATCTTAAAAAAAAAATAAAGTAGGCTTCATGCCCAATGTGGGGCTTGAACTCATGACCCTGAGATCAAGAGTTGTATGCTCTACTGACTGTGCCAGCTAGGAACCCTCCCCATTATATATTCTTGCCACCTTTGTAGTAAATTAATTGACCAGTATTGTGTGGATTTATTGTTGGGCTCTCTATTCTATTCCATAGATCTATGTATCTGTTTTTTATGCCAATATCATGCTGTTTTGATTACTATGGCTTTGTAGTATCTTTGAAATTAGGGAGCATGATACTTCCAGGTTTGTTCTTTCTCAAGATTTTTTTTGGCTATTTGGAGTCTTTTGTAGTTCCATACAAATTTTAAAGTTATCTGTTCTAGCTTTGTGAAAAATGTCATTGGAATTTTGATAGAATTGCATTGAATCTGTAGATTGCTTTGGCTGGTATGGACATTTTAACAATACTCTCCCAAACCATGAGCACAGAATATCTTTCCATTTATTTGTATTTTCTTCAATTTCTTTCATCAGTGTAAAAAAATCAAAATCTATAAGATTTTCAGTGTACAGGTCTTTTACCTCCTTGGTTAAATTTATTTCTAGGTATTTTATTCTTTTTGATGAAATTATAAATGAGATTGTTTTCTTAATTTCTATTTCTGATAGTTTGTTATTAGTGTGTACAAATGCAACAAATTTTTATCTTTTAATTTTGTATCTTTACTGAATTCATTTATTATCACAATTTTTTGCTGGAGTCTTTAAAGTTTTCCACTTATATTATCATGTCATCTGCAAATAGTGACAGTTTTACTTCTTCCTTTCCAAGTTGTATGCTTTTTATATCTATTTTTTGCCTGATTGCTGTGGCTAGGACTTCCAGTACTATGTTGAATAAAAGTGGGGGTAGTAGGCATCCTTGTCTTAGAGGAAAAGCTTTCAGCCTTTCACCATTGAGTATGATATTAGCTGTGGGTTTATCATAGATGGCCTTTATTACATTGAGTTATGTTCCCTCTGTATCCACTTTGTTGAGAATTTTTATCATAAATGGTTATTGAATTTTGTCAAATACTTTTTCTGCATCTGCTGAGATCATCATATGATCTTTATCTTTTATTAATGTGGTGTGTCACGTTGATTGATTTGTGGATGTTGAATCATCCTTGCATCCCTGGAATAAATCCCACTTGATCATGGTGTATGAGCCATTTTATGTATTGTTGAGTTACATTTGCTAATATTTTGTTGAGGATTTTTGCATCTATATTCATCAGGGATTTTAGCTTATACTTCTGTTTTTTTGTGTCATCCTTGTCTGGTTTTGGTATCAGAGTAATGCTGGCCTCATAAAATGAGTTTGGAAGCTTTCCCTTCTCTTCAGTTTTTTGGAAGAGTTTGAGAAGGATTAGCCATATTTCTTGTTTAAATGTTTGGTAGAATTCATCAGTGAAATTGGTCCTGGCTTTTTGGTGTTGGAAAATTTTTGATTACTGATTCAATTTCATGACTAGTAATTGGACTATTCATATCTCCTATTTCTTTATTATTCAGTCTTGGAAGATTGTAAATTTCTAGGAATGTATCCACTTCTAGGTTGTCCAATTTGTTGGTGTATAATTGCTCATAGTAGTCTTCTATAATCCTCTGTACTTCTATGGTATCAGTGTACCTTTTCTTTCACTTCTGATTCTATATATTTGAGCTCCCTTTTTGTTCTTGTTCTATCTAACTAAAGGCTTGTTAATTTTTCTCTTTTCAAAGAACAAGCTCTTAGTTTCTTTGATCTTTTCTTGGTCTTTTTAGTCTGTATATTATTTATTTCCACTCTGATCTTCATTATTTCTTTCCTTCTGTTAACTTTGGGCTTCATTTTTTAAAAAAACATTTTATTTATTTATTAGAGAGAGTACACATGAACAGGGAGAGGGGCAGAGGGAGAGGAAGAAACAGACTCCCTGCTGAGCATTGAGACTGACATGGAGCTTGATCCCAGGACCCTGAGATCGTGACCTGAGCCAAAGTAAGACACTTAACTGACTGAGCCATCCAGGTCCCCCAAGCTGCTGCTGTTGCTGCTGCTGATTTTTTTTTAATTGCTCCTTTAGGGGCAAAGTTAAATTGTTAGAGATTTCTCTTTTTCTTGAGGTAGGCCTATATGACTCTGAACTTCTTAGAACTGCTTTTGCTACATTCTATAGATTTTGGAATGTTATATTTCTGTTTTCATTTGTCTCTAGGTGGTTTTGATTTCTCCTTTGATTTCTTCTATTACCCAGTATTTTTTCAGTAACATGTTTAATCTTCATGTATTTATAGTTTTCCCAGATTTTTGTAATTGATTTCTAGTTTCATACTATTGTGGTTTGAAAAGGTGATTGATATGATTTCAGTCTCCTCGAATTTATTGAGACTTGTTTTGTGGCCTAACATGTGATCCATCCTGGGGAATGTTTCATGTGCATTTGACAAAAATGTATATTCTGCTGCTTTTGGATAGAATGTTCTATGTATATCTATTAAATCCATCTGGTCTAATGGGTTGTTTAGGGCTGATGTTTACTTATGATATTTCAGTTTGGGTAATCTATCCATTGATGTAAGTGGGGTGTTAAAATCCCTAATATTGGGAACCCTGGGTGGCGCAGCGGTTTGGCGCCTGCCTTTGGCCCGGGGCGCAATCCTGGAGACCCGGGATCGAATCCCACGTCGGGCTCCCGGTGCATGGAGCCTGCTTCTCCCTCTGCCTGTGTCTCTGCCTCTCTCTCTCTCTCTCTCTGTGTGACTATCATAAATAAATAAAAATTTAAAAAAAATCCCTAATATTGTATTTCTGTCAATTGCTCCCTTTACGTCTGTTAATATTTGCTTTATATATTTTGCTTCTCCTATGTTGGGCACATATATATTTATGAATGTTATATCTTCTTGCTGGATTTATTATTATTATTTCTTTTTGTTTTCACTTGCATGGAATATCTTTTTCCATCCCTTCACTTTCAGTCTTGTATGTGTCCTTATTTCTGAAGTGTATCTTTATAGGCAGTATACAGATGTCTTTTTAAAAATCAAATTCAGCCACTCTATGTCTTTTGATTGGAGATTTTTACTTATTTAAAGTAATTATTGATAAGCATGTACTTATTGCTATTCTGTTAATTGTTTTCTAGTTGTCTTTGTAGTTTCTCTCTTTTTTTCTTTTTCTTTTGCAGTTTGATAACTTTCTTTAGTGTTATGTTTAGGTTCTCTATTCATCTTATTTTGTGTATTTACTATAAGTTTTTGCTTTGTAGTTACCATGAAGTTCACATATATCATCCTTTGTATATAACAGTCTGTTTTAAGTTGGTAGCAAGTTAAATTTGAGCACATTTTAAAACTCTGTATTTTGATTCCCCCTACCATGTTTTATGTTTTTGATGTCACTTTTTACATCTTTTAATTTTATGTATTCCTTAACTAATTATTATAGTTTTAATTTTACTACTTTTGTCTTTTAACTTTCTTAGTAGCTTTATAAATGAATAATCCACTCCCTTTACTGTATATTTACGTTTTCCAATGAGATTTTTTACTTTCATATGTTTTCTTATTATTAATTAATGTCATTTGTTTTCAGCTTAAAGAAGCCCTCTTGATAGTTCTTATAAGGCTGGTTTAGGAGTGCTGAACTCCTTTAGCTTTTACTTGTTTGGGAAAACATTCTCTGTCCTTCATTTCTGAATGATAACCTTGTTGGGTAGAGTATTCTTGGTTGAAAGGTTTTTCCTTTCAGCACTTTGAGTATGCCATGCCACTTCCTTCTGGCCTAGAAAGGTTCTGCTGAGAAATTCACTGATGGCCTTGTGGGATTTCCCTTGCACGGAACAATTAGTTTTTTCTCTTAGTGCTTTTAAGATTCTTTCTTTATCCCTAACTTTTGACATCTTAATTATAATGTGTTTCAGTGTGGCTTTCTTTGGGTTCATCTTTTTGGAAATATCTGAGCTTCCTGGACCCGGAAAGATTAGGGAATCTTTCAGCCATTATTTTTTCAAATAAGCTTTCTGCTTCTTTCTGTCTGTCTCCTTCTGGGATCTCTATAATGTGAATGTTATTCTGTTTGATGTGATCCTAGAGGTCTTTCAAGTTATTTGTTAACATTCCTTTTTTCTTTTTTCTTCTTTGTCAGGATGAGTTTCATTGCTTTATCTTCCAGCTTACTTATCCATTCTTCTACTTCATCCAGTATGCTGTTAAACCTTTCTAGTGTACTTTTCAGTTCAGTTACCTTATTCCACAGTTCTGTGACTTCTTTTTGGTACTTTCTTAGGTCTTCTGCCTTTTATTTTTGAAGATTTTATTTATTTTTTATTAATGAGAGACACAGAGAGAGAGAGAGAGAGGCAGAGACACAGGCAGAGGGAGAAGCAGGCTCCATGCAAGGAGCCCAATGTGGGACTCGATCCTGGGTCTCCAGGATCAGGCCCTGGGCTGAAGGCAGTGCTAAACCGCTGAGCCACCTGGGCTGCCCAGTCTTCTGCCTTTTTGTTCTCATTGTGTTCATCCATTTTTCTCTTGAGTTTGGAGAGCACTTTTATGACCATTACTTTGAATTCTTTATCAGGTGGATTACTTATCTCCATATCATTAAGGTATCTGAGGTTTTGTTTTGTTCATTCTTTTGGAACACATTTCTGTTTCCTCATTTTGTTTGACTCTCTTTGTATGTATTAAGTGAAACAGGTACCTATCTCAGTCTTAAGGAGTGGTCTTGTTTAGGTGACATTCTTTCTCATTCAACCTTGTCCTAGCTCTTGGTTGTCCTTCAAACCTTTGTGATTATCTGAATCATCTGATTTATTCTTGATAGGTCCCCACCATTGAGGATGTACCAAGACCTATCAATGATTCCAAGGGAGGAATCCAATTTAGGAATCTCAATTTCTGGCTAATTAAAAGATCCTCAGGCAGCAGCTTTTAAAGTATGCAAATATATTAAAAAAATAAAGTATGCAAATATATGTAGTCCTGTGGGGTCAAAACTGTAATCCCTGCTGGCCTCCGGTCCAGGAGATCTTGAGGTGACAGTTGCAAAAGTCGGGGCTCCAAATGAGTGTATAAGCTACTTTCTGGGAAGTCTCTTTGAGCTGTAATGAGGCCAAGGGGATACATAGAGATGGTGTCTCCTTGCTTACATTCCCTGAGAGCTCCTCCTTAGCCTAAGCCTATCCCTCAGGCTGAAGCTCCAGGCTTAGTAGGCATTTTTCACAGGAAGACTGGGGTTGTGTTTCAGTCTGCTGTTTGTGTAGTGCTCTGAGAGTGGTGAACTGCCAAGAAGTGTCTTTCTGATTTTTACAGTCGCATGGAGCTTGAAAGACTAGCCCTTTTGGACACCAGGGCCAAGTGTTGAAGAGGTGTCCCCAGTGTGGATTGTGTGCTTTCTGGCTTTAGCAAAGCAGCTGAAGAGTGTTGGGGGCCTGACATCCTTGACAGCTTCAGAAAGGCTGGGGGGAAATGTCTTCACTGTGTACACCTGTAGGCTTCAGTAGTGTAGTGGGTGAGTGACTTGCCTCTGCATTTGTTGGCTCTAAGCTGGGAGTGCGAGAATGCTGTCACTACTTGCTAGCCCTAACCAGGAGGTGTGGGAGTGCTACAATCACTGGTACTTTCTGGCCTTAGCAAGTGCTGTGATGCTTACCCCTTCCTGTCCCAACAAGGTGGCGTTAAGAGTGATGCATCCAAGCTCATCCACCTGTGCTAGTAGGCTATGTGGGAGTACATAGCATCTGTCAGTGTCTTCATCTCAGGAAAGTGTTTCACCTGCCTTCTACCCCACCAACCAATGCCCTCAGATTAGCAAATGAGTCTCCCCTACATAGAGTCTTGGTGATTTACAAACTGCTGTGGTTTTACTAAGTCTCAGGTCAATTGAAACTATATATGTGCCCTCCAAGAGGGGAATCTCAGTTTTCTTTTTCTTTTTTTTTTGAATCTCAGTTTTCTATACCACTTGGGGACCCCTGGACATCTGCCTTATTGGTTTTCCAAGGCAGACATTCTGGGGCTTGTCTTTCTGGTGCAGATCCCAGGGTTGGGGGGTGCAATGTGGGGTACCATCCCCTCTCTTCCAGGGGAAGTGCCTATGTGGTGGGATCTCTCCCTATTGTGTGTTGCTGTGCTAGAAGTGTTTGTGTGTGTGTGTGTGTGTGTGTGTGTGTATGTGCGTGAGACTGTGATACTACTTCTCCTGCCTGTCTCAATGTAGTTCTTTTATCCTTTTCTGTGGTGAACAGTTCATCTAGTTCTCAGATATTGTTCCAGAGGAAAATGATCCATATGTAGCTGTAGATTTGGTCTGTCCATGGGAGGAGGTGAGTTCAGGATCTTTCTGTGCTGCCATCTTGGACCCCAGATGCGTTATACTTTTACTGCTACTATAGATTGAATGTTTGTGTTCCTCCAAAAGTCATATATTGAAAACCTAATACCACTGTGGGATCTTTGTGAGGCAATTAAGTTATGAGGGCAGAGCCCTCAGGAGTGGAATTAATGCCTTATGAAAGAGACTCCAGAGAGTTACGTGGAGCCTCTTCCACCATGTAAGGATACAATGAGAAGTATCTGACCCAGAATCCAACCATACTGGTGTCCTGATCTTGGACTTCCAGCCCCCAGAATCTTGAGAAACAAATTTCTATTGTTTTTAAGCTACCCAGCTTATGGTATTTCATTATAGCAGCCCAAATGGACTAAGACAGTTGTTTAATAATATATCATGTAACTTGTTACATATATGAACATACAGAGCTGCATCTTTTTTTTTGGTGGATGTAGACTATGCCTACATATGGATATACCATAATTAACTTAACCAGCCTTCTTGTATCAGTCAGAATTTCATACACAAAGGAGAAATTCACCCTATTTCTGGCAGAAATGAAGTTCACTAAAGGGATTTAGGTGATAATGAAGTAATTGAAAGGGACAAAGGGTGTGACAGTCATGGTGTTGCCACTGGAATGCTGATTTCAGAGTTCCACAAGCATAGCCATGGTACAGAGTTCCAGAAGCTGCTATTGCCACAGCCACAAGTGTCATGACGCTGAGGGAGTATACCCTGGCATATGGAGGCCAGTAGCCCTTACACTCCTCTCTGACTGTAGCCTGTGCAGTGTCAGAGGGATGGCCCTTGTCTCACTTATACTTGGACACTTTCCAGCTCGGATTCATTTTCTTGTTGTCTGAGAGCAACTCATAGCAGGACCTAAATAAAATAGGAAGGGGATTAGAAATGGGTACTGAAGGCTGATGGGTCAACACTGTCCACTGTTTTGGCTGTTCAGCATGCATACCCAGCCTTCCATCTATCCCTAAACAGCAGCAACATGGTCATGCCTTATATAATTATACCTTAGACATGTGAAAATACATTCATCCTTTCACTGTAAAACAGAGAACCAATTTCATCAGTTGCAGAATCCATCTTTGGATAATTTTTTTTATTTTTTATTTTATTTATTTATGATAGGCACACAATGAGAGAGAGAGAGAGGCAGAGACACAGGCAGAGGAAGAAGCAGGCTCCATGCACCGGGAGCCCGACGTGGGACTCGATCCCGGGTCTCCAGGATCGTGCCCTGGGCCAAAGGCAGGTGCCAAACCGCTGCGCCACCCAGGGATCCCAATCTCTGGATAATTTTAATACTCTCTTAGAATGAGTCATATTGGAACTTTTATATTGTATAACTCAGGGACTAAATGATAAAAATAGCCGCTATTTACATGTTTTGGTATATGATTAGAAAGGAGGAAGTAGAAAAGGAATTTGGCTAATATATAAAGGTATATCCATAAAATGGCAAAGAAAAACAGATATGTAGCTATTCCTCAATTGACAACCAGTCATGATGTTGTACTTGGTATTTACAAATGTTTTTCTTCATTTGGCATTTCATGTTCCTTTTGCCTTTGAATAGTATTTCAGCTGGGTAGGGTGATTTATATAGTGGGGTGATATAGGCCAATATAGTAATGGAGCTGTTAACTGCTTCAAAAACCAAACTGGTGAGATGTCTAATCCCAGTTCTCTGTCTCGGTACTGGATACTGTTGTAGTCAGAGTTACATGCAGAAAAAAACAAAACAAAACACAAAAGAAAACAACCCACAAAACCCAACACATTAGGTATTTCAAGTAGAAAGAAATTTACTATAGAAAATTAGGTGCTTGAAAACTCATTGGAAGCAAGGCAGGAGTTACATTCAAGGGTAATCACTGAGTAATTGTTTAAAGGTCACACCATAGTTGCTATTATTACAAAGTTAGGAAGTTGCTCCTGCTGCTGTCACTACTGCCACCACAATTGAACCTCTTACTCTTGGAGCTCGTGAGTAGACCCTGGAATGTAGCAGAGTCCAGCTACTACAAATTCTTATGTCTTTTCAGACTTTTCAGGCTCCAAAGCACCAGGAAGATGTCTCATTTTTATTTTAAAATTCATACACAAACAGGTCATTGATGAAATCTAAATCATGTCACAAATCCTAGCTGCATGGGAGCCTGGTAAGGACAGTTTTTAGTGTTTTTAAAGCCCTGTGGACGCAAAGTAGGAACAAAGAAAGGGGTGGGAAAGTTCTGTGCTAGCATAGGTAGGATGGCAGACATTTATGTTTCTTACTGTTTTATATTTATTATACCCAATTTCACAGGGAATATCTTTGTGCATATACCTTTCCCACATACGCAAGAATGTAAGTAGGATAAATTCTTAGAGATTGTGTTGTTGGTTTAAGAAATACTTGCATTGAAAAAATTTTAATATGTCACCAAATCACTAGGTCTTATACACAGTGTGATTTCTGGACCAGCAGTGTTGGCCTCATCTGGGAGCTGGTTAGAAATATAAAATCTCAGATAGAACTAGAGGGTATTATGATAAGTGAAATAAGTCAATCAAGAAAAAGACAACTATCATATTTTACTCATATGTGGAATTTAAGAAACAAAACAGAGGAGTATAGGGAAGAGAGGGGAAAAATAAAACAAGATGAAGTCAGAGAGGGTGACAAATCATAAGAGACTATTTTTAAAAAGATTTTATTTATTCATGTAAAACACAGAGAGAGAGGCAGAGACATAGGCAGAGGGAGAAGTAGACTCCCTGTGGGGAGCCCGGTTTGGGACTCCATCCCAGGACACTGGGATCACAATCTGAGCCAAAGGCAGACATTCAACCACTGAGCCACCCAGGCGCCCCTCATAAGAGAGTCTTAACTATGGGGAACAAACTAAGAGTTGCTGGAGGGGAGGTGGTGGGGATGGGGTAACTGGGTGATGGCATGAAGGAGGACATGTGATATAATGAGCACTAGATGTTATATGCAACTGATAAATCACTGAACTCTACTTCTGAAACTAATAATACACTATATGTTAACTGAATTTTAAAAAAAGAAATAAAAAATCCCGGGCCTAAGCCACTGAACCATAATCTGCATTTTCACAAGATTCCCAAGTGATTTGTGTGCACATTTCAGTTTGATAACCCTGGGCTGGAGGTTGTATATCTTGCATTCCCAGTAATGGCATATGTATGGTATTCTTTCTGTACCTTCACCAAGATTGTACTCTGTCTTTTTGATATTTTACAATTTAATATTTGAAAATATATTTCTTTATTATGAAACTGAGCATCTTTTCAGATATTAGAATGGTTTTATATCAATTTCTGTGAACTTTTCATATCTATTGAATTATTGGTTTTACAACTTAATGTGTTTAATACTGAGAAAATCAGCCCTTTGTCTTTGATGTGAGTTGCAAATAATCCTTACATTTTGTCATTTGCCTTGTGATTTTGCTCATGGTTTAATTTCCACACGGAATACATGAACATCTTCCTATGTGGTTGAATTTGTTGTCTTTTCTTACATGGGTTGGAGATTTTTATCTTACGTTTAGAAAGACCTTTATCACCTTGATATTGTTTTTAAAGTTCTCTCATGTTTTCTTTTGTGATGATCAAAGCTTTGATCCATCAGAATGTGTTTTGGTGAGGGGTGTGAAGAACGGATCCAATTGAATAGTTATCCTAGATGACTATACACCAAGGGTTCCTAACCTGACACTCATCGATGCTTATAGAGCCTTTAAACCTCTGATATTGCATGCAAAATTATATATGAATTTTGATTTTTATGAAGCAAAGATCTGTAGGGTCCATTAACTTCCCAAAGAAGATTAAGAGTCATTTCCCTGTGCAGTGTTCTGTCATCCAGTATGACTTCACTTGCTTTCTGTATCTGTAGTACTCCTAAGTGTTCAGTCAGACTGTTCTCTTGATCTCCAGGTTTGTGCATACCAGAGTGGATGGACCCAATGTAAACAAAGGATTCTGGTAAGAGAGAGGCAATAAGGGCAAAGGAGATGGAATGACAGAAGCAGAGGTTGGAGTAATGCAGTTTGAAGATGGAAGAAGGGACCAGCCAAGGAATGCCGATGGCTTCTAGAAGCTGGGAGAAGCCAAGAAGTTAGTTCTCCTCTGGACCTAGACAAGGAATTAGCCTTGTCAAAGGGACTCTGATTTTAGCCCCTTAAGACTCACTTAGGACTTTGACTTCCAGAACTGTAAGAGAATACCTTTGTTTTATTTTAAGCCACTAAGTTTTTGTTGTTTTGTTATAGTAGCAATAGGAAACAAATACATGATATACCATGGAGAAGGCGGCTACTGTGTAGTTCCAGGAATTTAACAAATTTACTGGTCTTGTAACTGTTGGTATCACAGGTCCAGACAATACAGTATCCAAGCCCATCTTATTTTTTTTTCCAAGCCCATCTTAATAGAATATATTTTATAAAGTTTTATGAAGTTAAAAAAAAAAAAGCCTGACTGGCTCAGTTGGAAGAGCACAGGACTCTTGATCTCAGGGTTGTGAGTTGAAGCCCCATGTTAGGTGTAGAGATTACTACTACTAATAATAATAATAAATAAAAATTAAAAAGTTTAAAAGAATAAAAACCATGTATTTGCCGACCAATCTCTTTTATTACCTTAAAACTGCATCTTATTACAAGTGACTAGAGCATTATTGAAAGAGATGGAAGAAACAAGCCTGCCAATAGAATCTTGGTGGGAAAAATTGAAACGTTTTGTTCTTTTCTAATCTAGAATATGAGGATGAATGCTATGTCCAGGAGGATGTAAGAGTACCATAGTGGAAGAAGGTACATAGGGGGCAACAAGAAGAGGCTGAGTAGCTAGTCAACCTGGTGTTGCAAAAGGACATAGCATAGTGTCCAACTAGGTGATTGCCTTTCCATAATTATAGAGCTGAACAGCAGTACTTCCTAAAAGTTATTGCACATAGAAATCAGCTGGGGATCGTAGAGCCCCTGGATCTGCATTTCTAACAAATTCATAGATGTTACTGCCATTGCTGGTCCAAGGGCCACATTTTTTTAAAGTTTTTTTTTTGTATATTTTTTTTATTGGAGTTCGATTTGCCAACATAGAGTATAACACCCAGTGCTCATCCCATCAAGTGCCCCCCTCAGTGCCCGTCACCCAGTCACCCCATCCTCCCTCCCCCTCCCCTTCCACTACCCCTTGTTCGTTTCCCAGAGTTAGGAGTCTCTCATGTTCTGTCACCCTCACCGATATTTCCCACTCATTTTCTCTCCTTTCCCCTTTATTCCCTTTCACTATTTTTTATATTTCCCAAATGAATGAGACCAAGGGCCACATTTTGAGTAGTGGTGGTAGAGAGTTATTTAATGGGAATTAAAACCTGTATGTCAGGCATGAGACTCTGTGCTTTTCCTCTGTGTTGTAGAGGAGAGAGACTGGAGTAGGAGCCAGAACACCCAAGTTCAAATTTGAATCTGCCACCTATTTTGTGACCTCAGTCTTTTGAGGCCTGTTTCTCTTATTTGTTGAATAGGAACAAAAGCACATACCTTGTAGGATGTTCATGAGGACTAAATAGTTATCGTGTGTGTGGCATTTGGTAAGGGCTCAATAATTGTTAGTTAACTCTGAACGAGCCACAATTGCTAGTATTCCAAGAAGACTCAAGTTCTGGCTACATACCACCAAACTATCTAGAAGAAAAATTTTATCAGCCTTCCAGATGGCTGTCGACATGATGCCAAGCATCCAAATGTTTGGACTGCATTCAAAACATATTCGACAAGCATCTTTCTCCCTTTCGGATGGGTGTTTTGGCCTCAAGAAGACCGAGTGAGGGGGTTTTATGTAGAAAGATGTTATCTATCTAACTTCACTGGCTCTTTTGTATACTTTGGAGCAGCTTACAGACACATTGGAAAACAGTAATGCATACAACATGGATAATCTCAATTTTCAGAAAGCCTTTGATACTGTTCCATCTAATGGGCTGCTTAAACCCAAGACAGCAGGGATTCTTGATGGAACCCTGGGAAAAAGGAGAAACTGGCTAGAGAACAAAACAAAAAGTTTAGAATGAGACAGAATGGAAAATAGAAGATGGGGTTACATTCAAAGAGCAGGGGAAAAGGTCCAGATGTTACCATTGTGATTGTGACATAGGTTGGTGTGCAAGTATGAGCCTATAGGAGACATGGCAATGGGGACTGTAACTCTGCCGTACATTAGTATCCAGCTTGACGGCATAACCTTATATGACAATCTCTTAACATTGGAAGGGCTGTGTGTTAGTTAGGTAGAAAGACTGTTAAGGACACTCAAAATGATATGAAACCAGTTCTGATTTAAGAATAAAAATATCCAGCTACAGCATAAGACTTTAAGTAGAATTTTTAATATTTCCAATTATATTTATTGCAACTCTAGGGAAATAAGAAATACATATTCCTTTAAAGCAGCAGTTCTCAGGGGACCTGGGTGGCTCAGTGGGTTAAGCCTCTACCTTTGGCTCAGGTCACAGGACAAGCAAAAATGTCCTGGGATTAAGCCCTGCGTCAGGCTCCACACTCAGCGGAGAGTCTGCTTTTCCCTCTGCTCCTCCCCCACTGGTTCTCTCTCTTTTTCACATAAATAAATAAAATCTTAAAAAAAATAAAGCAGCAATTCTCAACTGGGGACAATTTTTTTTGGCCTCCTAGGGGATATTTGGTGATGTTTGGAGAACTTTTTGGTTGTCACATCTTGGGGGAGGGGGTGTGGTGCAACTGGCATCTAATGGGAAAAAACCAAGGATGCTGCTAAATGTCCTACAGTACATAGGACATCCCATTAATAGAGTTTGGCAGCCCCAGATGTCAACACTGCCAAAGTTGAGAAACTGTTCTAAATCATTGTACCCTGAAGTGTGAACAGGAGGGAAAACTTCATAAGGTAAGAATGTTCTATAGAAAGCATTTGTCTGAAAAATAACTATCATTTGTGCAATGAACTATTCATTATCACTAAACCATAATATGGCAATCTAAACTAGAAACAGGAGGGGATCCCTGGGTGGCTCAGCGGTTTAGCGCCTGCCTTTGGCCCAGGGCGCCATCCTGGAGTCCCGGGATCGAGTCCTGTGACGGGCTCCTGGCATGGAGCCTGCTTCTCCCTCCTCCTGTGTCTCTGACTCTCTATCTCTCTATGTCTATCATAAATAAATAAATAAATCTTAAAAAAAATAAACTAGAAACAGGAGCAAGGAGAAGAGGCAGGAGAACGACAGAACTTTGAGCAGAAAATGAGAACAGAGGACCAAGACATTCAACCTCTGCTGTGAACTTTGTGTCTCCCTCAACCACCTTTCCTCATAGGTCTTCTGCTAAATTCACTTCAAATGAGTTGGCCTGAAGTTTGCTATATAACAGGATCCATAAAAAAAAAATCTGTTCTAGTCTGGCACCCAGATGTTTGAGTCTGTATATGCCAGCTAGTGAGTTTTCAGACATCATTTTCTTTTAGAGAAAAGAAAGTAGGTCCAATGAGAGAATGAGGGATGGTAGCAGGAATAAAGAAAAAATTCCAAAACTTTAAAAAATGTATGAAATTTCTTATCTTCCTGAAAGATAAATCCTAGAAGAAAGTAATACTTCTAACTAGATTTTCCTAGAGGTACATTAAAAATTAAAGGGCTAGCTTTTGATAACTACATTCTAGGAAGTTATGGTGTACATGGTATAGTTTCAGGGGTTCTGGAGAGACCCCCAGGTCCTGTTGTCCACCCTACCACTAGTCATTTCACAGTAATAGCTATTTTCTTCAGAAGTTTTGCCTCTTATTGTGGCACAAACTTCCTGTTCAAGATTCCTTTTTTTGTTTTGTTTTGTTTTAAAGATTTTTTTTATTTTTTTATTTTTATTTATTTATTTTTTTAATTTTTATTTATTTATGATAGTCACACACAGGGAGAGAGAGAGAGGCAGAGACATAGGCAGAGGGAGAAGCAGGCTCCATGCACCGGGAGCCTGACGTGGGATTCGATCCCAGGTCTCCAGGATCGTGCCCTGGGCCAAAGGCAGGCGCTAAACCGCTGCGCCACCCAGGGATCCCAAAGATTTTTTTTTAATTTGAGAGAGAGAGAGCACAAATGGGGGAAAGGGGCAGAGGGGGAGAGGGAGATGCAGGGATCCCAATGCAGGGCTTGATCTCAGGACTCCAGGATCATGGCCTGAGCTGAAGGCAGACATTTAACCCACTGAGCCACCCAAGACCCTTCTTAAGCAACTTACTCAGCTAACTCTATTTATTAGTTTACATGGAAGATGAACCAGAATGGAACATGGCTTAGAAAGTGAAGAATCCCAAGTAGAAAATAAATCTGGCTGAAAATAGATAGCAGCGAAAGCTGCCTTAATTTGCATTTTCCTCAAAATTGAGCCTTGTTTGTAGGAAGGCAGGGCCCTGAGTCATTCAGAATTCCCTCTAATTTAATGGAAAGCAGAACATACATGTGACAGGTCCTTGGCTATCAAAATGGCACTTATTGACCTGTGGCCAATTCCACTCAGGAGATTGTAATATACAGGCCAGGAACCTGGTCTGGTCTCCTAAAATGAAGGGATTCATCAGAAAATTGATGAGTTATATTGAGTAGTATCATGCCAGAGCCAGGGACCCGCAAAGCAACTTGAACAGGACTCTGTAACTAAGCTCGTTTATGTGCACAAATATTCACACAGATGGTTTTGAGTTTCAACACCATTGTCAACATTCTTAGTTGGATGGTTTACGAAGATTAATTGATAGAACTCTGTTAATTAATCAAGTTTCTTTTTTTTTTTTAAATATTTTATTTATTTATTTAGGATAGTCACAGAGAGAGAGAGAGAGAGAGGCAGAGACACAGGCAGAGGGAGAAGCAGGCTCCATGCACCGGGAGCCTGACGTGGGATTCGATCCCGGGTCTCCAGGATCGCGCCCTGGGCCAAAGGCAGGCGCCAAACCGCTGCGCCACCGAGGGATCCCAATCAAGTTTCTTTTTGAATTAGTTTGTGAGATGTGTGTGTGTGTGCATGTTACATACATACACATGCTACATATGTTAACTGATGGGTCTGAGTGCTATTTTCATCCCTTTGTTCATATTCTATCTTAAAGTTTGTGAAGGTATTAATGAATTTAAAGGTCTGTATTTGATATCAGGTAGAGCCAGGTATACCTTTTTTTCAGTCCTTACCTGTAGATCCCAGCTTATCATTGAAAAATCTGTATCTTTGTTCATAAACGGAAAAGAGCAAGAAGGCAATGGTGAATCATTGCCACTATTTACCCTTAACTGATCCCTTGGTGATAAGGGTTAGTAAAAGCATCTCTGTACACAAAGAAGAGGACATTTTATATGTATCTAACATACCAGAAATGGTTCTCAGAGGAGATAGATGGTCAATGTGAGTTTCTTACATTGAGTAGCCAATAGTTTATCTCAGTGCTAGTCTCTCTTGTAACTGCTGCATGTAGTTTTATCAAAATGGTAGAAGTGAGATTGTGGTGTCCTAAGTATAATGACAGGTCCTCACTGGCTTTCCAAATACCAGTGATTTGTTCAGAAATCTATTTTGCATATGCATATGCTTTGGGGCCACTTTCAATGACCTCTAAGGCTCTATTGCAAATGCTTAATGGGGTAATGAGTAACATTGATGATGTGGAAACATCACGAATAGAAGCTGCTCAGTTTGCATCTATGATTGTCCTATTACATTTCGGTCATACATCGTCATCACCATAAAGCATCATAATAGTTTCGTTATGTGAAGACAATAATTAACTTTCTACATATAAGGGATTGACTCGTGATTTAGAGCCAACGATTCAAAGGAAATATAGAATATAGAAAAAAACACGCAAGAATGAGGAAAGGGGGGCATCTGGGTGGCTCAGTCAGTTAAGCATCCTGCTCAGTTGGGAGCCTGCTTCTTCTCCCTCTGCCCTTTCCTCTCCCCCGCCCCCTGCCACCTTGTGCTTGCTCTCTCTCTCAAATAAATAAATAAAATCTTTTTAAAGAAAAGAATGAGGAAAGGAGAATTATAGATTTAAATCAGCTTAATAAGGAAGATTGAACTTTTTTTGAAGATTAAATATTTTATGCTTTTTTACCTACAATAATAATTTTGTAAATGTGCTATTAGCCTGAACCCTTATAAAATTTTTTGAAATTCACTTATTTAGTTTAATGTAATACCCTCCAGTTCAATGAGAGAAAGACAACTATGTGATTTCACTCATATGTGGAACTTAAGAAACAAAACAGGATCATAGGGGAAGGAGGGATAAAAATCAGATGAAATGAGAGAGGGAGACAGACCATAAGAGACTCTTAACTATGGGGAACAAACTGAGGGGAGGGGGTGAGGTGATGGGTACCTGGGTGATGCGTATCAAGGAGGGTGCTTGATATAATGAGCACTGGGTGTTATTTAAGACTGATGAGGGGATCCCTGGGTGGCTCAGCAGTTTAGTGCCTGCCTTTGGCCCAGGGTGTGATCCTGGAGTCCTGGGATCGGGTCCCATGTTGGGCTCCCTGCATGGAGCCTGCTTCTCCCTCTGCCTGTGTCTCTGCCTCTCTCTCTCTCTCTCATGAATAAATAAATAAATATTAAAGACTGATGAATCATTAAACTCTGCCTTTGAAACTAGTAATACACTATGTGTTAGTTAACTGAATTTAAATAAAATTAAATTAAAAAACTTTTTGAAGTTGATGCATATGTTTCATGCAGTAAAATATCGGGGACTTACACGTGGATCATCCTCTAACATAGTGTACTTTAGATAAAATCAAATTTGGTGCATCAGTATTACCAAGCAACTACCATGTATGAAATTCTGACGTTAGAGGGCACAAAGGTGCCTAAGGAAGAGCCTCTACCCTCAAGAAAACTACATTAATAATGATGGCAAGAAGACATAGGCTTGAATAAGTTAGAAGGCAAAAAATGTTTTACTTATACGCCAGGACATTAATGGAAGATATGTCATCAGTGACAGGTACAGTGAATGCTGCTGTGCTAGGCAGAACAATGCCACCCCAAAGATGTCTGCATCCTAATCCCTGGAACCTGTGAATATGGTGTCTTGCATGGCAAACCACCCTTGGTGAGTGTGGTTAAGTCTCTTGAGATGGAGAGATTATCTTGGATTATCTGGATGGCTCCAATGTTGTCACAAGGTTTTTTTTTTTTTTTTTGGATTTGTTTATTTGAGAGAGTGAGCGTGCATGTGGACAGGAAGGGGGGAGAGGGAGAGGGAGAATCTCAAGCAGACTCCCTGCTGAGCACAGAGTCAGATGCAGGGCTGGATCTCAAGACCCTGAGATCATGACCCAAGCGGAAACCAAGACTCAGATGCTTAACTGACTGAGCCACCCAGGTGCTCCACAAGAATCTTTCTAAAATGGAGGCAGGAGAATCAGAGGCAGAAAAGGAGATAGGAGAAGAGAAGCTGATCAGAGTAAGGCAGGGCCACAAACCAAGGAACTCGGTTGGCTTCTAGAACCTGGAAGAAGCAAACAAATTCTCCCCTGAGCCTCCAGAAAGAAGGAGGGCAGTCCTGCTGACCCATTTTGGACTTCTGATCTCCACACTATAAGATAAGTTTGTGTTACATCACTGAATTTGTGATAGCAGTCATGGGAAACTAATGCAGTTGCTGTTATAATTCAACTCATTTCAGTGGGCCCCAAAGTTCACAGCTGTCAAAGGGGGAAATTAGACTAAATCTATTTTGCCACCCTGAATCATACCCTTCACTAATGAAATATCTAAATATACTGTCTTCAGAGAAGACTGGAACAGAGGAAAAGTAGCAGAAGTGCAGAGGGGATGAGATGGGGATGCTGCTCAGTTTATCCCTCTGGGCCTCTACTGGAGCAAGGATGGTGAATGATTTTCAGGTCTTCTCCAGTTTTAACTCTGTATGTCTGTATGAGGAGAAGTGAAGCCAAGGAGAATTGTTGCCAAGTCTACCAAAGCCATTGATTCTACCAAAGCTGGTTTGATTGGTTTGATTCTCAATAATGAGTAAAAGTTTTTACTGGTTTCAGTTTTATCCAAACTGATGTCCCTATTTTCGGCTAAAACTAGGTCTCATGGCATAGATATTTTTTCTAATCATCATTCTATGAAAATGTAGTTGATTTTTTTCTTTTTTTGCAAAGGAATGATCTCAATTTATAGAAGACATTGGCATTGAGGTGGGAGTGGACATGTAGGATCAAAGTAGAGGTGCTAATCTAAAAACAATGGCACAGTGAGGACAGCAAGTTCCTCCCTGTGAATTCAGCATCTTTTTTGTTGTTGTTGTTGTTGAAATCCACAAGAACAAGATAGAGTGGTTATTATCCCAAGCTCCATGAAAAGAAAAGAAATAGGAAAGTCCCTTAAGAGTGGGAAACCACTTGATGTTCAAAGAAATCTGTTTTTTTTTTAATTGCTGTCCCAGGAATGGCTAAGTGACATGGGCTTCTCATTTCTTAGAGGTCCCAGGAGGCTCTAACTTCAAGACAAAATGATAACAAAAAGAACTCTATGCACATATGCAATGCCAGATATCCTAGTGGTGTTGGAAGATCCAAATGGAATACCTCCATAATGACACAGGGACAGTTTTCACCAGGAAAACTGGCTAAGAGGGGGATTCTGTGAGATGACAGGGAAAGTAAAAATAACACAAGATGCTCCCCCCTCCTCTGCAAAGAGAGAAATTCAAACAAAAATGATTTATATAGGAACTTTATGAAAGAGAAGAATACCATTTCAAGAACTGAAGTGAGGTAATCCAAGGTGCCACCTTAGTTCCTAAATCAATTCCACACTAGCTGAGATTTTTCATGTGCTTGCCAGTTACAGTAATGGTAACTGCTAACAAAAAACCAGTCCCTGTTGTAAGTGTCCCCTGCGTTAGTGGTCACAGTCTTCCTGTGGAAGGTAGATCGACAGATGAGAGGCTTAAGCTATTTGCTCAAGATCTCCATGATCAACCCTAAATCTGTCTTCTGTCTGGTTCCAAAGTCCATGTTTTCAAGCCCCCCCCGCCACCGTATAAAAATTTACACATGCCTACAAGAGTATTTCCTGGAAATATCTCTGCCATTATCCCTACAATTATTGCCACCTCTCCTCTCCATCCTTACAGCTGTAATTTCTATTAATTGTGTGTTAGAGCTCACCATTTCATCTGTTCTGTTTTCCTTTAAAGATCTTATGTATTTATTTGAGAGAGTGTGAGTGAGTGAGAGCACAAGCAGGGGGAGCTGCAGAGGGAGAGGGAGAAGCAGACTCCCCACTGAGCAGGAAGTCTGACACAGGGCTTGATCCCAGGACCCTGGGATTATGACTTGAGCTAGGGGCAGATGCTTAACCAGCTGAGCCAGCCAGGCACTCCTCGTCTGTTCTGTTTCTTATCTCTTATTGAGCAATTGTGCATATCTTTGCCCTTCTGCAGTGTGATTTGGTCTTTTCTTTAGATCTTGCTTCTGATTTACAACTCTCTGTTCAGCTGTGTCTATTGTTCAGCTCATTTACTGAATCCTTTATTTTTAATGATCAAATGAGATTCATCTATCCTTGATATTTCTCATGGCATTTGATTTCCTCACATGCTTTGTAAATTTTGTCTGTGAGCTCATCTTTAGAAAAAATGATCTCCTATAGGGATCCTTTACTCAGCTTATTATTTGCTTTTCATGGTTGTCTTTGTTGGCGCTCTACAGTTTTTGACGTTTCAAGATGGAACATTAGTCTCAGAGCCCCGCTTTTCTTTACTATGTGGAGACACAAACAAAAGACACCCAGCACACACATGTAGTGGATAGCCTTCACAGTCATCCTGAAGGAAGGCCATGAATAGGGCAATTTGTAGGCTAGACCAGAAGTCTGAAAACTATGGCCAGTGGGCCAAATACTGCCTGCAGCCTGTTTTCATAAGGCCTATGAGCTAAGAATGGTTGTGGCATTTTTAAATGGTTGAAAGAAATACAAATAATATTTCATGACGTGAAAATGACATGAAATTCAAATTTCAGCGTTCATAAAGAAAGATTTATTGGAACATACCATGCCCATTTGTGTACATATTGTCTGTGGCTGCTCTCATCCTACAGCGGGAGAGTTGAGTAATTGCAACACAGACCATATGGCCTACAAAACCTAAAATATTTATTATCTGACCCTTTACAGAAAAAGTTTGCTGAGCTAGATCATCTAATTGAAGTCATTTCTGTTTGAAAGTGAAAGTACACTCCACAGCTGTGTGTCAAAATTCTCCGCCGATATAAGGAAAAGCTCTGAGCACACAAGATAAAAAAGGACTGTGATTGTCAGTCCCTTAAGATATCAAGGAAATATTTAAAACTTCTCCAGTTTTAACAGAAGGCACAGCATAGGGATTATAGTCTATGATATCGTAATAGCGCTGTATGGTGACAGATGGTAGCTGTACTTGTGGTGAGCACAGCATAACATATTGAAAAGTTGAATTACTATGCTGTACACCTGTACACCTGAAACTAATGTATTGTGTGTCAACTATACTAAAAAAAAAAAAAAATTAAAACCTAAAACCTAGTTTAAAAAATTCGCCTATCATTTTCCTTTCAAGAAAACATGCCACTCCCTACTGTGACCACCAGATGGCGAGTCCAATAATGGTTCAAAGGTTCCTCAACATTTACTTACAGACATAGTTTATGCATGATTTAAAAAGATGAACCTTGTGAACAGTCTGTATTTAGATATCAGCTCAATCGTGCCAAACTCAGAACAGTCTCTTTGGGGAAACAGGCTGAGACACAGCTCTTAGCTTTTGAGGAGGTGTGGGCACCCCAGGAGTAAGTAATCTATGCATGACCTAAGGCAGTGGTCACAAACTGTAATGTACAAAGAATAATCTAGAGTACTTACCCCAAGCCACTCTGCCTCAACGATTTGAAGAGCCTGCATTTTTTTCTTTTCTTCTTTTTTAAAGGTTTTATTTATTTATTCGAGAGAAACACAGAGAGAGAGAGAGAGGCAGAGACACAGGCAGAGGAAGAAGCAGGCTTCATGCAGGGAGCCCGATGTGGGACTCAATCCCGGGACTCCAGGATCATGTCCTGGGTTGAAGACCGGCTCTAAACCACTGAGCCACCCAAGGATCCCCTCCTTTTTTTTTTTTTTTTTTACCAGCAATACATTTATTTCTGATGTAGGTGGTCTGAGGACAACAGATTTAATATAGATACCAATTTGGGGAGATTTCTTTAGGCCTGATGAGAAGGGTGACTGATTGTCCAAATACAAGATTTGATGGGGAACAAGAACCTTGTGGCCTACTTCATGGGCAGGGGTTCAAACTTTTGGGCAGGATGGGCTTGTTGTTTGATCTCTCTTTGCCTCAGTTTCCTTAGCTAAAATTAGATCTTAATGGCATCCACATCAGAGGATTGTTAACATTATTAAATAAGTTAATATATGTGAAGTGTTTGGAAGACTGCCTGCTTCTTAGAAAGTTCTCTATAAGAGTTAGCTAACAGTACAAGGCACATTGCTCTCATCACACAGCCTCCAAGCTAGCCCATGGAAGTTTCAGGCTCTGCTTCTGTGTCTTTACTCATGTGGAGCAGCCATACCACTTCAAAAGATAAAGTGACGTGCATCAGGAATAAGCAATTAAGATGGAGGAAAGACTGACAGAGCATGTATAGACATGTCAGATGTATCAACCAGCAGAGTGCCAAGTTCCCTTCTAGGGGGCCACAGCCCATATGCAGCACCCAGATGGAGAAATGGTGATGGCCTGTTCTTAGCTCAGGGGTAGCCCAGGAGCAAAGCACAGAGTCTCCACAGGTTAGGGAGATGACCTGGTGCAAAGGTTGCCTAACAGGGCGTCGGGTACTAGCTAAGTTGATGAGACTAGCTCCTGGTGAAATCTGGGTGGGAAAACACAGTGAGGGATCCCTGGGTGGCGCAGCGGTTTGGCGCCTGCCTTTGGCCCAGGGCGCGATCCTGGGGACCCGGGATCGAATCCCACATCGGGCTCCCGGTGCATGGAGCCTGCTTCTCCCTCTGCCTGTGTCTCTGCCTCTCTCTCTCTCTCTCTCTGTGACTATCATAAATAAAAAAAAAAAAAAAAAAAAAAAAGAAAACACAGTGAGCACGGGGTGGTCGGGACATGAATAATGGAGCATTTGGAAGAAGCCGGAGGTGCCGTGAGGGGGGCGCCACGGGAGCCCTGGGGAGACCAGAAAGCGAAGCAGGTCCTGAAAGCGGTCTGGGGGCCTGCGTGGACAAACGGTTCCTGTTCTAAGATTGTTCTTGCCTCCTTATAGTAACTCCTCCTTTTCCAAAGGAGGCGGCCTTAGAATCCCAAGAGGCTAAATACGGAGGATCATTTTCAAGAAGTTCAAGGAACAGAGATGGGGAAGAACACGTGCTGAGATATAACTGCTTCTCAGAGAGTTTGAATGAGGCCAACGAAATCATGACCAAAGGCCTCGTTTCCTCCAACCAGATCCCCTTTCCTTTCTTCCACTATCCGCCGTGCTTCCTTCAGCAAATATAAACCAGAGATACTTAAGAGTCAAAGGTAGAGAACTCGTGGGCCCAGGGAGTTTTCCCGTAACTATTTTATTACTACGTGTTGCTTTTGATTGTTCTATTGGTTTCCAAGGGTGATGTAACAAGGTACCACAGACCGGGGAGCTTGAAGCAACAGGAAGTAATTGTCTCACTGTTCTAGAGGTCAGAAGTCTGAAATCAAGGTGTCTACAGGGCCGCCCTTCCTCTGAAGATTCTGGAGGAGGATCCTTCCTTGCCTCTTGTAGCTTCTGGCGTTGCTAGCAATCCTTGGTGCTCCCTGGCCCGTACACACATCTCTCTAATCTCTACCTCTTTTGTTACATAGCTGTCTTCTTTCTGTGTCTCTCCTCTTTTCGTTCGGACCCAGTCATATTGGATTAAGGGCCCACCCTACTCTCACATGACCTCATCTTAACTCATTATATCTATAATGACATTATTTTTATTTTTTATTTTTTTTTTTTTTGACATTATTTTTAAATAAGGTTACATTCTGAGGCCCTGGGGCTAGAACTTCATCATATCTTTGAGGGGGACAAAATTCAATCAGTAACAATTACTAGGTCTTTTTTCCCCCCCCCAAACTGCTTTGAGTTAAAGAAGTGTATTCATTATGGCAGGATGCTAGCTGTCCACCAACAGTTGTGCTCCCCTTCCATCATGAGGTGTGGCCACAGAAAGGCAGCTTCCCAGCCCAGGAACGTTTTCCAGCTGCCCTTGCTTCCGATGTGACCATGCCAGTAGTTCTCGCTAATGAAATGTGGATCGAATTGAGTTTGTCAATTCAGATGGGTCTTGATAGACTGGTACCTTTCTTTTTCTTTTTCTTTTTTTTTAAGATTTTATTTATTCCTGAGTGTGTGTGTGTGTGTGTGTGTGTGTGTGTGTATGGGGGCGGGGGCAGAGACACAGGCAGAGGGAGAAGCAGGCTCCATGCAGGGAGCCTGACATGGGACTCGATCCCGGGTTCCCAGGATCGGGCCCTGGGCTGAAGTTGGCGCTAAACCACTGAGCCACCGGGCTGCCCCCTTTCTTATTCCCTTTATCTGGGGCCTTGGAATAGCAGATCCCCATGGAAGGAAACTGCCTGCCCAGTGACCAGAAATATCTAAATTGGTCTGTTATAGGAGTGAGAACTAAACTTTTGTCCTGTTTAGTGCAGCCATTCAATTTGAGTGGTTTGTTAACAGCAGCCAGCATCACCCTGGCTAATTCACTCAAAAGGCATGATTGGCTTTCCTTTCATGATATTCTCACAGAAGTTAATATTTTGCTAAATATACCTTTAAGTTCCAGTATGATTTTAAGCTAATAAGGGAAGGAAAGCGAAAAAATATATATTATCCCAACTTTAGCCATGCTATGGGGATAGATGCTACATACTGTTTCCTCCTAAGTAAAAAGTTCGAATATATTCCAGATATATTAGATATATTAGTGAAGGAGCTACTAATAGTGAGGTAGTGCACAGTCTTTATATTATACAGGTAAGGAGAGGATTAAGGAGATGGAGGAGACAGTGGGTATTTTATCTTCATTGGTATTTTCATTCATCATTCCAGCATCATGTGGTGCTGTCCTGGTTTTGGGATGAGAATGAAAGGATGTTTGAATTTCCAAATGCATAGACTTTCAGGCAGATATCTTCATTATGTGTCTCTTTGTTCAATCCTGTCTATCCAGATGTCTCTGGTGACTAGTTCTGGCACCATCCACATTTTGAGAGCTCAAGGAAGCTTGAGAGACTTTTCTAGAGAAAAGCCAACCTCACCTTATATATAAATTTTAGAATAAAACTCTCATGCTGAAAGGCTTGGAAGTGGCAGAAGGTCTTTATAGAGGAATATTTTTGGTTCGGACCTAGAGCAGAGTTTTTTTTCCACCTTGGGCAGTTCTGCCTGCCAGGGGGAGGTTGACAGTGTCTGGGGACATGTTTGGTTGTGACAACTGTTGGGGGTGGGGGTGGGGTCGTGCCACTGGCATTTAATAGGTAGAGACCAGGGATGTTGCTAAACATTTTACAATGTACAGGTCAATCCCCCAACAGAGAATCATCCTGTTCTAAATTTCAGTCATGCTGGGGTGAGAAACCCTGCCCTATAGTATCAGGTGTGAAAATAATTAATATTTAGGTTCTCATTTATGAAATTCGCTTTATTCTCAAAGCTGAAATTTCAAGTAGAATAATTGTGAGAGATTGAAGAATAATACTGACTTTCATTAAAATCTGTGTGCCAAGCACTGTGATATCTGCTTTACATAAGCAGGAGAAATTTACATTGGTGATACATAGCAAGGAGTGATTTACAAATTTGCAAGTCTCAGTTTTTTTTTAAGATTTTATTTATTTATTCACAAGAGACAGAGAGAGAGAGAGAGAGAGGCAGAGACACAGGCAGAGGGAGAAGCAGGCTCCATGCAAGGACCTGACGTAGGGACTCGATCCCGGGTCTCTAGGATCACGCCCTGGACCGACACTATACCGCTGAGCCACCGGGGCTGCCCTCAGTTATGTTTTTGATGCAGAAAATAATAATGAGACTCTAAGAAGTAGAAAATTAGAGACTTTTTGAAATAGTAAATTTGGAACTTAATTTAAAAATCCTAGAAACACTTTGGGGTGCCTAGGTGGCTCAGTGGGTTAAGCATCCAACTCTTGATTTTGGCTCAGGTCATTATCTCAGGGTCATGAGAGTGATCCCCACATTGGATTCCATGCCGGGCATGGAACCTGCTTTAGATTCTCTCTCTCTCTCTCTCTCTCTCTCTCTCTGTGTCCCCATCCCCGTTCTTGCACACTCTTTCTCTCCCTAAAAAAAAAAAACACCCAAAAACAATTTCTCAAAAAGTCCTAGAAACACTTAATCATCAATTAAGCTTAATTTTGTGAGTGTTACTAGTTTTAGAAAAAAAAAAGAGTAAACACAAGCATAATATTCCAAAATGAGTAAGTTGAGAATATTCTATTTTTTTAAAGATTTATTTATTTTAGAGAGAGAATGAGTAGGAGGGGCAGGCAGAGGGAGAGGGAGAGAGAATCCCAAGCAGCCTCCACACTGAGTGCAGAATCCAGTGCGGGGCTCCATCCAAGGATCCTGAGATCACTACCCGAGCAAAAACCAAGAGCCAGGTGCTCAACTGGCTGTGCCGCCCAGATGCCCCAAGAATATTTTATATTTTTGAAGAATATTTAGCCTTAGGAAAACGTGTGTATGATATTCAGTTATAAAACTTAAAGCATGATCTCAAGTCAGACCTATGCTTTTTTTGACAAATGAATACCTTGACAAAAATAGGTAGAGAAAACATGCTGTGATAAATGAAATACCCTAAAATATTGTCTGGATTTTGAGAGTAGCTACCTTATTTTGGTTATTTTGTAAGTTTTTCACATTGAGCAGCATGTAGTATGCACTATAAAGAGAGGAAGGGAGAAAAATAAGAGGAAGACACCGTATCTCCTTGGACAGAAGCTACTTTAACATCATCGGTGAATAGAGATATGCTTTTGATTGAACTATTTATGACTTAATATTAGCTTCTTTAATTATATCAAGTTAGTTAACTGTATGGAATATTCATTAATTGTATGGGATAGCTCTGGTGGGATAAATGATCCTTTTTACCTATTTAAGGAAATTTAAGCAAATTAGTTATTCACCTAACCAAATGTGCTTTGGAAGCCTTCATTTTCTTTGTGCTGTATTTATTTTTGTTGGGTTTTCTCTTTTTTTTTTTTTTGTTGGGTTTTCTCTTGACAGAATATGAAAAAGAGAGAAACATTTCACTTATTAGGTATAGGTATTTCAAACATTCTAAGGCATTTGGCTAAATAGAAAATTCTTATGTCTTTAGCATTTGTGTTTAATATTTCCTTTGCTAATGAGTCCAAAAACTGATTGTTCAGAGAAACTATTTTCTACTTTCACCTATTTTTTTTTTTAAATTCCATTTTGAGAGCTTTCACAATTCAGACATCTTAGAACTCTGGCTTCAACCGCAAAAGCCTAAGATAAATAGTATGGAGCAGTTAAAAAACATAGCTCAGTATTTTGAGCTTTGTACTTGGGAATGCAGCAAGGCACACTCAGATTCAGGAATCTTCTCTCTTCAGTTACAAGCATAGATGAAAAGACTCTGGCCCAAATATGGGAATGGTCTCCTCAAAGATGAGAAACATTTTTTTTTTCCCAAATGAAGCTGACAGGATTTTGAAAACCAGTTACAAATTTCACGTTGAGTTAGCAGAGAGGCTATTCCAGTTAGAGATAGTAAGAATAAGAGGCTCATTTCTCATTTCTCTTTATCATTATCAAGAACATTTTATTAACATTGAGCTCATGTGGGCTAGACCAGTGGTTCTCAATCAGGGTGATTTTGGCCCACAAGGGACATTTGGCAAAGTCTGGAGACATTTTTTTCAGTTGTCCCAACTTGGATGTGAAGGCACTACTGGCATCTTGTGGGTAGAGGCCAGAGATGCTGACTTGGAAATGTGTGTTCAGTGGATACACATCTCATTGACATCGACCCTATTTCCAAATTGGATTTAGAGTTTTAAGACATCCATTACTGAGAATTAATTGACAGAAACCCTGGAATCATGAATCCAGGACATTAACACACAAACTCTGTCACTTATCATTGTAAAAGCTGAGAGATTTTAGAGTTTAAATTTACATACATTTGTTTTCTCAAATATGAACCTAGGCAGTCCTAAGAAAATATGCTGATCATTGAGCTGTTGTCTCTCAACCCAAACCCAGTCTCCTATACTCTTCTTTCAGATGTTGGGACTTCATTTCTTTTTGGCTAGTTGGCTCCCCGTTGTGGTTGGACAGCAGGTTGGAGGGTCGGGGTGGCAGGGTGAAAGGGAGGGCTGCAGAAGACCACGCATGAGGCTGGAGGAGGCGGAAGGGGCTTGCTCTTTACTGTTTGCTGCTTGTTCACATGACTGTTACCCTGGCAGCGGCCCTTCACCTGGCAGTGTCAGTTGTTTCAAGTTACCGAGTTGGTGTTTTTTTTTTTTTTCTTTTCCGTATTCCCAGAACCATCCTCATTGCACTGCCTCAGAGATATCAGCATCAGCCAATCAGTGCCCCCTCTTTAGGGGCTTGGGTTCCAGTTCCATGCAGCTCCTCCTCTGATCTCCTAAACTCTGATAACCCCCAGCTCTCTCCCTTGTTTCCTCTGCCCCAAGGTGGTAGCTACTTCTTGCAGTTACTATGTCTGTCTACCTCAGTGGGCCCTTTATGTCTCTTCAGTACTCTTGGACCTGTTTAAACCAATTCATTATGTCACGTTCTCTGTTAAAACATCTGGTGTGATTTTCCTTTTCCTGACTGGACCCTGGTTAAGAAGTTAAACCTTTCACAAAAGATTACCACAGTAGAGTTGTTTGTCCTTATCTGAATTATGAAGAAGTTTGGAAAACAATTTTTTAAAGATTTTATTTATTCATGAGAGACAGAGAGAGAGAGAGAGAGAGAGAGGGAGGGAGAAGCAGGCTCCATGTAGGAAGGCCGATGCGGGACTTGATCCGGGGTCTCCAGGATCATGCCCAGGGACGAAGGCAGTCGCCAAACTGCTGAGCCACCCAGGGATCTCCATGAAAAACAGTTTTTAACTGTGCTTGAATTTTATTAAAAAAACAAAACTAGGGGATCCGTGGGTGGCTCAGCAGTTTAGCCCCTGCCTTTGTCCCAGGGTGTGATCCTGGAGTCCCCGGATCGAGTCCCACATCAGGCTCCCTGCATGGATCCTGCTTCTTCCTCTGCCTGTGTCTCTGCCTCTCTCTCTCTTTCTATGTCTATCATGAATAAATAAATAAAATCTTTAAAAAACAGCAAAATTAAAAAACAAAACAAAATTACTAAATGGTGTTATAAAAAAAAACTACAGGAAAATTAATCAGAAAGTAGGCAAAGTTACAGGCATCATTATTTATGGTCTGCTATATTATACCTGCTTTCTTTAGGCTGACTTAAAGTAATGCCACGTGTGTGGAATTCCATTCTGTTTAACCAGTGAAAACCTTTGGACAGACTTCCTTTGGATTGTGCGAACCATTGGACAGTTTTTGGTGGCATTCTCCACTTTTTCAGACTTACAAAAGTTCCCTGTGGTTCATAAAACATAGGCAGCCATGATTATCTTATCCTCTATCCCTAGGTGCCCAGCCATTCTTCCCTATTATCTAGAGCAACCAGACGTAAAAAGTTGTTATCCTCAGGGCATAGCCCAACACTGCTCCTGAACATCAGGACTTTGGAAAGAGATACTTAATAAATTCTGCGCGAGTCTTGAATCCTTCAAAAAGGGTTGCATCTGTGATGATGGCATGTTTCTACCAAGCAGGCATTGGAGATAAGATACCATTTGAGTTGGGTCTTAGGGGATGAAAGGAAGTGTTTTACGTGGGACAGGGAACAGCATGAAGAAGAGGCCAGAGTGTTGAATGTGGGGAACTGTTTGACCTTTTGGGGGAATGCTCTGTGAGAAACTAGTTGTATGGGCGGTTCCAGATCCAGGTGAGGGAGTATATGTGATTGCTCATGCTAGAGACGTAAGTTGTGACTGGGTTTGAAGGTATTACATGCCATGCCAAAGAGTAGAATTTATCCTGCAACTACGGGGAAACCACTGGATGATTGTAATCAGGGAACTGACATGGATAGGTCTGTGCTTTAGAAACATGTTTCTGGTAGCTGTGAAGAGAAGGATCGGAGAAGGATATTTGAGGCTCTGTGAGACCCAAGTGACAAGCCATGTCTTTATCCAGGTGGGAGAAGGTAAGACCATGAACTAGAACAGTGTCTGTGGAGGCAGCGAGAAGGAGATGTGAAGTGGTCCAGTGTTATAATAAAAAAGTTCAGTGATCACTCAGAAGCAGGGAGAGGTGGCAGGCGACAACTGAATGAAAAGATTCTTGACAAAGTAAGAACTATAGACATGGTGGGTAGGGGTAGTTTCGTCTTCTCTCTCTCTCTCTCTTTAAAGATTTTATCTATTTATTCATGAGACACACACACACAGAGGCAGAGACACAGGCAGAGGGAGAAGCAGGCTCCCTGTGGGGAGCCCGATGCGGGACTGGATCCCAGGACCCCGGGATCACGACCTGAGCTGAAGGCACCCACTCAACTGCTGAGCCACCCAGGTGCCCCTCATCTTCTCTCTTGTCTCGCAGTGGCCCTCTTTCCATTATTTGCTTCCCATGCCCTGCCATGGCAATAAATATCTGTTGAATGATTTCCTTAATTAGGCTACCTGTCTTCAATTGCTGTTCTCACACCTCTATTTTGGAGATAAAAAAATTTTAACTTCGGTTTGATGTACAATATTTGAATTTGTCTAGTAGATGTGGATAATTCAGGACACATAAAATATAGATACAAAAGAAGTAGGGGCCATTCTTTCTTTCTTCTTTCCTTTTTCTCCCATATTTTTCTTTTTGTGGAAATTCACTTTGACGTTCTAACTAAAATGTAAACAGCAAAACCCAATAGATGGCAGAGTTTTAGATGTTTATTAGAATGAATGTGCAAATTCCCAAATATGCCGTTAGCAGAAGACAATATGAGAAGAGCTTAGTGGTGAAGGCTCAGTGGGAGAGGGTGGGTCTGGCGTGACACTGGTCTTAGTGTGTGAATGTGAGCATGGTGCTTCTGTGGCACCTGAGGTGGTCTCAATAATAATAGAGAAGAGAGAAGGAAAAGTAGGAGTATGGAAGTAGAAGTAGATACTGAGCTTAATAGAAGACTTAAATCTGCTAGAAATCACAGTGTAGATACTGTTCACAGTGCTACTGTAACAAGTGCTGTTTAAAAATCTTTTTTTTTTTTTGCTTGGAATTTATGTTGTGCTTGAATGTTTTGTAATTAAAAACAAATAATAATGAACTGGGGGAATGGGGAGTGACTGCTAATGCACAGGGTTACTCCCAGGGGTAATGAAAACGTTCTGGAATTAGTGTGATGGTTACATAATTTGTGAATATACTAAAACTCACTGAATTGTAAACAAAGACATTTGAATAGTAGCTTTAGCTCTTGTTTTAGTTTTCATCGTATCTTCTGTTAGCCAAATTAGACCATGGTTTCATTTGATTTTTTAAAAATACTTTATTTGTGTGTGTGTGTGTGTGTGTGTGTGAGAGAGAGAGAGAGAGAGAGAGAGAGCACGCAAGTGCGCTCCCATGTGAGCACAGACATGAGTGGGGGGGAGGGGCAGAGAGCGAGGGAGAAGCAGACTCCCTGCTGAGTGTAGAGCCCAATGCGAGGTTCTGTCTCAGGACCTGAGATCATGACCTGAGCCAAAGTCAGATGCTTAACTGACTGAACCACCTAGGCACCCCTGATTTTTTTTAAGTAGGCTCTATGCCCAATGTGGGGGTTGAACTCCTCACCTTGAGATCCAAGAGTCACGTGCTCTACCAACTGAGCCAGCGAGGTGCCCCATGTTTCACTTGGTTTTGAATAGATCTTATTTTATTTGATTATATTTGAATAGCTCGTAGATTTACCTGGTTCAAAAGGCAAAATACTTGAAACACTATTTCTTGAGAAGTTTTACTCCTATGAATATTTATTCTTATTTCCCACCTTTTCTTCACAAAAGGTACTGTTCTATATATAGTGTTATATGCCTTGCATTTTTCAAAGTGTAACCTGGACATCTTCCTACATTGGAACATAGTCAACTTCCCAAACCTGGGATTTACAGTTGCATAGTATCCATTAGTGGAAGCAAGAGGATTTATTTAAGCATGGCTCGGTATCATCTGATTTTTTAAAATATGAAGACACCGTTAAACAGAATTTCAAAATGTCAGTGGATGAAGAATGTATGTACATAGCTCACACAGACATATGGTTTCAAATGTTTTGGCCTACAGAATGAACAGAGAAAAGAAACTTCTTATTTATAGGTTCCAAAATAATAATTTATAGGGAATATCCTATAGAAAACTTATTTGGGGTGGGTGTCTGAGTGGCTCGGTCAGTTAAGCGTCTGACTCTTGATTTCCACTCAGGTCATGGTCTCGGGATTGTGAGATCAAGCCTGGAGTAGGGCTCTGTGCTGGGTGTGAAGCCTGCTTGAGATTCTTTCCCTCTGCTTCTCACCCTACCCCCCTACCCCCTCTCATGCATGCTCACTCTCTCTCTCTAAAAAAAAATAAAACTCATTTGGAATCAAAACACTCATCAGTTACAGAAAAGAAAAAATTAATGTGCATAGAGCAATGATTTTTCCATATTTTAAATGAGGCTACATTTTTTTAAAGTTTATTAAAAGCTCACATAATGGGGCTAATTCGGTAATTTCACATTTGATAGTAAAACAACCTAAAGCCTTTCATGATAGAAAATTTATTTTTTAAAGTTTTATTCACAGTCATCCTGGGTTTATGTCAAAATCTTGAAAACATAGGTAACATGCTTTCATAGATTGCAGCAAAGCAGAAATAATGTCAAAGTTCAAATCATGCAAAAGGAGCTGATTTTTTAAATTCACATTTAATAGGAAAACAGCTTTTTTTTTTAGATAGAGAGCACACATACATGCATGTGTGGGGTGGGGGCAGGGACAGAGGGAGAGAGAGAATCTTAAGGAGGTTCTCTGTCTAGTGCAGAGCCCAACATGGGGCTGTATCTCACAGCCCTGAGGTCATGACCTGAACCAAAATTAAGAGTCTGATGCTTAACCAACTAAGCCACCCATGTGCCCCAAACAAAAACTTCTTATGATAGTAAATGTAAATTTTGAAGTTTTATTCAAAGGAATTCTAGAGTGATCCTAGATTTTAAAATTCCACAATTTTTAAAACAAAGTGAATGGTTTTGCATACCTTCAAAAGCTAAGATATGAATGTTAACCTTTGCAAATACACCAAGAGTTTGTAAGTCAACACACCAATTCTCTTCTTATTCATCTTGATAAAAGGGACTGACTTTGTATCATTTATACATTTAGAAATAATTTAAAAAAAGAAATTATATCCTGCTGTGTAGGGAATAGCGAAATGTGGGGAGCCATCATTAAATTAGATGACACGCGCAAAAGAACATTTGGTTCAGATATTTGTTAGGTAGCTATTAATGATTTGACCAAGATAACTGGGTTTTGAGAACTGTTACCTGTAATAAAATGTATTTTCCAACAAGCTAATGGGTGAGATGGTCGTAAGTAAATCTTTCACAATTCCATTCATTGTCTTTGTTTTGCATGCATTATACATTGGAATCTCTTAAGGGCCAACCATGGCATGTATGACTTTTAAGTTCTTATAGTCACCAAAGAGTCCCATTTAAAAATAGGCGTGAGTTTTCAATGTAATCGATTTTGCTGCTTCTAGCAAAATGGGATGGAAAGTTGCTTTCTGAAATTTGTTTATTTTAGTAATCTCTACACCCAACATGGGGCTTGAACATAGGACCCTGAGATCAAGAATTGCATGTTCTGGGGTATCTGGATGGCTCAGGTGATTGGGCGTCTGACTCTTGATTGCAACTCAAGTCATGATCTCAGGGTGGTGGGGTCGAGCCCCGCCTCAGGTCTGCGCTCAGCAGGGAGACTCTGCTTGGGATTCTCTCTCTTCCTCTGCCTCTCCCTCTGCTCAGAGTCTCTCTCTCTAAACAAATAAATCTTAAAAAAAGAAGAGTTGCGTGTTCTTCTGACTAAGCCAGCCAGGCACCCAAGGAAGTTGCTTTTTGAAAGTTGTTTTTCAATGTGGCCTTTGAACAAAAATTTGTTTTCTCTTCTTGGTCTATAGGGTAATACCAGTTGAAAGACAATTCCTCCTTTATTGCTCCCAATATTCCCCATATCACAAGAAACTTCCTCAGATCCTTATAACTGTGCATTTTAAGTGTTAATTAGCTAACTCAATTTATTCAATTAATATCTTTTTAAACAGTCTACTATATGAAAAGCCCAATGCAACTTGCTATTTGAGAAGTAACGTGAAAAAATGTAGTTGCCTAGTATACATGTAGTGTAACAAAATAGAAACACACAAAAATGTAAGTAACAGCATATGAAGCAAATAATATGAAGTATACCAGTATGAGAGGAGAAGCAGAATGCAGGCGGGACATCCCTGATTGTCTGATACCCGGATTGAACAGATAACCATATGGGTACAGAGAAGAGCATGATGTGTATGGGCAGGAGCAGTTTGAGTGGCTTCACAAAGAGGGAAAGACATCAACTGACCATAGACAGAGTTTGGGTGAGGGGAGTGTAGGGAAGGTCAGTAGGCATGGGGGCACTCAGTAAGAAACCTGGGTCAGGGGCAGCCTGGCTGGCTCAGCGGTTTAGCGCCGCCTTCAGCCCAGGGCGTGATCCTGGAGACCCAGGATCGAGTCCCACGTCCGGCTCCCTGCATGGAGCCTGCTTCTCCCTCTGCCTCTCTCTCTCTCTTATTCTCTCTCTCTCAAATAAATAAATAAATAAATAAATAAATAAATAAATAAAATCTTAAAAAAAAAAAAAGAAACTTGGGTCAGGCGGAAGTCCTCCTATTTGGGAACCAATGACAGGGCCAGTGTGACTGGGATCAAAAGTGAGAAGTGGGAAAGAGCAAGGCTGGGAAGCTGAGGTTGAAGTTAGGACAGGTCTTTTTTTAATAATAAATTTATTTTTTATTGGTGTTCAATTTACCAACATACAGAATACACCCAGTGCTCATCCTGTCAAGTGCCCCCCTCAGTGCCCGTCACCATTCACCCCCACCCCCTGCCCTCCTCCCCTTCTACCCCCCTAGTTCGTTTCCCAGAGTTAGGAGTCTTTATGTTCTGTCTCCCTTTCTGATATTTCCCACACATTTCTTCTCTCTTCCCTTATATTCCCTTTCACTATTATTTATATTCCCCAAATGAATGAGAACATATAATGTTTGTCCTTCTCTGATTGACTTACTTCACTCAGCATAATACCCTCCAGTTCCATCCACGTTGAAGCAAATGTCTTGAATGTGAAAATAGAAATGAATTTGGAGTTTATCTTTTCTATAGTGGACATTAATTCCTGCAAGTACTTATGGAGTGCCAGGCACCATTCCAAGAGCAGACCATGCAGTGATGACTAAGATGCTCAGAGTCTCTGCTGCCCTGGAGTCTTTAATGTAGAAGAAGAAGGCAGAAGGGAAACCAGAAAATGAATTAACAAGATCATTTAGGATAATAACAATCATGGTGAAAATAAAACAGGAAGGTGAGAAAGATGATGAGGGTTGAGGACACATTGGATCATATATATATATATTTTTAAGCAAGGAAATAACACTATCAAAATCACATTTTAGGAGGTTCCGTTTATCTTGGCTTAGTAAACACTCATACCCTAATGGGAAAGAGGAGTCACCTGGCCTCCTCTTCTCTTCTGAGTTTTATAACACATTTACTGCATTTACTGAGTGGAGCTTTTCTGGGGACAATTCATCAGGTTTACTTTCTAAGTTAAATAGGAAGATCTGTAATGATAGAGATTTTGATCCAAGTAGAAAAGTGATGAATTCAAGGCAACTTATCACCTTCCCATATAGGTCAATAGGAAGTTTCTTTCTTGGCTTTTATTAATGCTGATGTTGCTGAAGGAGCCATGACTTTTTGGGAAAAGGGCTTCCCTATCCATACAGTGTCACTGACTGTCCACGTTCCCTCAAGGTTATTTCTACTGAACATAATTATTCTTAAGGAAAAATAAATATGCCCTAAAGCTTGTTGGTTTCAGTCTGTGTTTTTTTAGATTATGTGAGTCAACACCATTTTAGGCAGTTCAGATTGGCCCAAATGAGGCCCCCTGACCAGATGTGCAATGCTAAGCCAACAACATAGTCAGCAGAACTGCCTATGAATATGAACAAAAATGAATGTTTCAGATAAGAAATGATCTGGACTGCATGCCAGAAAACAACTGTGTGAGTTTAGAATTCTGGCTGAGGATTTCTGAAGCAAGTCAATTTCATAATGTTGGTTGTTTCTTTATCCTTAACAGCTTTAGTTTTTCTTCTGAATTAGGAGTGTGCCTGTCATTTGCCATTCACAGTGTAAACTCTGTTCTCTCTCAGATTTCCCCATCTTGTTCTCTCTTCCTCTGTGAGCCTTTGATCTCCCTAGTCTCCCAAATTCTGCCCAGAGGTGCAGACCTTAGCAGTTCATTCTCTTGGTCCCTTACCATTAAAGCACATCTTCCCTTCCTTCAAAAGTTTTATTCATTTTCCACCTCCTTCCAATCTGTAGCCAGAAATTTAGTGTAGTATAGCAGAAAGGGGTGGGGGTTTTGAAGTCAGGAAGACCTAACTTCAAAAAGCAGCTCTGTCTGGATGGCTCTAGAGATCACTGCACTTTTAAAAGCCATATTCCCTCATCTATAACATGCAGATCGATGACTACTGTATCTGAGGTTTAAGTAATATAGTGAATATAAATTGCAGTGTGCGTGTAAATAAATAAAATGCCTGGCACATAGAAGATGATATGCAGACAAGTGTTTGAAACTAAGTCCCCTGCTCCTCCTTTTCCCCCTGTAATTCCTTGTTTGGAAAAAATTACTGTTATTTTATATATGTACACAGAGTATATTTTTTCTTTCCCTGTTTCCCGAATATCTTAGGACTATGATTTTCAAACTTTAATGTGTATACAGATCACTTGAAGATCTTCTTAAAACACAGATTCTGATTCAGAAAATTTGAGGTGGGGCTGAGATTCTGCATTTCTAACAAGCTCTCAGGTGATACTTAGGCTGCTGGTTCATGCACCACACTTTGAGTGGCAAATTCTTAGAAGGGAGGCTCACAAGTGTAGTGTTAGGAATGCATTTAGTTGCATATAACACACCAGCTAAGAGTGTCTTATCAGGACTTGTTCTCACATATCAAAAAATCTAGAGATGGTAGTTGGTCATTAGCATTGGTTTTGTGGCTCCATCATATCAAGCCCAGCATGACTTGGATTCTCTTGGTTTTTCCTCATGCTTGTTGGTAAATGGCCACAAAAACATTCAAGGCTGTAAGAAGGGAGAAGGCCCATGCCAGCTGTTTTCTTTAATCAGGAGTGCAGAAGCTTTTTCAGAACCCTCTGAAAGCTTTGGCTAATGTTACACATATCATCTTGGTATCACATGGCCAACACTTGCTCCAAGACAGACTGGGAGAATGAGTCTTCTGGGAAGAATGGAGAGATTGGTTATTGAGCAGGTGGCTAGCAGAGTCTGCTCTATCTAGGTTCATCCTACCTTTGTTAAATCATTTCTATATAGCTTTCCTCTAATACCTAACCTCTTCATATATACTTAGAAATACTTAGTAGCTGCTGTAGACAGACTATGTACCCCCCCCAAATTCTTAAGTTGAAAACTCACCCCCTATGTGATGGTATTTGGAGGTGTGGGGTCCTTGGGAGGTGATTAGGTCATGAGGACAGAGCTCTTATGAATGAGATTTGTGTTCCTATAAAAGAGACTCCAGAGAGCTTGCTTGTCCCTTCCAGCATGTGAGCATATGACAAGAAGACAGCCATTTATGTACCAGAAAGCAGGCTCTCGCCAGACACTGGACCTGCTGGCACCTTGATCTTGGACTTCCCAGCCCCCACACCTGTGAGAAATAAATGTCCGTTGTTTGTAAGCCACCTAGTCTATGGTATTCTGCTATGTAACCTAAAAGGACAGAGACAGTAACCCTTAAAAAATGTATGTAGTTGCTTCAATGGGTCAGTTGCTTTTTAGAGCTTTTATATTACACAAGACTAATAGGATCTTCGATATTACACAAAACGTAATTGTGGGTAAATAAAATCAGCTTTCAATTATTCAAGAAAATGTTCAAATTCATACCGAACACAGATCACATAATTTCACTTAAGTAATTTTCTCTTAAATACTTTAATTTACATTTAATTAGGTTTTAGCGAAGGAATTAGCTGTTGGGAATAATAGGTCAAAGGGAACATGGGAATGTTAATCCCCTGGCTATAAATAGAAGACTAGTGATACACAGTAAACACAGATCAAAATTAAGTTCAAAAGGCATGCCTGAAATAGACTTTTGCAAATGGGGCTTCTAAGGAGAAATTATTTTAGTAAAAATAACTCTAGCTCCTATTTTAAGAAATCACGCATATTACAGTAATATATTTAACTAGTGGCAAATAAATTAGTCGATGTCTAATAAAATTGCATGAAAAATAATTCTTAATGTGATAAAGACAAGTAAATTTACTCTAAAAAGGTAAACAGACTCTTTGGAAATGAGAGAGAAGCTTCATATCTATATTAAATTAGTTTCAATTAATGTTAAATATCAATAAAGTCAGATTTCAATTATTCAGGTCTATATTGGCATTTTTACCAACTTTAATGAATCAGTCAATATGCATGGGATCTTATTTTTTCCTTCAAATTTGTATTTAAATTCTAGTTAGCACACAGTACAATATTGGTTTCAGGAGTAGAGCATGAGATCTTTAAATAGCCTACTAGAGGCTGTAAACTAATATTTTAAGTCAACATAATTACCCCGTGTCCTTTGATGGCATGAACCAAAAAATATATATATCCATTTCTAGAGATGATGTGCAAAGGCATGGCTTTGGGTTTAAAACCTGCATCTACCACCTTCAGCTATCTGACCTCAGACTATATCCACACCCTACTGCCAAGGTTGACCACATAGGATTGTTCTGAGGGTTTAAATGGAAGGACATAGGTAAGGTGTCAAGCATGCAATAGGCCCCCAAAAACGTTCTTTCCTCTGTACCTTTCAGAGAATATGCACTCTGCTTTCTGTTGTTTCTTGGTTTTCTGGTATTAGAGAGGTGCTTTGAGGGAAAGCATAGTAGGGCAAATGATGAGATCCTAACAGGTTGATTCCATTGTTTTAAAGTATTTTAAGTCCTCCAGGACATCTGAGATGAAGACTAAAATAATATCTAGAAGTAAATATAAATTAAGTTATAATGAAAATTTTAAATATAAAAAAATTGAAAGTAAAATTCTCTACTCTTTTATCATGGAAATCTCAACCTTCAGCAAACTTTGACATAGTGAGATAATTAAGAGCTGATGAATTCCAGAGACTAGATTAGGCTCAGGGATGGCTTGTTTTGCTTCATACTCTAAGAAGCATCTTTAAAAAATTCATATCAATTAGCATCTGAGTTTAAGGAGCCCTACTGCAGAAAGAACTTGGGCAACAAAGATCATTTCCAAAGAAAGTGGGTATACCAAAACTGCAGAAGTGAGAAGCAAAGTCCTACTTGATGTTTTGGAGCAAAAAGGGCCCAGTGACATTGACTATTACAGCACTATCATGCAGGCTAGCTTCTGTGATACAGTGATCATCGTTGCCAATTGTTTTGTTTTGTTTTGTTTTAAAGACTTTATTTATTTCTTCATGAGAGACACACACACACACAGAGGCAGAGACACAGGCAGAGGGAGAAGCAGGCTCCATACTGGGAACATGACATGGGACTTGATTCCGGGTCTCCAGGATCAGGCCCTGGGCCAAAGGCAGGCGCTAAACCGCTGAGCCACCCAGGGATCCCCGCCAATTGTTTTGAAGGTCATAAAAATGATTGAATATATTTTTTTGTTGAGATATAATTGACATATATTAGTTTCAAGTGTACAACATAATGACTCGATATTTGTATACACTGTGAAGTGATCACTACAATAAGTGTAGTTACTATCTGATATATTCTTTCTTTTCTTGGAGATTGAGAGAGAGGGAGAAGCAGTCTCCCTGCTGAGCAGGGAGTCTGATGCAGGGCTCGATCCCAGGATCCTGCGATCATGACCTGAGCTAAAGGCAGATGCTTAAACAACTGAGCCACCCAGGCACCCCTGATTGCTGATATTTATGATACAGAATTAAAGCGTGCAGGGCACAGAGGTAGGGCTAATTTATTCATTATGCCTTAGGAGCATATGACTATGGCTTTTGAGGTTTTCAGGGATTTTAAAAAATATTTGAGATTTGAAATTGAATTTATGAGCTCAAAAATACAAAATGAGAACTGTAAAATAGAAATTAATGAATGTTTAATTAAACATCCACAAGGCCTAAAATTATGTCAGTTTCAATAATTAATACATTTAGTATCCATAAACATTTCATTACATTTGAAAACCATCTGTAGGTTATGTTTTCTCACTTTGTGAGAGTTGATGTGTATGCATGATGACTGCTGAAAAATTATAATCAACTCATAAATCAAAGGTTACTTGTAGCTAAATATCATAAAACATAATTATAAAATCCTTAACTTTTTTTTTACAGCAATGAATTATATTTCCTATGGGATGTGGGTTTGTTTTAACGTTTCATATAATGTCGAATGGAGACTACAAAAGTAAGAGAGCATGTTTAGGCCAGCCATGGTGGTAAAGACTTGGTTGTGTATAAAAAAGTATGGGTTGGCGAGCAACTTTCTTATGGAAATCTGAGGAATATGATTAATATTTAATAGGTAATTATGGCAGTGACTGGTGGAAGAAATCTGTTTTATACTTTTATGAAAAATTTATCTTTAAAATTCTCTCTCATCACCCTTGTCTTCTGTCCGAAGTCCTTAATGATTCCACATTTTAAGGCTTTTTAAATATAAAATTCTAGGCTTGGTTTTCATGGAGTATCATAACTAACTCCTATTGACCCAATTCTCTACAACTGTCAAACTAACACTTTGTTCTGCTGGCATTGCCCTTCCCATTGCCTTTCTCAGTAATCCTTTACTGGAATGATGCTTCTTCTCCTTCATTCTCATTCATTCATGAGTTCATTCAGCATTTATTGAGCTTACTGTGTGCCATGCAGTGTGTTAGGTCTGGGCAATGCATAGGTGAGGGAAACATAGTCCCTGCCTCAAGAACTAATAATCCATCACCTTGCTATTCAAAGGGTGGTCTTTGGAGGAGCAGGGTCAGCATCACCATCACTTTATAGAAATGCAAATCTCAGGTCCCATCCCAGGCATAGGGAACCAAATCTGCCCTTTAACAAGACTCAGGAGATTCATATTCTGAGAAACACTTCAGAGTAAATAATAATAGATAAATGGCTAACTACTAAAAGAATGGTGCATTTTGCAATAGGTAAATATGCTATGCAAGTGCTACTCATTGGACTCAGCTTCTATCTCCTCTATGAAGCCATTCCTGCCTACTTCAGCTCACATTCATTTCTGAATGTCTAGAGTTACTTCCTTCTACCACCCAGCTTAGCCCTTAATCACAGACCTTTCTCTTGTCTGCTGATGTTTTCAGCATGGACTGCTCTTTTTCCCAAACGGAGTTTCCATTTGCCAAAGCAGGCGTATGGATTTACATTTCTATACCACTTGAAAGCAGCCAGCGTCTGCTGAGCTATGTAATTAGTAAATACTTTTGCTTCGTCAGTTTAGTAAACTAAGATAAAGTAGGCTGTACATCTGAGAAATCTAGAGAATATACCAGCTGATAGCATTCATAGAAGCTGAAAGATCCTCAAAAGAGAGAGATAGACTGGGCCTACTTATCCATCTGAATGAAAATGGAGTCAGATATTTCTGCAACTACCTGAATTGCTGTTATGCAAACATGAGCAACTATCCAAGCAGATATACCCCAAGCCTGCTGGAGAACTGTTCATTGGGGGAAACCTCAAGGAAACAGAAGCAGTAACCAGCATGCAGGTCTCTAGGGCAGTGTATAGCAATCTGGCAGGACCAGATATGCCCTAGGAGAGGGGAAACATACGGCAAAGAGGAAACAATCCAACGGACAGCAGGAATAGAGAAAAAGGAAGAGCACATACACGCACACACACACACACATATACACATATATGCACTAACCCCACTATTAGGAATATAAAAAGGGCTAACTACAGATGCCACAGAGATCTAAAAGCTAATGAGAACCACTGGATTAGAATATGAACAGCTCTTCCACAAGAGAGGTTGGAAGGAAGGGTACATGGTTTAGATTTCTTGCTGAGACAAAAAGGAAGAAGTCTTGTGACTTTCTCAGTGAGACAGGAAACAAGGACTTCAAATCAGAATAAGGAAGGAAGATAGGGAGTAGCTCCTTAGCTATTCTGTAAATCACTGTAACTGATCTTTTCTAATGCATCCTCACTAGAATTTTCTCCTATAAAAGAAGTAAAGGTATTCCCTTTGACAAAGACTTGGGAGGCATTAAACTTAGTAGTGATGATGCCTTTGCCCAGATTGCCTTAGGCAACCTACCTTACGAAATTGTGATTAGTACAGTAGCAGTGAGTGCTTTGAGAATATATTTAATTTTTTGACTCAGATAAAAGCCACTTGGATCAACCCTGATAAGAAAGATGAGTCAAGATAAAAAACATATTTTGAATCAAAATAATACATAACTTGAAAGGAACAAATGTTATTTGATTCTAAACTGACATTGGAGAGACCCTTTGTATAAAGGATTTTCACATATTTTAAGCAATAGCAGCATAATACACACCACCTCTGTAGTTGGTTATGCTGGAGAACTCACTTGACAGGCAGGTTTTTAAAGAGCATTAGATTACCTTACTCATGATAATTGTTCATCTAATGTTTGTTGGATTGAGGAAGCTAATTAATAAATCTACTTACTTAATATGTCAGGGGTGCTAAATAAAGAGTAGTTATTTTATCAATGTTTAATATCTTTAATATACCTTATATATTAAAACATGGTTCCTACTATGAGCAGTTATTTCTAAATGATCCATTAAACAGTGATAGACTGGGATATACACCGTTATCTTTATTATTTAAGATTTAGTATCTGATAGTTAAAGAAATTGCGTATACCTATAATAATCATAAAAGATTCTCCATATCCAATAGATGATTGATTCCTCTATTCACTATTATGAGCTTTTTCTGTGCTTGTCTTTCCAGATTAGGGTGACATCTTGCTGACGAGTTGAATCGAATAAGCTGGGAACTGGGGATTTAGTTTTCTTCATAACTGATGGTAAGCGAGTAATTAAAATCAGTGGTACTAGAGCCATCAGATTTATCTAGTTCAGTTTATGTCACCACTGTTCCTTTCCAGTACAAAAATCCCCTCTGCTATTAGACCATGCCTGTGTAAATTGGATAGAAAGTAGCAGATTTATTAATTAAGTTTATGACATGAGGCTTATGCACAGAAAAAAATGAACAGAACATCACATAACTGTACATGCAGTCTGGAAACCGATCTGTCTAAGCACTGTATGCATGTTGGTAGGATAAACACTTCTATCTCATTTTCCTCTTTGTGCAGCCAATAGCTCACAGAGCTGTGTTTTTCCATTTGGATTCCATCATTTATTTTGTTTATCACTTCCTGGCCATTTCCCACGGGATAGCCCCAAACTGATGACTCAGGTTTCAAAAAGCTGCTCAATAGGGCAAAGATAAAGTTACTTCTCTTCTCTCGCTAGCCCCCTCCTCTTTGCTTGCTTTATCATCATGTGAACAATGTTGAACTGTAGCACAGTACACATACACTCAATGACAAAATATGAACAAGCTCTTTGCAACTTGTCCCTTATCTGCTACTGCAGGGAGTACTATTCTTTCGCTTTAGCCCAAAGTCAGGATTTTTAAAAAAGATTTTATTTATTTATTTGAGAGAGAACAAGAGAGGGAGAGAGAGCACAGAGGGAGACAGAGAGGGAGCCTATGAGATTTGGGCACTGAGCCGGGAGCCTGATGTGGAGCTTGATCCCCCTGAGATCATGACCTGAGCCGAAGGCAGATGTTTAACTGACCGAGCCACCCAGGAGCCCCAAAGTCAGGAATTTTTGCATCAAGAAGAAGAATATACCTTTTTTTTTTTTGTTCCTGCATGGAGAGAATAATTGGTATCACAAGGCAACAAAATCAACCCAGGTTTATTTGTTGTTGTTTTTTATTTTAATTCCAGTATAGTTAACATACAGCATTAGATTAGTTTCAAGTGTACAATATAGTGATGCAGCAATTCTGTACATTTCTCAGTGTTCATCATAAGTGTTTTCTCCATCCTCTTCACCTCTTTCACTCATCTTCCCACCCACCTCCCCTCTGGTAACTATCAGTTTGTTCCCTATGGTTAAGAGCCTGTTTTTTTGGGTTATCTCTTTTTTTTCTTTGTTTTGTTTCTTAAATTCCATATGAGTCAAATCATATGGTATTTGTCTTCCTCTGACCTAATTTCACTTACCATTATACTGTCTAGATCCATCCATGTTGTTGCAAGTGGCAAGATAGCATTTTTTAAAATGGCTGAATAATATCCCTGTGTGTGTGTGTGTGTGTGTGTGTGTCCCCTTCTTTTTTTTTTTTAAGATTTTATTTATTTATTCATGAGAGACACGGAGAGAGAGGCAGAGACTCAGGCAGAGGGAGAAGCAGGCTCCATGCAGGGAGCCCGATGCAGGACTCAATCCCAGGACCCCGGGATCATGCCCTGAGCCAAAGGCAGACGCTCAACCACTGAGCCACCCAGGCATCCCAATGTATCACCCCTTCTTAATCCATTCATCTCTCAATGGACACTTGGGCTGCTTCTATAATTTGGCTATTGTAAATAATGCTGCAATAAGCATATATATATATATATTCCTTTGAATTTGCATTTTCATATTCTTTTATTTTTTTAATTTTTAAAAATTTTTATTTATTTATGATAGTCACACAGAGAGAGAGAGAGAGAGAGAGGCAGAGACACAGGCAGAGGGAGAAGCAGGCTCCATGCACCGGGAGCCCGATGTGGGATTCGATCCCGGGTCTCCAGGATCGCGCCCTGGGCCAAAGACAGGCGCTAAACTGCTGCGCCACCCAGGGATCCCTCATATTCTTTTAGTAAATAGTAATAGAATTATTGGATTGCATGGTAATTTTATTTCTGATTTTTTGAGGAAGCTCTATATTATTTTCCACAGTGACTGCACCAGTTTGCATTCCCACCAACAGTGCAGAGGGTCCCTTTTTCTCCACATCCTCACCAACACTTGTTTCTTGTGCTTTTGGTTTTGGTCATTCTGACAAGGTGTGAGGTGATATCTCATTGTGGTTTTGACTTGCATTTCCCCGATCACTAGTGATGTTGAGCGTCTTTCAATGTGTCTGTTCACTATCTGTATATATTCTTTAGAGAAGTATCGTTCATGTCTTCTGCCCATTTTTAAAATTGGATTTTTTTTGCATGTATGTTGAGTTGTCTAAGTTCTTTATATATTTTGGATAGTAACCCTTTATCAATTATGTCATTTGCAAATATCTTCTCCCATTCAATAGGTTGCCTTTTAGTTTTGTTGATTGTTTTCTTCACTGTACCAGAAGCCTTTTATTTTAATGTAGTCCTAATAGTATATTTTTACTTTTGTTTTTCTTGCCTCAGGAGACAGAGAGAAATGTTGCTGTGGCTGACATCAGAGAAATTACTGCCTGTGCTCTCTTTTGGGATTTTTATGGTTTCAGGTCTCACATTTAGGTTCTTAATCCATTTTAAATTAATTTTTGTGTATGGTGTAAGAAAGTGGTCCAGTTTCTTTCTTTTGCCTGTAGCTGACCAGTTTCCCCAGCACCATTTGTTGAAGAGACCTTTTCCCATTGCATATTCTTTCCTCCTTTGTTGAAGATTGATTACACAATTGTGGGTTTATTTCTGGGTTTTCTTTTTTCTTTTTTTTTTATTTATGATAGTCACACAGAGAGAGAGAGAGAAAGGCAGAGACATAGGCAGAGGGAGAAGCAGGCTCCATGCACCGGGAGCCCGACGTGGGATTCGATCCCGGGTCTCCAGGATCGCGCCCTAGGCCAAAGGCAGGCGCCAAACCGCTGCGCCACCCAGGGATCCCCTATTTCTGGGTTTTCTATTCTGTTCTATTGATCTATGTGTTTGTTTCTGTGCCAGTACCATACCGTTTTTATTACTACAACCTTGTGTAGTATATCTTGAGATCTGGAATTTTGATATTTCCAGTTTTGTTCTTCTTTTTCTTTTCTTTTTTTAAAAGGTTTTATTTATTTGAGATAGAGCATGAGCAGAGAGAAGGAAAAGCAGACTCCCTGCTGGGCAAGAAGCCTGACATGGGGCTTGATCCCAGGATCCTGAAATCATGACCCAGGCTGAAGGCAAACACTTAACTGGCTGAGCCTCCCAGGCACCCTATTCTTCTTTTTCAAGCTTTGGCCTATTCAGGGCTTTTGTGATTCCATAGAAATTGTAGGATTCTATGTTCTAGTACTGTGAAAAATGCTGTTGGTGTTTTGATAGAGATTGCATTAAATCTGTAGATTGCTTTGGGTAGTATTGATGTTTTAAAAATATTGGTTCTTCCAATCCATGAGCATGGAATATTTTTCCATTTGTTGTGTCATGTTTCTTTCATCAGTGTTTTATAGTTTTCAGAGTACAAGTCTTTCACTTCCTTGGTTAAGTTTATTCCTAGGTATTTTATTCTTTTTTGGTACAGTTGTAAATAGCATTGTTTTCTTAATTTCTCTTTCTGCTTCTTCCTTATTAGTGTATAGAAATGCAATAGATTTCTGTATATTGATTTGTAAGCTGTGACCCTACTGAATTCATTTATCAGTTCTAGTAGTTTTTGGTGGTCTTCAGGGTTTTCTATGTATAGTATTATGTCATTTGCAAATAGTGAAATTTTACTTCTCCTTTTTCAATTTGGATGCCTTTTATTTCTTTTTCTTGTCTGATTGCTGTGGCTAGGACTTGTAATACCATGTTGAATAAAGTGGTGAGAATGGACATCCCTGTCTTGTTCCTGATATTAGGGGAAAAGCTCTCAGTTTTTCACCATTGAGTATGATGTTAGCTGTGGGCTTTTCATATATAGCTATTATTATGTTGAGATATGTTTCCTCTAAACCTACTTTGTTGAGAGTATTTTTATCATAAATGGATGTTGTACTTTGTCAAATGCTTTTTCTACATCTATTGAAATGGTTATTTGCTTTTTATCCTTTCTCTTGTTAATGTCATGTATCATATTGATTGATTTGCAAATATTGAACCACCCTTTCATCCTTAGAATATGTCCCACTTGACTGTGGTGAATGATTTTTTAAAAATGTATTGTTGAAAAAATGTATTGTTGGATTCAGTTTGATATTTTGTTGAGGATTTTTTGCATCTATGTTCATAGAGATATTGGCCCATAGTTCTTTTCTTCGTAGTGTCTTTATATGATTTTGGTGTCAGGAAAATGCTGGCCTTATAGAATGAATTTGGAAGCTTTCCTTCCTCTTCTTTTTTTGGAATAGTCTGAGAAGAATAGTTATTAACTCTTCTTTAAATGTTTGGTAGAATTCATCCATGAAGCCATCTGCTCCTGAACTTTTCTTTGTTAGGAGTTTTTTGCTTACTGACTCAGTTTCATTGTTGGTAATTAGTCTGTTCACATTTTCTATTTCTTCCTGATTCAGTTTTGGAGGGTTATATGGTTCTAGTAATTTATGCATTTCTCCTAGGTTTCCAATTTTTGGCATATATTTTTTCATAATATTCTTTTTTAATCCTTTATATTTCTGTGGTGTTGGTTGTTATTTCTCCTCTTTCATTTCTGTTTTTATGTGAGTCTTCTCTCTCCTTTTTGATGAGTCTGGCTAAAGGTTTATCAATTCTGTTGATCTTTTCACAGAACCATTTCCTGGTTTCATTGGTTTGTTCTATTGTTTGTTTGTTTAGCTTCTATTTCTGCTTATTTCTATTTCTGTTCATTTCTGCTCTAATCTTTATTATTTTCTTCTGTTTGTTTCAGGTTTTGTTTATTCTTCTTTTTCTAGCTCCTTTAGGTGTAAAGTTAGGTTGTGTATTTAAGATTTTTCTTACCTCTTGGGTTAGGCCTGTTTTGCTATAAACTTCCCTCATTGAATGGCTTTTGCTGCATCCCAAAGATTTTGGACCATTGTATTTTCATTTTGTGAAATTGTGAAATGCATTGTATCTCCATGCATTTTTTATTTTGTTTGATTTCTTGATTGACCCATTCATTGTTTCATAACATTTTTTTAAATTTCCATGCATTTGTGTTCTTTCCACATTTTTTCTTGTGGTTGATTTCTAGTTTCATAGTATTGTATTTGGAAAAGAAGCATGATATGGCTTCAGTCTTTTAGAATTTCTTGAGACTTGTTTTGTGATTTAATGTGATCCTTTCTGGAGAATGTTCCATGTACATTTATTTATTTATTTATTTATTTTAATTTTTATTTATTTGTGACAGTCACAGAGAGAGAGAGAGAATGAGGCAGAGACACAGGCAGAGGGAGAAGCAGGCTCCATGCACCGGGAGCCTGACGTGGGATTCGATCCCGGGTCTCCAGGATCGCGCCCTGGGCCAAAGGCAGGCGCCAAACCGCTGCGCCACCCAGGGATCCCTGTTCCATGTACATTTAAAAAGAATGTGTATTCTGTTGTTTTAGGATGGAATGTTCTGAATATGTCTGTTAGATCCATCTGGTCCAAAGTGTCACCAAAACCATTGTTTTCTTGTCAATTTTCTGGTTGGACGATTGATGTAAGTTGGGTGTTAAATCCCTTACTATTATTGTATTACTACTGATTACTATTTTTATGTTTCTAATTAACCACTTTATATATTTGGGTGCTCCTGTATTGGGTGCATTAGCATTTACAATCGTTATATCTTCTTGTTAGATTATTCCCTTTCTGACTGTAGAGTATCCTTCTTTGTCTCTTTTTACAGTCTGTTTTAAGATTTATTTTGTCTGATATAAGTGTTGCTACCTTGGCTTTCTTTTCATTTCTATTTGCATGATAAGTGCTTTTCCATCTCTTCACTTTCAATCTGTATGTGTCTTTAGGTCTGAAATAAAACTCTTGTAGGCAGCATATAGATGGATCTTGGATTTTTATCCATTACATCACCCTGTGTCTTTTGATTGGAGCATTTAATCCATTTACATTCAATGTAGTTGTTGATAGATATGTACTTATTGCCGTTTTGTTACTTGTTTTATTGTTGTTTTTGTAGTTCTTCTCTTCCTTTCTTCTCTCACTCTTCCCTCTCATGGCCTGTTGGTTTTCTTTAGTGATATACTTAGATTCCTTTTTCTTTATTTTTTTGCGTATCTATTTCTGGTTTTTGATTTGTGGTTACTATTAGGTTTGTCTATAACATCATCTGCATATAGCAGTCTATATGAAGTTGATGGTCACTTAAATTGAATTCATTCTTTACTCCTCCGCCCTCCCATGTTTTAGGTATATGTTGTCATACTTTACATCCTTTTATTTTATGACTCCTTTGACTGAGTTTTACAGATATACTTACTTTTCTGCCTTTGTGCCTGTTACTTTTCTTACTCCTGCTTGTGATCCTCCCTTTTCACTTGAAGAGTCTCCTTTAGAATCTCTTATGGGGCTGGTTTAGTGGTCGTGAATTCCTTTAACTTTTGTTTGCCTGGGAAACTCTCTCTTCTCCTTCTATTCTGAATGGTAGCCTTGCTGGATGGAATATTCTTGGCTGCAGGTTTATTCCTTTCAGCACTCTGAATATATCATGCCATTGTTTTCTGGCCTGCAACGTTTCTGCTGAAAAATCTAGCTGATAGCCTTATGGTGTTTCTCTTGTATGTAACTGTTTCCTTTTCTCTTACTGCTTTTAAAATTCTTTTTTTTAATCACTGCTTTTTGCCATTTTATGGGTTTTGGTGTGGATATCCTTGGGTTGATTTTGTTTTGGGGCCCTCTCTCCATCCTCGATCTGGATTTAGCTTTCCTTCCTCAGATTTGGGAATTTTTAAGCTGTTATTTCTTCCAATAAATTTTCTGCCCCTTTTCTCTCTTTTTCCTCATCTGAGATCCTTTAATGCAAATGTTATTCTTGGTGGTGTCACTGAGTTCACTAAGTCTATATTCATTTTGTATTATTATTTTTTTCTCTCATGTTTAGCTTGATTGCTTTCCATTTACACTGTTCTCCATGTTGTGGATCCGTTCTCCTACTTCCTCTAATCTATTTATCTTCTCTAATGTATTTTTTATGTAGGCTCCACGTTCACTGTGGGATTTGAACTCATGACCATGAGATCAAGAGTCACATGCTCTACTGACTGAGCCAGCCAGGCATCCCTTCTCTAGTATATTTTTAATTTCAGTTGTTAAGGTCTTTATCTCTGATTGGTTCCTTATTATGTTTTCTGTCTGTTAAGGGTCTCACTGAGGTCTTCCACCCTTTTCTCAAGTCCAATGAGTATCTTTATAACCATTAATTTAAATTCTCTATCAGGCATATTACTTACCTCTCTTTAATTCAGATCTCTTGTGTGATTTTGTTCTGTTCTTTCATATGGGACATTCTCTTCTATCTCCCCATTTTGTCTAACTCTCTGTATCTGTTTCTTGGTGTTAAAAAAAAGTCAGCGAAATCTTCTGCTCTTGAAAGTAGTGGCCTTATGAAGAAGAGGTTATCTACTGCAGTACAATGTCTTCTGTTCATCAGAACCTGGCCCTTCAGAGGTATCTTCTATGTGTGTTGTGTATACCCTGTCTTTGTGGCTGAGCTGGTTTTTCATTTAGTCCAGTTGTCTGCAATGGCTCTCATTGCCTGTTGTGGGCAGGGTTTGGTCCCTGTGTTGTTGGTGGGCCACCTGGGGCCACCTTGGGCTTGAGTTGACTCAGACCAGGCATTTGCCAGAGATGGCGGTAGCACCAAGCTGCAGGGTGCTTTCCCTATGTTGTCCCCCAGAAGCTTTCATTGATGGGTGATGCCTGGAGTTAGACCAGATGTCTGCCCCCACCCCACTGCTGGGGCATCTGTGGGACTGATGCGTGTGGTTATCTTCCCTTCTCCCCAGGGCAGGAGTCACTTTGGAATGGTAAATTTCTGTTGGGGCTGCTTACACTTTGCCAGGCTTGTGGCACCAGTTCAGATAGGCTCTGGTGAAAAGCATATTGGAGTGGGTGAGACCACAGAGGAGTGTGGAGGTAGGGCAGGTGGTATCAGCAAGGTTTGCATTGATCTGCTGCAGACGGGGACCTATAGCCTCTGGGACCGAGGCAGGCTGGGTTGGAGGGGGCCTATCTGCGAAAGTGAGCAGATGGAGGGGGCTCATCTGCGGAAGTGTTGGCAAGTTAGTGTCAGCAACACACTAGTTTCTACAGATGTCCATGTATTTATGGTGGGGGGCTGGGAAGGGAAATGGCCCCGTCAGCTCTTTTCTTCTGGAGAAGTTGCCCAATGATCCATACCCCTTCAGCACATGCTCTGAGATCAGTAAATGAATCTCTGTCCCATATACCCCAGACATTTACCAAACTGCTGCTTCTATACTCTATCTCTGTAGGGCTGTTTGTTGTCCTGTCACTTTAAGGGTACAGACTCTGTTTCCTCTCACCCTTCTGGCTCTCCCAGAGCCAAGCCTGCTGAGTTTTAAAGTTTCACATGTTAAGTCCTGCTGATTATGAGAAGAAATCATGAAATTTGGCCCCTCTAGTTTTTAAAGCCAAAGTTATATGGATTTGTCCTCCCCTTGTGGGCTCCCTGGTGTGAGAGTCTGTTTCTCTCCCCTTTCCATGCCTATGACATTCGTTCCTCCCTCCCATAGACAGCCCTGTGGGTCTGTTTAGCTCCACACCACATCTCCACCCTACCTACCATCTTCAGTTCAGCGTGGCCCCTTCCCTCCAGTTAGCTGTGAAGTATGTTCTGCCAGTCTTCAGGTCATCTTATGGGTTATTTACACTGATGTGGGTATTATCTAGTTGTGTCTGTGTGGTGAGGTGAGCTTAGGGTCCTCCTACTCCACCATTTTCCCTGGAAGTGAAGATCAACCCAGGTTTCTAAGATTGAGTCAGAGGCTTCAGTTTTAGGCCCACACTTAGACTCTAAGTCTCATGAGTGACTTCATCAATCAGTGTTCTCTTTCCTTCAAGACTTTTCCCACTGGTCACTCACCTGTCTGACAGCATGTTATATAGCTGTGTAAGGTGTGGTATGAGACCAGTGCCATGTTTCCAGGAAGAAAACTATAGAATGGGCCATAGGCAGTGGTAGTTCAGAAAAGACTTTAGTTGTCTTCAGTTTACTCCTGGAAGAGTTCATATCTTTAACACAGCAGATTCAATTATTAATGGTTAAGAGAATTATTGTTCTTTTTGTCTGATTATAAGAAATTTTGGGGTTCTCTTAAAAACTAATTTCCCACATTTTATAAATATTTGCCTTCAGTCTAAATTGTAAGACATACTAACTATAAATTGTGTCCAAAGAACGATAATATTTAATAAACCCAGATGGGCTGTTTTGTATGAAAGAATGAGGGTTTTCCTTGTTTATGTTGGTAGATGAATGAAGCAGGTAACCTTTGTATTTGGTCCTACAAGTGCATTTGGTCCTATGAAACCTTAATGGTTTCTGTTTAATCAAAACAAAAGGGAAATTTCGAGGTCAATCCTCTTGCATGGGAATCATCTTGTCCTCAGGTCCTTGAAATATAGGCCTCAGGCTGTTATCATATGACCTCCATCTAATCCTGTTCTTCAGGGATGAAATGGAGACCAAGGACATCCAGTAGTTGAGAAGGTCTAGGTCCAATTGACCATAGATCCTTAGAATTTGGATGATCCTCAAAAGACACACAGATGGCTAAGTGATCCTCAACAGATTCAAAGACACAAGCTAACAGACAACAGTTAGGTTCAATGGTTGGGCCACTTCTGTTCCTTACCATACACTGTCTCTCCTGAATTCTAATACAATGGCTGCAGGCTTCTGAAAATGGGTAGCAGACACCACTGTCCACCTGGGAGCTGGAATCCCCTCTGTTTAATGTCTTTAATATCTGGTGGGAAATGAGTCATTTGTAAGGTGTAGTCCTTTCTGCTTGCTGTCTCGCACCCTCTCTGGTGAGACATGGGTATTGTTATCTGTCTCATTCTGATAAGGAAGCAGGCCCAGGAACAGGGGGTGGCCTGTTGGGATAACCTAGCAAGTCCCAGACAGAGCAGGAACTAGAATCTTCTGTCAGACCCTGGCCTGTTCTACATCACAGCTTTCAGAGAGGAGCCACCAGCTAATTTTCAGATGCCAAAATGTGACATCGCACCTTGAAGATGGATGCTATCCTGTCCTACACACTCATTCTTTTACGAGACGAAACTTTGAATATTTTCTTGCTTTTGTTTAAACTTTTAATTTCATTATTTAGAGTTCAGATCCACAACTGAGTTACTTATATTGCTCAGTGCATAATATACTATCCTCTACATTACCCATATAAAAATTTTATTTTTCCTATTTTCCTCCTACACTACATTTTAATAGGTTCAGTATACCGTTGACCTTTGAACAATGAAGAGTTTAGGGGCACTGACCCCTCTACGTAGTAAAAAATGTAACTACTGATAGCCTACTGTTGCCTGGAAACCTTTTTTTTTAAGATACTTGAAAGGTATTTATTATATTTACAAGCAAAACTGGTGGCCTGTGTATTTCCTCTGTTCTGAAACAAAAACATTTAAAATTTAGCAATAGCATTTAATGAGGACTAATAAACCAGAATTATATAGTATGATAGGAGTTTCAAAGCACATTGATTCTTTACATCTCAAGGTAGAGTTCAAAGTTTTGGACATTTTCCATTAATTCATTATGAAATTACCTCTACTTCCTCTCTCTGCATCTAAATTGCCTTACATACATTAAAAAAAAAAAGGTAGCAATACAAACCCCAACAGCAGCTCACTGAAATCTTGAAAAGATTACATGCAAGCATGTTTACCTAGGACTATTCAAACTGCTCAAAGTATATAATTCTAAATTATGCCCCCTTTTACTTCCCTACATAGATCTTGATCAGAGTCTTGGTTGTAACTGTTGCCTGGAAACCTTAATGATAACACAAAGAGTAGATTAACACACATTTTATATGTATATGTATTATATACTGTATTCTCAACAATAAAGTAAGCTAGAGAAAAAATGTTACTAAGAGAATCATAAGGAAGAGAAGATATATTCAAAGTTCCATACCTGGGGGGCTTAGTTGGTTAAGTAAGCATCTGCCTTTGGCTTTAGGTCATGATCTCAGGGTCCTGGAATTGAGCCCTGTATCAGTCTCCCTGCTCAGTGGAGAGTCTGCTTCTTCTCCCTCTGCTGCTCCCCCTGCTTGTGCTTTCTCACTTTCTTTCTCTGTCATATAAATAAATAAAATCTTTAAAAAAGTACTGTAAAGTATTGCAAAAAATCCATGTGTAAATGGATGTGTGCAGTTCCAACCTGTGTTGTTCAAGGGCCAAAGGTGTCTTTACATTGAAAAAAATCCTCTTTCAAAGCCCACTGTTAGCATTTCAGGCAATGTCTTTCTTCTTTTTTTATTTTGTTAATTTTCTTCTTCATTCTGTATCCTGCCTTAGGCATACATTCAATCATGGTTAATATATGTCTTTGGAAAAGAAAGTATCCTGGGAAAATATTCATTGTTGTTTTGTGTTTTTATATTTATGATTTTAATTTCCATAAATGCTGTTGTATTCTACGTCTGTTTATGATTTTACTTAACTATGTTTTTAAGATCTATCCATTTTTATGTACTTTTAGTTCATTGCTTCTGTTCACTACTTTGTTTTCAATGGGAGACTTTTTTTTTTTTCAATGGGAGACTTTCATTTTTGGGTTTTTAATTCATTCTGAGGTCACTTTTGCACAATGTTTTGAGATAGCAATACAAATTATTTTTCTTCATAAATAGAGTCAATTTTGCCAATGTTATCCAGGAAATACTGTTGCTGATTTTGAATGAAATAAGTTGAGGTCCTCTTTCTTCCATTATTTTCCAGATATTTAAGTTGAAATTAATTTAAAATGCTTAACACAGTACCTTAAATACCTACTCAGAGCTAAGTGTTGTGCTGAGTAGTAGAAAGCTGAGTTGAATTAAAACAAGTGTTCCTTTTTACTTCACAGTCTAGTTAGGGAAATCACTTCTGTTAACGACCTAATGTGGAAAATGCAATAATGAAGGCATGTACCGAAGATTATGCGAACCAAGAGGGAGACTTCGTAGAAGTAATGTTCAAGTTGGTAATTGATTCTTTTTTTTTTAATTTTTTTAAGTTAGACTCCATGCCCAGTGTGGGGCCCCTGATGCTTTTATTCCCCACTCCCCCGGTTTTATGGGCCTTGATTCTTGAAGCAGGTGTATTAGATATTTTTAAGAGGTGATAGGTCACATTCTAAAAAGGAAAAACCTTAAGATACCAAGGTGTGAAAAGGGAAGGTGTGTTTTAATAGCATCCAGGCAGTGTCATTAGGAGAATGGAAGGGTGTGAGGATGGAATGCTAAGTTAGCGCTAGATTGTGACTGAGTAAGACCATACATGTTCCTGAGAGATGGTGACGGTGATTGTGGTGCTTAACTGGGACAGTGTCCTGATAAAGTTTGAGTTTTTGGTGGTCCGGTGAATGCAACTGGAAAAGGAAGAGGCTAGTGTCAGGGAGGCAAGTTTAGGAGGCAATGGTCAGAGTCATGGGTGACATGGTGAGGGCCTGGTCCATTGCAATGGCAGGGATGATGCAGAGGAGGGGATGGGGGATGGGTTGGAGAGGTATCCAGGAGACAAAAATAATTTGTAAGCTACTGGGGGCCCTGGGAATTGAGCAGAAGGCCTCTGGATTGATGATTTCGATGTGCCTGATTTTTTATTTTGTTTAAATATGGCCATAACCTAAGGAAGAATGGTGCTGTGTTTTAAAAATTGCAGCCATTTATGTATGCTAAGAGATAAACCTGGAGAAAATAATTTCTTACTGGTTTAGGAAAACACCAAATGGGCCTTGAGGATCTGCAAAGCTCTGTGCCTGGACCAAGTCACACACTAGGGGTTTGAGGAAGATGGAGTTGCCTGTTCTGTGCCCTGAAAGAAAGAGATGTGAAGTCTTAGGACTGGGGCCGGAGGAGAGAGCCTGAGGCCTCTGCAAAGAGAGCCAATACTAGCTTCCTCTGTAATAGCCTTAGCTAAGGAAAGCCAGGAGAGTGTGGGTGCCCAGCGCTAAGTGATTGTTGGCACCGTGTGGCCATTCCTTTCCCCGTTTTTCAATCTTTGTAGATTTTGCTATACAACACGCACTTCTTTTTTTTTTTTTAAGATTTCGTTTATTTATTCATGAAAGACACAGAGAGAGGCAGAGACACAGGCAGAGGGAGAAGCAGGCTCCATGCAGCAAGCCTAATGACAACACGCACTTCTATGAGTTGCACCTTGGCCATGAGGAAGAGGAGTCTCTGTGTATCCAACCTGGGGCAAAGTGGTTTGAGGACAGAGGTAGCGAGAAGCCTGGAGAGGTCACTGAGGATAGTAGAGATCAGGAGTTTGGGCATCTACCACATTGTCCACTGCAGTGTAGACATAGCCAGAAATCCACAACACTGGACAGTGCTGGAGGGAGGAGGTATGAAGTAGAGGAGACCCTGGACATGAGTCACTTTATTTGGATACCAGGGGAAGGGTGACCCAGCAGGTCAGACTTGGGGGCACTCCCCTTACAGATAAGTAAATCACGTAGACCAGAACACTACCTACAGAGTGTCTAAACCCAGCTCAGATGAGTTGGTGTGGCCTCAGTTTCCTCAGTGACTGAGGGACGATGAGTCATACTGGGTCCAAGGTAACTTCTGGTTTGAAAATGTTCATATGCTAAGCTAACCTGCTTGTTCAGCTGCTTTACGTGCTGACCAACACGGCGAGTCTTGCAAATGGTTTTCAGAGTTTTGTTTTGGTCTACCATATTGTACATGAGTGTCAAATGTGTTCTCTTGGTGTTTTCTTTCTCATTCCCTCTTTGATGTTTTCATTTCACTTAAATGGGGGAATGTGCCTAATTAACACCCCGAGTCTTCACTCAGTTCAAATTTTTGTGCAACCACATAAAAGGAAATAACTGCATTTTTCAAAACTTCAAAATGGTTTAAATTACTCACTGCATAGCTAGAGGGGATTTAGTCCTCCTTTTGCTAGGGGAGATATGTCTTTTTGTGCAGACCAGGCCTTGTAAGTTCTAGATAAAGAGCATACCTCCCCCATCAGTTGCATTTTAAGTGAATCACACTCCTCTATGACAATCCTGAAATTCCTAAGTACCTTCCTTAGGCTGATCCCTTACTTCCCTGCCATTCCTTTGGGGCTACTGCTTTTTTTCCTCCCCCTTATTGTGGACTTGAGATCGTTCTCAAAATAACTTTTATTATGAAGCTTAGGTCTTTTCTTACTGTGCCAGAAGCGAGATGGGCAAACTATATTCTATTTTTATTTTCTAAAATTAGAAAAAAAATAGTTGTAGAGGAAAAGTATTTGCTTATACATTTCCAGCCATTGGCAGAAAGAAAATATAATCTTATGTAACATCTGTAATTCTCATTAGTGGTTATATTGCCTAGAATGCAACTGTTGCTATATGTACTGATGAGTGGTCAGAGGTTCCCCCCGCCCCCGAAAATAGAAACAATAGAACACCTCTAGTCAAAATTCAAGGTCCAAATTGATCCATTTGCACCCTGAATGTGCAGTTTGGAATTTCAATAGACTGAATGTGTTCACCCTCTTTCATATGTTGAAATCTTACCCCCTCATTGCAATGGTATTAGGAGGACCTTCGTGATTGGGATTTGTGCCCTTGTAAAAGAGATTTCAGAATGCACCCTTGCATTCCTTCTGCCATTGAGGAGACAATGAGAAGCAGCCATCTGCAATCTGAAAGAGGGCCATCACCAGAATTCAACTATGCTGGCACCACGATCTCAGATTTGCAGCTTCCGGCACTGTGAGAAATAAATTTCTGTTGTTTAAAAAAAATAAAGAAATAAAGAAATAAAATAAAATAAATTTCTGTTGTTTAGAAGCCACCCAGTCTGTGGTACTTTGTATAGCAGCCTGAACTAAGGTAGAACTATTGGAATGAATTTTACAAAGATAAAAAAGAATGACAAGTTTGATAAGGAGCAAGTTAGTGTTGACTGGCACTGACCTCCTGTGAGCAAAGGAAGGCTCTTGTGTCCTTGGAAGAGTGTTCCTGGGAAACTTGGTGTCAGGGACCTGTGTGACTTGCTTCTTAGGTTGCATGCACCAGATTCTTGGCCACAGGCACTTGATTGGAATATAATTGCCTGGAGAAAGATGCATTTTTAGCTGTGAGAGTGTACTAACTCCCAGTAGGAAAATTCACTTTAGGAGGGGGGGTATTTGGCTAGCAGATATACATCAGCTTGCTTTCTTCGGCACTGTTTATACCAGCTTTCTAAGCACACTTTATATTTTCTGTAATGTAATATACTAAAATATGGCGTGCTTAATGGGGGAAATGATAGTTAAATGGGCATTTTTTAAAAAAGATTTTATTTATTTATTCATGAGAGACACAGAGAGTGAGAGGCAGAGACATAGCCAGAGGGAGAAGCAGGCTCCCTGCACAGAGCCTGATGCAGGTCTCGATCTCAGGACCCCAGGATCATGACCTGAGCTGAAGGCAGACGCTCGACCACTGAGCCACACAGGCACCCTAAAATTGGCATTTTTATTTGTACCCTGTTTTAGTGTCTTTTGGCCTTTGGATGTGATCACCTGATATTTATCTTGTTGAGAGCTGAAGAAGAATTTTTAAAGTGCCTGTGTTTAAGTTTCCTGACATAATTCACTGAAGAGAATTACTTCACCTTGCCAACCATAATGGAAACATTATATATGAAAGAAAGCTAGGTAGACCTATCTGTAACATCTATGTGTATACATGTGCATATATATGTCTGTATGTAGACATGTGCCTGCATGTATGTGTATAAATGTGTGTTCATAAAAATAATTGGGACATATTATAGATTATTATTTAGAAAAGAAATCTCTTTTTACTTTTTCCTTTAAATTAACCAGTACCCTAGAATTAAATCTATAAGAAATTATTGTAGTGAAATAATTATTTTGTTCAGCTCTTTGGCTGAAATTTAGTATACTTCCATTCAAATTACTTTCTTTGGGGAGAATATTGGCATTAAAATATGTTGGGGGAAATAAAATTCATCAAATATAAATCATTTACAGAATATTCAAATTGAATGTGCAAGAATGCCAGGCAACTAGATAAAAGCCAAGTGGTGTAAGAAACAGAATAAATTCAAAGAGTAGTATTAGCTTGAAACTATCTTTTCTGAAATATGGAGAATAAGTCGACAGCTTTTTTACATTTTGTCCAAACAATTTTGAGTTAACAAGAGAAGTCTGGCTCCAACAAGGACCACCAGACTAGAAGCAAAAGGTAGTGCCGAGAACACACTCAGTTCACCCAACTCACATTCTTGTGGTGACCCAGTAACAAAAGGGAAAGCTTATGGCATCTTTTATGTTGTTGTTGCAAATGGATGTAGGTCTTAGCATTGAGGGCAAAGCTTATTTTCCTATATATTCTAAGATCACTGGTGCACATCTTTTGTGGACTGATATATAAATATTTTGGTTTACTTCTCAGAATTTTCCTGCTCTTCTCCATGCCAAGTGTTACTTATATTTTCCACAGAATGAGTGTATTCAACTTCAAAAGCAGCACCATTCATTAGAAAAGTTTCCATAAAATCACAAGTGGATTCTTTGAAAGCCCCAGTGTGAAAGAAAGTCAAGGCGGTTCACAGAGGAGAAAAAAATCCTCAGCACCTATGATATATCGTGCGTACATGCTATGCAGGAAAAAAATATTGGGTGGCCATCATGGAATTAATCAGCTTTCTGAAGACCAGTTTCATTTCAGGAAAAAACAATTTTTCTGGTGGAAATTTCTACTAGAGAATTTTTCCAGAACGGTAAAAATTATAAAAATAAATGGAAATATTATAACAAGGTACTCTTTATAAACAGCAACTCTTGGAAAGAAAGAAATTGAAGTATGAATTATGAGCAATCAAAAATACTTCCCATTTTCTATCAGCTGATAAACCTACCAAAACACAGAATAATGTGTTCTAGTAATTTAAAAACTCATTGAGTGTTCAATGCGTGTCAGGCAGAGGTCTAAGCATTTTGCAAGTATTAACTCACTGAATTCTCATAGTAGCCGGTGGGGGCGGGGGGCGGTGGGCAAAGAGGGTCATTGTCCCATTTTTCAGCAGAGGAAATGGAGGCCCAGAGCTGGTAAGGAGCAGAGTCTGAATTCAAACCCGGCTCCAATTTCAGCATCCATGCTCATCAGCCTTTACTCTGTTGCCTCTCAGATATGCTTTTGCTATTTTGTCTGATTCGCTGGGTGGTGGCCCTTGAAGAAGATGGGAATGCAGATTGTCTAGTGTTGCAGTATTTGACAGCCGGTGATGCTTGTAGTGGGGACCTGAGAGTTTTCTTACTTGTCATCTCCCATTGTTTCCCTCTGCACCCTTCCTGAGAGGGTGCAGACCCCTTTGCAACCCGTTAGCCTGCAATTTCCGACCCACAACCCTATTTGTTTCCCTCTCTTCCTGCGTTTTTATTCCTAACAGCCCAGATGTGTAGAGAGGACGTAATCTGGGTTGACTGAGTTTCCTCCTCCCACCTACTCTTGTCTCAATGCTCAGTCCGTATTCTAAACAGTGATCGTTCTGGGAACTATGAGTTTTTTCTCTGGATCTCATAGATAATTGGGCTAAAAAACCTGGCCCTAGCATGAATTTACTGATATACATCCAAGAGCCAGTGTCTTAATTAATCAATCTTGCTCCCTTCAGCCCCACTTTTGCAAGCATTCTTCCATCATCTCTGCAGTGCTGCAGTACTCAGGAAATTCATTAAAAAGCTGCTATTTTTTCCATGTGAGTTATTCCTATAACTGTTCAGCTCTCCTATTTAATTCCCCTTGTGGTTTTTGTGGAAATAATGAAGCAAATGGCTTAGAAATTGTGTTCTACAAATTTCCCTTCAAAGCCTAACAAGTAATGAAAGTTATATGTTTCAGCTTTGCTTTGTAAGACACATGTTTATTTTCTTTTAACAACTGATTCCACTACTACAGCATTGGCATTGATATTCACACAGTGCTCACTCACTCATGGTGGCCAAGTGAGTGAACTGAGATGCCTCACCAGTAGACGAGCTAGCTAAGGGGCTGCAGGTGTCTAGAAAATTGACCAAAGTACCACGGTCAGTCGGGAGTCAGGAGTAATTCCTTCAGTCTTGGAGTCATGTTAAATTAGTCCATTAACTACTGATCATTTGAGTTCTCTTGGGTGTTATGACCAAGAAATCATAACATTGGGGCCGGTCTTCAAAGCCCAAGGTAAAATAGAGTCCAGAAAAATCCCTCAAAAGATTGGGCAGATTAAAGAATTCAGGTAACACTCGGTGTGATCTCTGTCATGGATCCCCCTCAAAATAGGTACTCCCCTTCAATGTTTATCTTCCTTCTCCAAAATAGAGTGTTTTATTTTCCCCTTGAGCTATTGGGATAATTGTAGCTCTGTTGACCTGGCCTCAGAAAACTGGAGAGGATCCTGACTTCCATTTCAGCACCAGTTTCTGGATCTTGTCAAGTCTTATATTTATTTAAAAGATGATATATTTTGAGGTCAAATTAGTCTAAGCACCAAATTTAGGATTTTGTGAAACAAAAAAAAAGCACAAGGGCAAAGGTTTGCAAAACCTAACATGAGCAGAAATGTTTGTGTAAGGTTTTTTAAGAATTAATGAAAACATGGGAGGTCATTGAAACACTGCCCCTGCAGGGCTGTGAACCCAACTGACAGCCGTGTCTGAAAGCATGAGAACTAGAAAGTGAACATGCCCTTAAAGGCAAATGTAATGCAGGGAAGTCAGCCAATGGCATGAGTGCCAAAACTATATTTAGTTCTGGAAACTATATTTCGCACGTAAGTGAAGTATTTTTACAAAGACTTTGTGTGTGTGTGTGTGTGTGTGTGTGTTTAAATCACAGAAGTACTATCTTTTCAGAGAGATTATAGATCTGTGGGTTGAATTGGAACACCTGGCTTCCTAAAGGTAAGAGCCCCAAGGCAAGTGCTTATTTAAAGCCCCTAACAGATTTCTTAAGAGAAGCCAGACTTTGCTTTTCTCACAAGGACAGTGAAGCAAGCCTTTGGGAACATTTCAGGGTAATTAAGACTCACCCTTCGCATTTGCCTTGGTTGCTTAGGGTATTTAGGGTCACCACCCTTTGCTTTTTGGATTATTGTCTTGGTCTGAGTTCTCTACAGACAAAAATCAAATCTGTTACCACCTCCTCAGAAAGGCCTTTTTTTCACTGTAGCTAAAGCAACCCACTAGTCCCTCTGTTTCCCACTCTATATAGCACATATTATTTCTTAAAATTATATATTAACTTGCTTATCTATTTATCATGTGTCTCCCTTTACAGTTTGGTAAGCTCTTTGAAGGCAGGGACATGTTCTTTCCTGTTTACTGCTGTAATCCAACGTAGAGGAGAATTTCCAGTGCATAAGTGGTTGCTCACTCAGTATTTGTTGACTGACTGGAGGTATAAAGCCATAATCACCCATTTTGGGTTGAGACACCTCAAGAGATGCTTGACTAGAAATTGGAGGTTCAAACCCACTGACTAAAAACTATCAAATCTGGTTTAAGTTAGTCAAAAGATCTGTGGCAAAGTTTATTTTCTTCAGAAAGGTCATGTGGCAAAATCAGTATTTCCAAGGTGTCCTGCGGTTGCCACAAAAGAGGGGCTACATTTTGGGAGAAGTTTCATTTCCTTTAGCAATAAAACATAAAAGCTGACTGAAAAAAATATTACTTTCATTTGGCTTTCAATCTTATCAGATAAAGAAAGTCTCATTGAGTTCAATGTGTTCCTTTAAAAAGTTGATGATGTTCTGTCTTAGACTAATAACTTGAGCTCCTAGAAGAGAAAAAAGCTGGTTGACCATGGATTAAATCATTTTTTTTACAAAAAGATTTTATTTATTTATTTGGCAGAGAGAATGAGAGAGCAGAAGCAGGGGGAGCAGCAGAGGGAGAGGGAGAAGCAGGCTCCCCGCTGAGCAAGGAGCCAGGTGTGGGGCATGATCCCAGGACTCTGAGACCATGACCTGAGCCAAAGGCAGACTCTTAACCGACTGAGCCACCCAGGGGCCCCAGATTAAATCTTATCAAATAAAGAGAGGCACCAACCAAATAGTCCTTGGGGCCTTGGGCTGTCTAGGGCTGAAGAAAGGGGCTCTGGGTCACCTTTATCAATTACTCTGTCCCTCCAGGGTAGTTTGGGGTTTTATCTGGCTCTCTTATTTCCAGTGTTTTTAATTTGCCTTTTAAAACAATAGTAAATGTCAAACCAGGACACTAAAGCAATCTGTGAAAACAAATACTTTATCTTGCTGAAAATCGGTAATAATAAATCCATCTGGCTTCTCCTTAGAACTCTTACCCTCTGGATCTGGTCAATCATCTGAAAATCTTATGACTTGCTTTTGGAAGCTCTTTTTTCAAGCAATCTCCTCATCACTGTAATGATTTCTCCACGAAGTTAAAAATAGACAAAATAACCTCTTAGTTATAGCCAATATTTTAGAAAATACACTCTCTCTTTTTGTTTTACTGAGGTAAAACTGATATATAACATTATATAAGTTTCAGGTATGCAGGATTATAATTCAGTGTTTGCATACACTACGGAGTGAACACCACTATAAGTGTAGGCACCATCATCACCATGCGCTTGAGCCCCTTTACCCATTTAGCTCATGCTCTAACCACCAATCTGTTTTCTGTATTTACACGTTTGTTTTGGTTTTTAGATTCTACATATAAGTAAAATCTTAATGTTTGTCTTTCTTCATCTGACTTATTTCACTTAGCATAATGATCCATATGGTCCATCCATATTGTCATAAATAGTAAGCTTTCCTTCTTTTTCATGGCTGAGTAGTATTCTAGTGTGTGTGTGTTACATCTTCCTCATATATTCATCTATCATTGGACACTTAGGTGGTTTCTGTAGCTTGGCTATTGTAAATAATGCTGCAATAAACAGGGATGCATATATTTTTTGAATTTATGTTTTGGAATTCCTCAGACAAATACCTGAAATGGAATGTCTGGATCATATGGTAATTCTATCGTTAAATTTTTTTTTTTAATTTTTATTTATTTATGGTAGTCACACAGAGAGAGAGAGAGAGGGGCAGAGACACAGGCAGAGGGAGAAGCAGGCTCCATGCACCGGGAGCCCTATGTGGGATTCGATCCCGGGTCTCCAGGATCACGCCCTGGGCCAAAGGCAGGCACCAAACCGCTGCGCCACCCAGGGATCCCTATCGTTAAATTTTGGAGGAACCTCCATACCATTTTCCACAGTGGCTGCAACAATTTGCATTCCCACTGACAATGCACAGGGGTTCCCTTTTCTCCACATTCTCACCAACACATGTTATTTCTTGTCTTTTTTTTTTTTAAGATTTTATTTACTTATTCATGAGAGACACACACACACACACAGAGGCAGAGACACAGGCAGAGGGATAAGCAGGCCCCATGCAAGGAGCCCGATGTGGAACTTGATCCCCAGTCTCCAGGATCACGCCCTGGGCTGAAGGCAGGTGCTAAACCTTTGAGCCACCTGGCTGCCCTTGTCTTTTTGATAATAGCCATTCTAACAGGTGTAAGGTGATATCTCATTGTGGTTTTTGATTTGCATTTCTCTGATAATTAGTGATGTTGAACATCTTTTCATGTGCTTGTCGGCCATCTATACGTCTTTTTTGGAAGAGTATCTATTCAGGTCTTCTGCCCATTTTTAATGGGGTTATTTGTTTTTGTTGTTGTTGAGTTGTATAAGTTGTTTATATATTTGAGATATTAACCCTTTATTGGTTATATGATTTGCAAATGTCTTCCTCTATTCAGTAGGTTGCCTTTTTGTTTTGTTGATGGTTTCCTTTGTTGTGCAGAAGGTTTTTAGTTTGTCGTAGTCCCATTCATTTTTACTTTTGTTTTCCTTGCCTTTGGAGTCAGATCAGAAAAAAAAACGCTGTTAAGACTGATGTCAAGTAGTTTTCTCTTAGGAATTTTCCAGTTTCAGATCTTACATTCAAGTCTTTATCCATTCAGAGTTAATTTTTGTCTATGGTATAAGACAGTGGTCTAATTTCATTCTTTTGCTGTTCAGTCTCCCCCCCCCCACCATTTATTGAAGAGACTGTCCTTTCCCTATTGTATAGTCTTACCTGCTTTATAGTAAATTTATTGACCATGTATGTGTGGGTTTATTTGGGGGCTCTCTATCCTGTTCCATTGATCTATATGTCTGTTTTTATGCCAATACCATACTGTTTTGATTATTATAGCTTTGTAGTGTCGTTTGAAATCAGGGAGTGTGATACCCCTGCTTTGTTATTTCTATCTCAAGATCACTTTGGCTATTTGGGATCTTCTGTGGTTCTGTACAAATTTAAAAATTATTTGTCCTAGTTCTGCTAAGAATGCCATTGGGATTTTCATAGGGATTGTATTGAATGTGTAGATTACTTTGGGTAGTATGGACACCTTAACAATGTTAATTCTTGGGGATCCCTGGATGGCTCAGTGGTTTAGCGCCTGCCTTCAGCCCAGGGCGTGATCCTGGAGTCCTGGGATTGAGTCCCACATCGGGGTCCCTGCATGGAGCTTGCTTCTCCCTCTGCCTGTGTCTCTGCCTCTCTCTCCCATTCTCTCTGTGTCTCTCATGAATAAATAAATAAAATCTTTAAAAAAATGTTAATTCTTCCCATCAATAAACATGGAATGTCTTTCTATTTATTTGTCTTCTTCAATTTCTTTGAACAGTGACTTATAGTTTTTAGTTTTCATTTCTCAATTGGTGGTCTCAAGGGATGCATTAACAAATAAATCAAGAGATAGATTCCAAAAACTAGTTTTAACTGTGCATACTCACCTCATCTCCTTACAAATGTTGAAGTGATTTTTATTTTTTAAAAAATATTTTATTTATTTATTTGAGAGAGAGAGAGAGAGAGAGAGGATGAATGAGGGAGAGAGCACAGGAGCAGAGACAGAGGGAGAGGGAAAAGCAGACTCCCCCTGAAGAAGGATCCCTATTCAGGGCTTGACCCTAGGACCTGAGATCAGGACCTGAGTGGAAGGCAGATGATTAACTGACTGAGCCACCCAGATAGCCCTTTGAAGCAGACTTTAAATAAATATATGTAATTTAGCAGTATTTAGCTAAATTGAGTTAAAATGAACTGAGCTGAAAATGGATGAATTTGATAGTACGTGACTTATATCTCAATAACATTATAGAGGGTAACCTCAGCATGTCAGATGGCAAAAATTCTAGCTCCAGTAATCTCTCATTCATTCAGTTTTTATTTTAATAAGTGCCTGTCTTGTATCAGCCATTGTGGAATATTCTAGGGCTAAAAAAATGAATGGAATACAGTCTCAGATATCATGGGCATGTCACTTGTCATTTCTGTGCCACAGCTTTCTCCATTTCTTAAGTGGATTAGATGCTGTGTTTCTCCTATTTGTATGAGTCTTGTTGCTGGTGAAGGTGCTAACAACTAGGTCAGAGAGAGGAGTGCAGACTTGAGGATATACTGAATGCATATAAGACTGCCTTAGCAAATGCTGAGATGTAAGTGCTTATTATCAATAAAGATCGTGTGTGGTTTTTTTAATTCAAGACTTTTGTATAAAAGGTTTATCCAATCACATTTCTTCCAGTCTCTCAAGTAGTTTAAACACACTTTTTCCTATTATCTTAATGATCCACGTTGTGTCACATGCTTGAGCCAAATAGATACTTTCTTGGCCCTCTGCTTTATCAGATAAATCTCCATTTAGAAAGACACTCTTTAGCTACGGCATGCACTTTGGAAATGCCCCAAGGATCATCTGGCTCAAGTATACTGACTTTCCATTGATGAGAACTCATTTGGGCAGAAGGATCTGTTCTGAATAATAAAAGGGATTTTTTTTAAAGAGATTTTATTTATTTATTCATGAGAGGCACAGAGAGAGAGGCAGACACATAGGCAGAGAGAGAAGCAGGCTCTGTGCAGGGAGCCCAATGTGGGACACGATCCCGGGACTCCAGGATCACACCCTGGGCCGAAGGCAGATGCCCAACCACTGAGCTACCCAGGCTTCCCTAAAAGGGAATTAAGTAACTTACTTCTTATAACCTTAGAACCCAATTTGGTAGGATTGGCCTCCTTTTGCTTTACAGATAACAATAATTTGATGAGCTTATCACTACCCTACACATATCAGGCAGGTCATGAAATGTGAATAAAAGCCTACTACTCAACTTCTTATTTGGCATACCTAAATCAAACTAAATACAGCTTGAATATGTCCCTTATAAGAGGACTGTGTCCAGTTTGGGGTTTCACAATTTAAGAGGAATATGCAGTAAGTGAAAAATGTCCAAAAGAACATGTTTAAAGCAAGGTAGTGATACCAGAAACAAAATTTGAAGACTTACCCTGGAGGAAAGAAGGCTAGAACTCTTTTTTAAAAACGATTTTATTTATTTACATGAGAGAGACAGCAAGAGAGAGCACGAGTTGGGGGGAGTGGGGAGGGACAGAGAGAGGGAGAAGCAGACTCCTTGCTGAGTAGGGAGTCAGACTGGAGGCTTGATCCCAGGACCCCAAGAACATGACCTGAGCAGAAGGCAGATGTTTAACCTACTGAGCCACCTAAAACTCTTTTAATAAGTGGAAATATGCATAAGAAACAGAGCTATGGCTGTCTAATTTCCATCTGCATTTAGAAAGTATGAAACTTGGCAAGTTCAAGTTAGGGGTATGACATTCTGTTCAGGTTTTATGATGACCATGATCTTTTTTAGCCAGATTGTCTGACATTCATAAAGTATAGTGGGAAGTAAGTGGGTTTTGATGTTGGACAGATGTGGGTGTGGATTACTGATTTATGGTGATTTCACTATGGTGAAGATGGGAATAAGAATATTCATGTCATAGCAAAGTTGTATAGGAATCATCTATGCAGAGCTTTTGGCACAGAATAGGTGCTTGCACACCCATATCTGACCCCAATCTTGTCCATGTGTTCTAGATCATGTGAATGGGGAGATTAGTGTGACTTTTCTATTTGTCACACTTTCCATAGAGAACATTTTATAAACCCAATTAGCATTGTGTGTTTGGGATGAACTTATTGGCTCCATCATTGATCAGCTAAGATGGGCAAATCCTGGCTTTACCATTTATTAGCTCACTTAGGCAAGTTTGTAACCTGTTAGTGACTCAGTTTCCTCATTGGGCAATGGAGATAATAAGTACCTCATCAAGTTCTGAGGATTAAATAAGATAACCCATATAAAGTACTTGTGTAGCACTTCGTGCATATGAAGGGTTGGCTACTCTTACTATTACTGTTATTAGGTATTTTATTTTATGATGTCATATACAGATAGGCCTAGATAAGCCATACTATGTACTTTATTTCTATAATCCATGCTAGTAAATTTTATTAATAATAGGTAACAGTTATTATTTGTGTGTTCTGTGTTGGAAAATGTACTAAATGCTTTACATCTTATAGTTATAAACTACATGTATTTGAGGAAGTACTGAGTCTGTGAAGAATTAAATAGCTTTACTCAAGGTTGGTTAATCTGTCTTTTTCTTTCTTTCTCTCTCTCTCACACACAGACACATACAGACAGGCACATGCACCCGTCCCCTCCCTACACACACCTAGGATTCAAACTTAGGAGATGTCCAACTCAAAGGCCATGCATCTAACAAAATAGCAACAGTTTTGATAAGCAGATGCCTACATCGTTATTGCTTATTTGAGTCCTTTCACAACAAGTCAGATCAACAGAGATACCTACCTCTGATGCCTGAGGATAATTCCAAGTTTTCTGAGACACAGAAGGCAAGAGCCAGCAGGGACCAAAAGAACCAGATTCCAGATGAGAGGACAGGGGCTGACTGACAGATCGATTTATGATTATGGATTGAGCCCTTATTCTTTTTTTTTTTATTTATGATAGTCACACAGAGAGAGAGAGAGAGAGAGGCAGAGACACAGGCAGAGGGAGAAGCAGGCTCCATGCACCGGGAGCCCAGCATGGGATTCAATCCCGGGTCTCCAGGATCGCGCCTTGGGCCAAAGGCAGGCGCTAAACCGCTGCGCCACCCAGGGATCCCTGAGCCCTTATTCTTATGTGATATGAGCTGTTTCAGTACTGGGGATACAAGAGAAAACCAATCAGTCATGGCTCCTGCCTCATGAAACCCATGATCCTGGAGGATGGTAGAGCTTGAACATACACAGTTGCATTAATGAATACCATGTAATTATCATTCTGTTGGCAAGTGCTATGGTGAAGGAAAAGTCTGTGAGTAAATGAGCATGTAACAGGGCCCTAACTTAGCCGAGGTACGAGGAGTAGGCAGGGAGAGCTCCTTGGGAGAGTGACTTTGAAGCTGAGACCAGGAAGGTGGGTAGGGATTTATTTTGCACAAGGTTGGTTGACTGGCCTAGTTAGTGGCCGAGCCTGTACTAAAAGTTAGCTCTATGATTCTCATTCCTGACATTTCCCCACTGCCATGTAAATCTTCAACAATTTCCAGCAGTTTGCTTTTGCCAGCTCCATAGCACTGTTTTATGAAACCATCTCTATTTAAAAAGGGGAAAACCCCTTAAATTTAGCTCCCTGATCCACAACCTGCTTATTACAATCTGTGAGTGTCTTATTTTCATTCCTATATCTTTAAAGGGGGTGGGAGTTCTTTGGTATGTCTCTAATCTGTGTCATGCCACAAAGCAGTGAACTGTGAAAAATACCCAAGGAATTCCCAATAAATTGTACAGGAGGCAAATGAAGGGCATACAGCTATGGACTTGAGCAGCTCTGCTTTTTTTAACTGGATCCTTGGTGGTTCTCTTGAGAGAAAACCTTCCTGGGCTCTGGTTTTCCATGCCTCCTGAAGAGTGTGATCAGTTCCCATCTGTCTTTTTAAAGGCCTTTCTCTCAGGACTGTTCTGGCATTTGAACTCGTTAGCATCCCAGATGTGAGCTCAGCCCCTTAAATGAAGAATGCATTAAGGACCAAAGAAGGTAAACTAAAGCATCACAGCCCTCCAAATTTGAGTGTCTCTTTTTGGCTTAAGCTAGTGATACACTTCTGTGTGTTACTGACCAATTACAAAACCAAGCCCTAACGCCTTTCTTAAAACAAATGCGTGGAAGGACAGAAGGTTCCCAAGGGGAAAAGTGAACTCCATCTTAGAGGAGGATTAGAACCAGGTGTGGGACCTAGCTGTGACTTAGCTGCTGCTATGACAATAATGTCACTGTTCTTAGAACCATCCATTAGCCATTCTCTTGCCTTATTTTTAAATTCTCTGTGATTGCTTTTTGCTCAATGAATCCCTTGGTTCTGGGTTTTATTAAATCATTACAACGAGAACCAAGCTGTGGCACACTATGCTCAAGAAATGTAACCAATTATTACAAAGTGGGTGGCTTAAAACAACAGAAATTTATTCTCTCACAGTTAAGAAGCCAAAAGTCTGAAATCAAGGTGTCAAGAGGATTGGTTCCTTCTGGAGGCTCTGAGAGAGAATCTCTTTGTCTCCTTCCTATCTGGTGGTTGCTGGCAATGTTCGGTGTTTCTTGGCCTGTAGATGTATCACTCCAATCTCTGTCTCCATTGTCACATGACCTTTTCGTGTGTGTGTGTGTGTGTGTGTGTGTGTATCCATCCAAATTGCTCTCTCTTTTCTCTTATAAAGATAAAGATCTTATAAATATCTCTTATAAATCCAGTCATTGGATTTAGGTCCCATCCTAATCCAGTGCGACCTAATCTTAACTTGATTACATCGGCAAGGATCCCATTTCCAGATAAAGTCACATTCTCTGGTACCAGGGATTAGACTTGGACATGTCTTTTGGGGGGGACATAATTCGACCCACTACAAGAAGTAAGAAGCTCTGTTTTCTATTTAGGCCTTCCTCCCTCCCTCTATATATTGACCGAAGGCATAATTCAACCATTACATGGTGCAATATCTAGTTGTTTGTGTTCATGGAACATTAATAAAAGCTAACCTAGGAGGTGATGGGAATGTTCTGGACTTGATTGTGCCTGTGGTTTCATAGGTATTTACAGTTGTCAAAACTCATTGGTACAGTTTATTGTATACAGATTATTCCTCAATAAAGTAGATGAGAAAAAAAATATACACCCTGGACACAGTACCAGCTGGTTTTCTTTCCTCATTCATTCCTGTGCCCCACCCTATCTTGTCGCTAGAAAAAATGTTGGGCAAATAGGTTTTCCTGTATGTGTTCAATGTAGAGAAGGCAGGATTCTGGGGAAAATGAAAATTTCAGAGGAAAAAATTCCACATTATTTACTTTTAAAAATTAAAAATACTGAAAAATGTTTAGACTATGAAAATTTTAGAGTAATAAAATATTAAAAAGAATTTACATTATTACCTAATTAAAAAATATTTTACTATTAGAGAGCACGCAAGCACAAGTTGGGGGAGGGGCAGAAGGAGATGGTGGAGTAGACTCTGCTGAGCAGGGGGCCCAACACTGGGCTTGATCCCAGGACCCTGAGGTCATGGCCTGAACCGAAGGCAGACACTCAACTGACTGAGCCACCCAGGCGCCCCGTTACCTAATTCTTCATCCTCAAAAGTAATCTAAAACATGCTATGGGAAGATCTTAAAAGCTATGTAACTATGTATAGCTGAAGAAGGAATGCTACCGGCACAAACCGTGTTTAAAAATGTTTATAAACTGATGGGGCACCTGGATGGTACAGTCAGTTAAGCCACTGACTCTTGGTTTTGGCTCAGGTCATGGTCTTAGGGTTGTGAGATTGAGCCTAACATTGGCTCTGTGCTCAGCAAACAGTCTGCTTAAGATTCTCTCCTTCCTCTGCCCCTCTAAAATAAATTTTAAAAAAATTTAAAAAATGTTTATAAACTGAAATAGAATTTGGTTGTTAGCCAACCTGTATTATTATTAAAAGTCTCTTGAGTTCAAGTTTCAAAGCCAAAGCCAAAACCAAAAGTGGTGATGGTCACACATTTAGGATTTGATGCTGGAAGATTCTTTCAAATGGTGGCTGCAGGTAGACAACAATTGTTTGTTTCACGTGTGGCTCCTGGTACTCTGCTAAGCACATCCATACTGGAACTTGGCTTAAGTTGTTTTGTTTTCAAAGATTTATTTTAGATGGGAGCAGAGGGAAAGAGAGAATCTTAAGCAGATTCTGTGCTGAGTGTGGAGTCCAATGTGGGCCTTGATCCCAGGACTCTGAGATCAAACCTCAAACTTCAACTGCATGCCTCTTTTAGAGAAAGAGTTCATGATTCTAATTCTGGGCAATGTGAATTTGAGCCCCCAAACTGGCCTGTTGGTATATAAATGTAGTAGGAGGTAAAACATTCCCTACACTCCTCTCTGAATATGGAGAATCCCAAGTTGTCCTTCATTTAACTCAAAAAAGTGCCCTGCCTTGAAAGACTATGTTGGTATTGATAGCACCTCACTAAAACTTGGGGAGTGGTGAAAACCCCAGCTATGACTATTCACTGAGTCATCCACAGTTCTTTTTCAAATAATTTTAAATGATTCATTAGCAAATTGGAAAGGTTTGAATAGGTCTTTTGGGAGTTAGACCAGGTGAATTCACATTAGGGGTGGTTGGTCATTCAATATATCTGGATTCATAAAGTAATTTAAAATAGATAGATTTTTGGATAGATTATAGTTACAACTCCTGTCATTGTACTCATTTCCTCCAGAATGCTCTTTGCTGAGCATGCTGCATTCATTAGGTTCTTTACTCATTTCTACAGCCTTCTGAAGTGAATGTGATTTTGCGGATGGATAAGTGAGATCAAGAGCTGTGAAGTGATGTGGCCAAGGTCACACAGCTAGATGGGAAACCAACAAATTGAAATCCATCCAGGAAGGGTCCCAAAGCACTTCCAAAATGAAGGGCTTGTTTCTTAATCTGCAGTTCTAGTCCTACGAGAGTTAGAGGTTGAGATTGGATGACGTGGATCTGAAATACTAGCTCTGCCACTTAACCAGGGGGTGACCTACGAGACTTGGTTTTCTTCATCTATACAGTTGGGGGTTAGGTATTCTAGCTTCGTGTGTGCTTGTGACTGTTGATTTGGAGAGCGCATGCATGATTTCAGCCCAGTGCCTGCCATGTAGTAAGTTCCAACAAGTGTTAGTTATTATATTGTTATGATTAAAAGGGCAGGACCAAACTTTTTGAAAAGATGATCTTGAGTACAACACTAAATTCGAGTTAACAAGTGGTATAGACATGTTCAGTGCTTTTTCCCTTTAGTATTTGCATGAAGATTTCCCCCTCTGAACATTTCTTTTGGTAATATAATAGTAAGTTTTTCTCTAAGATGGAGAGTTGAACTTCTTAGTCTTTTCACATCATGGTACGGATTATGACTCAAGCTCTCAAAAACCCTTATACCATGCAAATCATTATATTCACCTTCTAGAGAATATTTGACAACATTTTCATGTTTGGAAAACTGTTCTTCAGTGTTCACTGTTCTTCAATGCTGGGTTGGTGTTTAAGAAAGTGAGTTTTTGCAAATCTTACCCAAATGGAATTATCCTGCAACGCTAGATTTATCTCCATACTGACATCCACCAGTTGTAGTTTAAGTGCCTTGGCAATTATATTTATTCAAGGAGATCCTAGAATAGGAATCAGAAGAAACAGTCTTAGTTCAGCTACAAAAATTCCTAGCTTACAGTTAAGAAGCAGTTTGAGTATGGGACAGTCTGGTTATTTAATGTAATTAACATTCTTAAGTCCTGTAAAGTTCTCTGCACGTTTCTCATATACTCCACACCACATAGGTTAAAAATCTGTCCCCCTTTTCATGTTTCAGGAACTTAGAGGCAGAACTCTGGACTTCTATGGGAGAGTAAGGTGCTGTGAACTGTTGACCCCAGCTACCACTTAAAATGTGGAAATATCAGAGGGATCACAATCAGTTTGAGAGACACAAGCAGGATGAAGTAAAAATCAGTGATGCTAAGCATGGGGAGCCAAGCAGATAGAAATCTGAAATATTATATGGCAACAATCAGGAAGTTTAATGTGATTTGGTTCGATATAAGCAATGGGGTTATATAACAAACAAGGGCAAAATAGGATGCCCCAACCTACAATATTAGACATCAGGACTGAAAAGAAATAAGCAACTGGAGGGAATCCAGAGGAGATCATCTACAATGATGGTTTTAAAGCAAAATATGAACTTTATAGTGTAGCCAAACCACAGAGTCAGACCCAAGGGGCATGATAAAAATCTACAAATAGCTTGAGGGTCTAAACACCAAGGGGAAAGAGGAATTTTGGCTAAAGATAAGAAAAATTTCAAGGGATAAAGTTAAGAAAAGGGAAATTTGTTTTAACAGAATATATCCTTTGGTAGTAAGATGTATGTGTTTATAGGAATAGTATCTCAAGAGAATAGAAAGAAAACTGATGAGTATTCTAGGATTCTTGATAAAAGGATACCTTGATGTGAGGCCAAGGACTCTAGAACTTTCATTAGAATATTCTTCTGCTCTTTAATAACAGGTATCCTAGGGCTTTGATTAACTTTGATTCTGAGGGAAAAAAATAAACCAACATGGACACTACTTTTCAATAGCAATGCCCTCGAAAAAGGAGCAAAGTCCCACAGATCTGATTTTTAAAGTATATATTCAAAACCATTTATTTCTAGATTACCAGTTATATTGCTTATGAAGCAGGCTGATGAATTGTAAGAAAGATGCTGGCGATCAATGTAACAAGACCAGCTGTTTTTGAAATTGGTAAATGAAACCCAGATCTTCCTTAATCAGGATGGCAATCACAAAGGCCAATATGAGTTGGGTCTATATAAGCAAAAGGATTATATAACAAACAAGAGTAAAATAGGATGCCCTAACTAGGAATGAATAAATATGCCACAAACCACAATGACTGCAAAATAAACCTAATAGATTGGAAATCAAAATAGTTCAAAAAATATCATTAAAAAATCCAAATAATTTTCTTACGAATGCTTTCTTTCCAGAAGTACCACTATATTCCACCCCACTCCCAGAGTTTTAAAAGCTTATACTGGGCTTTAAACCAGGAGCCCGAAGCTAATTCTATGAATATTTAAAATAATTTATTCATTGTTCCCAACAGTGAGGCAAGCTTCAGGCTAATAGAGAGTCAAGATCCATTGGAAACAAGATGATGAATTAACTGGATGTGTCTGCTCCAAGCCCCAAGTGCCAATAGAAGAATCTTTCTGCTCATTGGTTCTCCAACATCCTATAACCAGGAATGTATGTCTTTATACCTAGAGGGCATTCTTATAAGCCTTATATAATAGTGGCAGGGTTGCATTTTCAACTCCATGGTTATTATATGGGTTTAGAGAAGTACAATGTATATGAACCATAAATTACATTTGCTCAACCACCTTGAGTTATAAGAGGTTCTATGGAGTGTGACTTGGTTAACCATCTACTCCAAATGCCAAAAGCCAATGAGGCATAACCAATTCCACGCAATGGTATCTGAATGGTAGAGATATTAAGTGTTTTCATTACTAGTGACAAGTTACAGGGTATTGTCGAGTAAGGAAAGGGCAGGCAAGACCCACCGTCTTTTATTTCTAATGTGACTTGTTTGAGGATGGAGGAAAGCGAATGCGGACAATCCTCCAAATGTAATTTGGCGAGTGTAGTCAGGCAGGGCAGTAAGCAATTTTACTTCTCCATAGCACACCTGATCATCAGCCAATGAGAATACTTAAGTCTCAGGGTGCGAAGAGATGGCCAGCAGTGAGAGTGCTGGGAAGTCTGTAACCAACTCATTCTGTCCTTAGGCAGCAGATAGGTCGTAAAGTTCCCAGAAGGAACTCCCAGGGTGCAGTCTGTCCCACCCGCATTTACAAAAGCATGTGCGGCAGAGATCCTGGGGGCCGAATGAAGCCCTTTGTGGAGGTGCTGGATTCTTCTGTTAGCTCCCCCGACGTGCCTCCTCCTAGCTAGTTGAATATCTAGGAACATTGAACACACTTTTGAAAAAGACAAAATTTTTCCCTGAAAATTTCATAGGGAATAATAGAAGTCTTGCAAAATCAAAGTTGGACAGTTTTTAGGTACCCACAGCAAGGTGAACGTTTGTGCCAAACACCTGTATTTATAGGTTCATTGTCAAGTTTTTTTTTTTTAATAAAAGAAACGGTAGAGGAAAGTCACCTTTGCATTCGCATATAGTTCTCTTCACCCGAAGCGGTAAAAGAGGACACGCGAACAGTTAAATCAAGTACGCGGGCGTTTTCAACATCCTTTCTCTCCCCTGGTAAGGTTGTAAGCTGCGTTGCAAAACTTCGATGTTACATCACAAAGCCCGCCGACAGGCCGGGGAGGCTCTGCGCTTTTTAGATTCCAGGGGTCGGACGGTAGCGGGAGAAGCCGCTTCCAGGCTCGTCCGAGTGGGGCACGTGGACATCGCCAGGTTCTCCAGCTTCTCAGGAATGTGGCCGCGGCGCGCTTCGCCCAGGGGCGTCCCGGAGCCGAGACCCGGAGACCTAGCCCTTGTGAGCGCCAATCTCCGCCGGCTCTGGGCTGACGCTGCTGTGGGCTCCTGCCTCCTGCCCACCCCACTCACCCCTCCTCCTCCAGTACATTCGCACATGACCCTTACTGGGCCAGGACTCTCCCCACCTCCTCAGTGCGTCCCCGTCTCCAGCCCATTCATTTGCGGCCACTGCTTTTGAACTGAATCTCTGTCCTATAAGACAAGGAGGGGGGAAAGGAGTAGGGGGCAGCAATAGGAAGACGGGAGATTTAACTCCCAACTTCAGAGCAACCGGCCCGGGCTGCCCATCTGACACCAGTGGGTGGGGTGCAATCTGACACTTCCTTTCCTTTCCAGAAACGTGAGTGGAGCTGGCGCCCCCTCGAGCTGGGTGGGGGATGGGAGACAGGGAGAAGGTCCGAACTTCCGTCCTCCCGGCTTTCTCCCCTGGAAACCCGGTATCACCGGCGAGCTGCGCTCTCCTGCGCGGCTCCCAGGTTTGGCGCCTGGAAATCTCCACGTTCTGCTCTCTCCTGCTCCTGGCTCCGCCCCAGCCCCAGCCCGGGCTTCCCTCCCGCCCGCTTCCCCCTGCCTCCCGCGCGAGCGTGCGGGGACAGCTCCGCTCCGGCCCTGGGCCCACGGCTGGGCTGCCCGTACCCCGAGCCCTTCTCGGTGGGGCTTGGGCGCTCCCCCGGGGCTCTCTCTTCGCTCCCTGAGCGCGGCCAGCAGTCCTCCGCCCGCGGAGCCACTCGGCTCTTGGGAGGCCCCAGGCGCAGCGCCGTCCGTGTCCCCACTTGGTGGCGAGGCTAGCACCCCGCGGGCGCCTGGAGCTTGGCGACCCCCTTGCGCCGAGCCGGTCGGAGGGGTGGGCGCGACCGCCGAGCCGAGGCCAGACGCGCGGCTTCGGGGGCCGGGACGCGAGGACGGCGCAGCCCGGGCGCAGCTGGGGCGCCCGACTTCGGAGCCGAGGAAGTCCCTCTCGCAGCGCGGGTCGCGCGACGGGCGCCCCTGAGCGCACGCCCCGGAGGCCTCCTCCCAGCCCTCGGGACCGTCCTCAGGGCGCGAGGAGGAGCTTGCTGAGGACTTCGAGGCTGTCCGGAGCCAGCGAGCGCGAGCTGCGAAGGGGGAGTGGCGCTGGCGGGCTGGAGCTGGGAACCCAACGAGCGCCTGACCTTCCTCCTCCTCCTCCTCCTCCTCCTCCTCCTCCTCCTCCTCCTCCTCCTCCTCCTCCTCCTCGCCCCATTCGCGACTTGGGCTCTGGGGGAAGGTTCTAGCGGCCGCAGGAGGCCGCCCGACCTCTTTTCCTAGAAGGCTGGTGATGGATCTTCTGCTTCTGCACCCGCTGGGGCACTTGGAGCGCGCTGGTGGCGCGTGAGCCGGGCACTGCCCTCCGCCGCCCGCGGCCAGCGTCCGGCCAGCCCCGCCTGCAGCCGAGCCTGAGCCCCCTTCCTTTCCCGGTTCCAAGTCGCCAGCGTCCCGAGAGCGGGAAGAGCGTGGTCCTCAGGCACGGTCCCGCCGAGATGTCCGCGCAGAGCCTGCTCCACAGTGTCTTCTCCTGCTCCTCGCCAGCCTCGGGCGGCGCGGCCTCGGCCAAGGGCTTCTCCAAGAGGAAGCTGCGCCAGACCCGCAGCTTGGACCCGGCCCTGATCGGCGGCTGCGGGGGCGAGGCGGGCGTGGAGGGCAGCTCGCGGGGCGCCACCGCGGGTCGCCTCTGCTCCCCGCTGCCCGCGGCCGAGGGTCTCGGCCCCAGATCGGCGTCCTCTCCTCGGGGCCCACACCCCCGGGCCAACCGACTCCCACCCCCTAGACCCCTCTGCTCATCCTTCTCCACGCCCAGCACTCCGCTGGAGAAGTCACCGTCTGGCAGCTTCCACTTTGAGTATGAGGTCCCCCTGGGTCGCAGTGGCCTCAAGAAGAGCATGGCCTGGGACCTGCCTTCAGTCTTGGCCGGGCCCGGCAGCGGCCGCAGCGCCATCCTCTGCTCCTCCGGGGGTGGCCCTAATGGCATCTTCACTTCTCCCAGGAGGTGGCTCCAGCAGAGGAAGTTCCAGTCCCCCCCCAACAGCCACAGCCACCCCTACGTTGTGTGGAAGTCCGAGGTAGGTAGGGTACCGTGCTTTGCCTGCTCATGGCCCAAGGCTGGACACCTGGGCAGTTGTTTAATTGCCTCACATTTACAGAGCCAGGGACCCACTGAGAGGTTTCCATGGTGTGGCTGTCCCCCTTTGGCCCGTTAAGTGGTGCCTGGAAATGGGAGGTCTCTAGGGGCCACCGATGTGTGTCTTGTTAGGACTTCTTGGCTCCACTTTGGAGCAGTGGTGGGAGCTGGAGGGAGAGATGATGTTCTGCTTTCCTGTTTCTGCTACAGGCGATTTCAAAGGGTCATCTTATCCCTTCATCCAATGTGGATATTTTTCAGAACTCGAATGATCTAATTCCTATGCTCTTACAAGGATTGGATGTACTGTGTTTTGAAATATGCCTGCCATCTGGTTGTTCTACAGAGAATTCAGAAACATTGTTCTGGAGGGTGTTGTTGATAGTTTGTGTGTGTGTGTGTGTGTGTGTAGGTGTGTGTGTTTGGGTTGTGTGGGGAGTAACTACTAGAATTCTCGAGTTTTGATTTTTTCTTCTCCCTAAAGGTCTGATTTCAGAAATCTATGGTACCAAATAGCAGTTTAATCTAGGAGAAAAAGGATCTCTGCCTCAGGCTATGAAAGATCATGGAAATATGCCCAAATTCTACTACGGACAACTAGTAGTTAACGAAATATATGTCTATCAGGAATCTTTAATATATAGGGAACTCAGAGGGAGCTATTTGGTACCTTTAAAATGTTTGCCATCTGGTTAAGAAGAATGGCGAATAGAGCTCTTGGGAAACTGTGGTCGATGGGTACTTGGAAAGCAGCGTGCTTTTAGAGAATAAATAGTAGTTGTTTTAGAAATGAACAACTTCCAGTCTCTTTCAGTTCACAAATTCTATAGATTTGCCTTGGATCTGTTTCCATAAGGGAAGGGAGATTCCATTGGTTGTAATTAAAGATTTTAAAGTACAGTTAGAATTACAGAAATGAAATGAAATACCATGTAATTGCTGGAGATTTGGACTAAATCAAGGAAACACAACCAAGGAAAACAGTTTGAAAATAGCGTCCGAGATCATACCTCGCTCTGTTACCATGAGATAACTATGAAAATTTGTCTCTTAATAGACTGCCTTAGAAAAACCAACAGTATTAATCAAATATTAGTCTCACATATTAATAGAATATTAGTTATCATGTCACAGTAACATGCTGTTGGGTGGGGAGTATGGGTCACAAAAACTAACAAACATTGCTGACTGTTCTGCCTATTTTCTTGAGGAAGACAGGCAGTAGAAAGACAAGTCAGAGAACAAGAGATTCTTTCCCGACAGAGAATTTAGCATTAGAGAGAGGATAAAAAAATCTGGAGGTTGAATGTCTCTCGGTGTTTAGGAGGGGTGAATTCCTGCTATATATCTGACGCGCACATTATCAGAATAATTTGCATGAGTTGAGAGGAGAGAGAAATGCAAAAGCAAGCCAGGTTCATGGATTAGACAGCCACTGACGTTCACGTTTAAACCCAATCGCATCATTAAGAATGTCTCTGCTTTTCTTAACAACTGTACATACTTGGAATGTAGCATACAGATACTGTTGCTGTTATGACCAAAAGGTATTTTTCTGTAGATGACCATGGCTGGTTAGAAATTATCTTCTCCACTAAAATCTCATAATCGATGAACATGTATCTGAACTGCGGCAGTACTGGTGGCTTTTAACTGTTCTATGCAGCATTTGGGCAGTTTGCAAGCTTGTCCACCGTGACTCTCACCTCTTTGCAGGGTTAATACTTAGCACATGGCCAGCCTCATCTAGCAAAAGAACAACATTTTCTCATCGGATGTTCACGTGTGTGTGAGTGTGTGCATGTGCGCACGCACGCGTGTGCCCAATTTCTTTATTCTCGAGGCAGACATGGAGTGACTGGATGGACTGAAGGTCCAAGGCTGGATTTGTTTAGTAGAGGCCCAGATATTCTATTGTAACCCCTGGGTCTGGAATTTAATGGCCTAGATTACCTTTCAAAGGTTTAATGCCCTGGAACCTTCTCAAAAACCCGGGAAACTCCTCCAGTTGAGCACTGCTTGTTCTTCTCATTTTCAAACAAGCTGGATCCTCTCTCCTAAAAGAGAAGCTTTATCAATACTGTCAAAAGTCCAGCACGTGGATACCTTGCAAGGTTACTTGAAGTGGGATCTGGAGGAGCACTTTGGTTCCTGTGCCGTTCCTGGGTTGCTCTGGCTCAGGGTTTCTCAGCTTCTGCATTCTTCACAGTTGTCACCAGATGATTCTTTGTGGTAGAGGCCATCCTATGTCTTGTAGGATATTTAGTAGCATCCTGGGCCTCTACCCACTGGATGCCAGTAGCACTCCTCCCCGCCAGTGTGGCAATGACAGATGTCTACAGACACTGCTGAATGTTCTCTGGGGGGCAAAACTGCCCCAGTGAGGTGAATGTAGCACCTCATGCTGGTTATCTAGCAAGTGCTCATGGAAGTGGTTTCTGCCAGCATCAAGTTTCCCTGGGGCCTTCGTCCACTTTCAAAACCATGTACATCTCTCTTGAGTCACATAGGCCTCTTACGGTTTGTTAAACTATTCTGTTTCTCTTCCATTGAATCCATAGCCAAACCTGAGAATTCACCTTCATTCAGGTTTAGCCAGTGATGGATCACATTTATTTCTGCTTAATTCTTTGAGCAGATTCTCTGTTTTTAAACTAAATTGTTCATACACTGGCTTCCGCTCCCACAACTCTCATAAATGCCCGCAGCTCTATGCCTTGTGCTTACTCAAAGTTCCCAAATGGCCATTTTATGGTCTAAAACCAGGAGGTATTAAACAAAGTCAGCTATGACTCTATTAATATTTCCTTACTATGTGTTTCAGGACCATTTTAACAAAAACGGATTCATGGACATGCTGGGTAGAGTATCTGTTGAGTAGAAGGGAGAACAAAGGGATACATGGTGCACAGTGACACAGTCGGTACATGCTTCTCAACTTGTGTTCTTCTTAGAAGCCCATCTCTGTCCCTGATTCTGATGTCAAAGGAGTAAGGTCTCCTTCCAACCCTGACATTCTCCTAATTCTCATGGATCAGAGCTAGGATTATGCTCATAGCTGACTTGGAGTTTGCCAGCTTTGATAACCCATAATTAAAATGATCTTTCTCTATCCATGACTTCTTTTCGTCATTCCTCCCATAAGCACTTCTTAAGCACACGATTTCTCTAGGTACTGGAAATGCAGAGAGGCTAAAATATGATGTTGGCCCTTAAAGAGCTCAGTCTAATGACAAGGACAGATGAGTTGACCAATAGGTACAGTGCAGAATTCACCTTCACAGTGAGGGACTGGGCTGTGTGTGTTGGGCGGGGGAGGAGGGTGATGATTCATTGTGCTTCGGAGAATTTTGGAAGGCTTCACTGTGCAGAGAACACTTGAACTTGATCTTCAAGAGTGCCTGCCATTTAGAAGAGGGAGGGAGGTGGTTCCTTTGTGAAAGAGAAAGGAATGGACATGTAGAGGCACGGAGGAGTTGGTGATGCCAGAGTGTCCAACAAAGAGGACTTAGAGGGGCTTGAGTGCAACACTGGTTTGGAGGAGGGAGTGAGGACATCTATGGCTTATTTTATGTAGCAACCACATGGCTGTCTATATGGTAACCTAACGAGACCAGAAATCACACACATATTTGGGGGATAATAACTAACTATGGGTATGGATGCAAATGGCAGGAGGACCAAAGGACATGGCCTACACTCCAAGGTACCTCTTGTCATTAAACCCGCAGAGAGGTGAAAGGATGTAAAGTGCTTTTGAAGTTGGAAGTTTTGTATGCCTGGAGCATAGGCCGTGTCTCGTTGTGTATTGGATAATAGTATTCAAAAGTTTGGGTAGCATTCATTATGAAGAGCCCCACTGTGCACATCTCAGGGGTTTGGACTGGACATCTTGTGGAGTAGTGGTTCTCAACCTAGAGGTGACTTTGTCCCCAGGGGACATTTAGCAATGTCTGAAGACAGTTTGAGTTGTCACAGCTAGGGGTGGTGATATATTAGTTTCCTATTGCTGCCATGACAAATTACTCCAAACTTAGTGGTTTATTTTTTTATTTTTATTTTTATTTTTTTTCAAACTTAGTGGTTTAGAGCAACATAAGTTTATTACCTTACAGTTCTGGAGGTCAGAGGTCTGAAATGGGTCTCTTGGGCTAAAGTCAAAGTGTTGGCAGGACTGTGTTCTTTCTGAAGGCTCTACGATCTGTTTCCTTTGCTTTTTCATTGGTCCCCTTCCCCTTTCAAAGCCAGCCTTGTTGCATCTCTTTGACTCTCTTCCATCATCCTTTCTCCCTCTGACTCTCTTAAGGACCCTTGTAATTACAGTGGGCTCACCTGTGTAATCCAGGATAATCTCATTATTTTAAGGTCAGTTGATTAGCAACCTTTAATTTCATCTGCAACCTTCATGCCCCTTTGCCATATAACCTAACATATTCATAGGTTCCAGAGGTTAGGGTGTGGACATCTTTGGTGGGACATTATTCTGTTTACTATAGGAGGAGATGCTACTGGCATCTAGTTGGGGGAGAAGCCAGGAATGCTGCTAAACATCTTATGATTACAGGGCAGCTCCACTGCAAAGAGTTCTCTGGCTCTCAATGTCAAGCATGCCCAGGTTGAGAAAAGCTGTGGTGGAGAACGGGAGAAATTGGTGATTTTTTTTTTTTTTTTTTAGCATGAGGGTGTAACATGATCATATATGTGGTTCTCACCTGTGGATGAGTTTGCACCCTGAGCACATTTGGCAATACCTGGCAGCATTTTTGGCTGCCAGAGCTGGGGTAGGGTGTTGCTGCTGCTATCTGGTGGGTAGAGGCCAGGGATGCTGTTCATCACCTTGCAATGTATAGGACAGACCGTGACGACAAAGAATGATCCTGCTCGATACCTTTCAATAGTGCTGAAGTTGAGGAACTCTGCGTAATGTGCTACTTTATACAAGAAACTGAATTCTAGGTTTTGCTTTCCAGTACTGTTTTCTCTCATGCTTCTGGGTTCACTCTTTGTCGTTTTCTTCTTCTTTTCTGGTATATGTCAACCAGAGCTCTGAATTGGAAAAAAAAAAAAAAAGCCTTTCCGAAAGATACCGAGGATAGGAAAAAAATGTGGGGTGTCTAAATATATGTGTAGGGAACAATTGAGTGGTAAATATATAGTGGTGGAAACTGGAATTAAAATTTAAAATGTGGGCAGAGATGAATACTGTCGTTAAAAATAGAGGCTCACCGGTGTCACCAAAGAGGAAGTAATTAGAGTAAGAGCTGCAAATATGAAATTGACAAAGGCATTTTCCAAGGAATTATGTCTGAAATCCGCATAATGCCGTAAGAACTTATAAATTAGGAATATAGTTACTCAGCTTTCATATGCTCTCTCTTGGAATATCCCTCTGCTAGAATTCATCGCTAAAGTAATTTTAAACTTAAATAGAGACTAATGTGAAGGTAACTTCTCAGATGCCTGGACATTGAACTTTCACCAGAATTTAGGGATTTGCAGGTTGGAAAGAGCAAGTTTTAGACTCAGGAAGGACTACGGGGAGCATCTAGCTGCAGCCTCCTTATCTTACACTTAAAGAGAGGGACTGGAAGGATTAAGCTCAAATTCAAACAGGTTAAGGGCAGAGCTACCTGGAGATTCTTCTGGACTCGGTATAAACTGCCAAACTGCTGGAAAAAGTCTGCGGCCACGAGCACCTTATATCTTGGCAGGATCTTTTCTATCCCCATTACTTATCAGTTTTCTCGAAGGTACTGCAATTCTAAGACTCTCCTTAGAGCTCCTTTGGCTGGACTTCTGAGCAGACCTGCCACCCTGTCCTGCCCTGGCTCCTGCTCCCGCTCCTCCTTCCCCCCCCACACCGGTCACAACTGCTGCCTCTCCATCTCCAGCGTCTCCTCCTGCTCCTCTGTCTCTGTGCCACTCTTTGTCCACCCGTCCCCATGGTCTTGTGTTTTTCCTTCACATCGTTCTCCTGTGATGATCTCGTTCAGCCTTGCGACGTGAGCCATCATCCGTCTGGGGGTGATTGGGTTCCTCACATTTCTGATGGCCTCCTGGACGTCTGCTCCCGCTGTCCGCCGGACTCCGCGTGTTCTGTGTGTCCAGAGCAGAGCAGGTCAGTCCTCTTCCCTCTGAGTGCGGTCCCCTTTCTGCATTCCTTATTTTGGTTGGTGTCACCATTCTTCCGCCTGCTTACTTTTCCCAGGTTGCAGGCATCTCCAGCGCGCTCCCCTCTGCTTTCTCCTATCTTCTCAAATAAGTCACTCCATCCTGCTGTGTTTACTTCTCATTTGCTCCATTCTTCCTACATCTTTCTGCAGCTGTACCTTTTTCCTGCTGTTGCCTCGCTGGGTCCTCATAGGCTGTGGCCTCCTGCTTGGCTACCCTGCCTTCAGTTTCTCCCTCTTCCCATCTGGCTTATGGGCCTTTTCCTCCAAAGACACTTTGTAATCATGTTAACTTTCTGAGCAGAAACCCTTGCTGGGACTCAGTATGTACAGAATGAAATCCAAACTGCTTAGTGAGTCATTTCAAAGGCTTTTACAATAGAGTCTCGGCCCACCTTCTCCCCTTCCCCAGGAACTCTGGGCGGGGAAAGCCAAACCAGTCCCTCAGCTAGGCAGTCATCAAATATTTATTGAGTACCAGCTATGCCCTTGACATGGGGGATATACGTGGAACAAACAGGCATGGTCCCACAGGGTGCTTATCCTTTTATGAAAATAATACTTTCGGATAAATAGGCCCCTGTACTGTTCAGAATGCTGTGGCATTGCTACAGGAGGACTACCGTAGACAGGACAATGGCCCCCAAATATCCGTGTCCCTGTTCCCAGAACCCATGGATACACTACCTTACATGGCAAAAGGGACTATGCAGATGTGACTAAGGTAAGTATCTGGAGGTGGGGGATGATCTGGGGTTATCTGGGTGAGCCAATGGCATTACAAGAGTCCTTATAAGAGGGAAGCAGGAGGGTCAGAGTCAGAGAAGGAGATGTGGGGATAAATGAGTGGGAGAGAGAGAGAGAGGGAAGGAGGGGAGCCAGAGGGAGGAAGGGAGGGAAGAAGGAAAAGGAAGGATGACTTGGTTTTGAAGATGCTACACTGCTGGCTTTGAAAATGGAAGGAGGAGTCACATGCCAAGGAATGCAGCAGCCTCTAGAAGCTGAAAAGGGCGAGGATGTAGATCGTCCCCTAGAACCTGCAGAAGGGGTGTAGCCCTGCCAACGTCTTCATCCTAGTCCAGTGGGACTTCTGACCTCCAGAGCTGTGAGAGAATAAATGTGTGTTGTTTTAAGCTGCAATGTTTGTGGTGATTTGTCACAGCGGCCACAGGAAACCAACACAAGGACTAAGGGCAACTGGGATGTCTAAACTGAAAGCAGTGGATAAGGAGGCTTTGCCAAATGAAAAGGAAGGCAGGCGGCATGCTGGCTGGAAGGAACAGCCTGTAGGTCGGAGGGAAGGTAGGACACTTCAGGAACTTACAGAAGTCCAACAAGAATGGAGTATGAGAGTGCCAGATGGCAGAGCGTCAGTCTGACAGCCATCACACCTTCTCTCCTTCCTACTCTGCTTTTGATCACCTGGTCCCATATCTATCCGAGAAAGCTCCATTTCCACTTCTTGGCTCAACCAGATGCCATCTCAAAATAAATAAGCTTTGAGTATGGTGCATATCGTGACACATTCAGGGTTTGCAGAATCGTGAGCTTATTTTTCCACAGTGGGATTCTGATTCTTCCAGTCTGGTGCCTGCAGCCGGGAAAGTGTGTTTCATACCAGAATCCAGTCAATGACTGAGGGAGTCTGTATTCTGACAGCAGTTTTCCAAATCCCGGAGATACACCTTTGGGGCATGGAATCTTATTCTACAGTTTACTGCATCCTCTCTGGGCCGTTGCTTATGAAAAAGAGAGTGAGACTATCATTGCAACTGTGTTAAAATATGGCAGAAGGGGTGGAATGTAATGTGTGAAAAAATGGTAGTAGAGTGTGTTAGTAAGTAAAGAATGATATGCTCACGTGCTATTAGGGAACTGCAAATCGAAACCACAGTGACACACCACTTCATACCCACTAAGATGGCTGCAAAAAAGGGATAACAGGTGTTGGCAAGAATGTCTAGAATTTGAAATGCTCCTACAGTGTTGGTGACAATGCAGAATGGTACAGTGGCTCTGAAAAACAGCATGGTGGTTTCTTGAAAAATTAAACACAGAGTTACCATATGACTCAGTAATTCCACCTCTAGGTACATATTCAAGAGAAGTGAAAGTATATCCATGCAAAACCATGTCCATGAATATCCATAGCAGCATTATTGTAATAGCCAACATGGTGGAAATAACCAACTGCCCATCAGTAGATGAATGGATAAACACACTGTGTTCTAGCCCTACAATGCAAGATTATTTGGCAATAAAATGGAAAGAGGTACTGATACTTGCTAGAACGCGGATGAATCTTGAAAACAAGCTAAGTGAAATAAGCTAGTCACAAAGGGCCACAAATTATATGATTCTGTTTATATGAACTGTCCAGAATAGGCAAATCCAGACAGAAACAAAGTAGATGAGTGGCTGCCAGAGGCTGGCAGTAGGGAGGGATGGGGAGTGACTGCTAATGAATACTAAGTTTCTTTTTGGGATTTTGAACATGTTCTGGAATGAGATAGAGGTGATAGTTGCACAACCTGCTGAATATCCTTTAAGATGTTGCTGAGTTGTGCACTTTATTTTTTGTAGAAGATTTTATTTGTTTATTCATGAGAGACACAGAGAGAGAGAGGCAGAGACACAGGCAGAGGGAGAAGCAGGCTCCATGCAGGGAGCCCGACGTGGGACTTGATCCTGGGTCTCCAGGATCAGGCCCTGGGCTGAAGGCGGTGCTAAACCGCTGAGCCACCCCTGCTGCCCAGTTGTTCACTTTAAAAGGATGAATTTTGGGACACCTGGGTGGCTCAGGGATTGAGCATCTGCCTTCGGCTCAGGGCGTGATCCTAGGGTCCTGGGATGGAGTGCCGCATCAGGCTCCCTGCGTGGAGCCTGCTTCTCCCTCTGCCTGTGTCTCTGCCTCTCTCTCTCTCTCTCTCTCTCTCTCTCTGTATGTCTCTCTGTCTCTCATGAATAAATAAATAAAATCTTTAAAAAAATAAAAGGATGAATTTTATAGTATGCAAATTTTAATATCTGTTAAGAAAGAGTGGTGTTAAGAAAGAATGGTGTTTATAACTTTTAGAAAATATACCAATATTGTTGCCACAGCATCTTTTCAAGAAAACAGAAACATAAATGAACAGTTATGCAGTTGGCCTAGGTCTAATGCATGTGAAACGTTGTCCTTGAAGATGCAGCAAGGGAGGTAGTAATGGCTCGGGCAGATTCGATGGAAGAGTTGACAGCCAGCCCAGGATTTTCTGAGATTGGTTACCGTGGAGATTCTGTGTCCTGATTATTAGGCCTTGAAAGCAAGCGATTAAAAAGATTGTTTTTCACAATATGCAGGAACTTTAAAAACTGCTTATGATCTTGAAAAATTGCCTGGTCATATCACATCAGAGTTATTAAATAGCCAAAGATTTTCAGGAGCCATTAGAATTAAAAGCAACTTGGGAAACTGCTCATCAAACGATGTGCTGATGGACCCCAGAGAAGGCTAAGCCTAAACTGTTCATGTCTGTGGAGAAATCGGAAATGAATTGAGTTGGGTGGACTGCAGATCAAGGAAGATGGCACATTTTTGTTTCTGTATATCTTGACACCTCATGGGAATGGGTGAATTCATACCACTTATAGGAGCTGAAGTGTGAATAAGCATTGGATCAATGCTTGCATTGCTGATGACTTCATTTCTCAGGTGTTGAGAAACAATTAGGCAAGCTGGTACTTTGAGACCTAAATGGCTTTTGAGCAAAGTATCATTCTCATGTTGGAAATTCCAGTTGATTCCCTGTGCACTTATTTCAGTTGATGGGTGTTGATGGTAGTGGTAAGTGAAACAACAATTAGTGTTTGCAGAGTGCTCACCAATTTTTTTGTTATTACTACAATTCTCTAGGATGACAGTATCAACATTTATTTTGTACATGAGGACACTGGGATTCCCATTAAGAGGTAACCAGACTTAGTTGGAGAGGAAAGGAAGTGAATGGGTTAGAGCTGGACTCTGAGCCAGACTGCCTGGGTTCAGATCCCAGCTCTGCCTTGTAACCTTAAAGAAATTGCAAAGCATATTTCTGTCTCAGTTTCCTCATCTGTAAAATGGGGATAAAGTGTGTACCTCAGGAAATTTTTGTGAGGATCTCAAGAATTAATTACTTGGAAAGTGTCCAGCAGATAGGAAGTACTAAAAGATGCTAAGGCCAACGAGGTTAAATAAATGGAAGATGTGTTCAGGTCACACAACTAGGAGGCAACCTAGGTAGGACTTGGATTAAAACATTACAGTAGTAGAAAATATTTATTCTTCACCTACTGTATGCTGGGAAACTGGGTCTTTCTACTGTGGCAATCAAAGAGGGCTTAGGTGATCAACAAGTGAATGAGTAGAACTAGTTGAGTTGGACAACAGCGCAAGGTAATTGGAAATGGATTTTGCCAGCTGTTAAGTAAGATATACTTTTCATGATAGGCATTGGAGCAACAGCAGGCTGTCACCCCTGGTGTTTTGGCCTAGTGACTTGGAACACAGGAATTTGCCAGACTTGCTTTGTGGATTTGTTATAACCCAACATGCCAACAGGCCTAGGGGTAATAACCTTCATTCCCACACACTAGTCATAGTAACTTATTGCATCAGACACTTTTTGTTTGTAGAATACTTACAATGTTGGAAACTGGATAGCTCCCAGTCCAGCCCTGGTTCTCTAGCTGGTAAATGGCAGACTGCTTTCTCACTTCAAGCCCGGTGTTTTTCTCACCTCCTCATACCACCACTATCATGTGAGATCAAGCTGACTTTTTTCATGGCTCATCTTTCCAGGCGAACAAGGTACCATCACTAAATCAAGGTTATACCATCTACATTCAGATGCTTTTTTTTTTCCTCTCTCAAAATCTAACTAACTCCCATGAACATTTCTAGACAGACTTCAGCAGTCTGGGAACAAAAGAGAATATTAGGAGGGGAAAAGCTTCTAAAATTTTTTCTATGTAGTCCAGACATCCATGTGATACTTAAATCCTATTTATGAGATCCCCAGTCTATGCCTGGACCTGTCCAAATGAAGACCTTCAGAGTTCTGACTTAAGTTTAAAATGGACATGGAAATTCTTCCTGAAATTGTGTAAAGAAGTACAGGTTGGCTTAGCTTTCCTTGTGAGGGTCAACACAAAGTTTGGTCATATTTGCTTTTTGGCAGATAAGAATTGTGAACATGTTAGACTAGAAGAATAGTTTGAAGTTAAACTATTGACCCAAGGTTATCTTGTAAACTCCTAATGGAAATCCAGGATTAGAACTCACTGTGTCCAGGTTTTTTGCTGTTAGACCCAGTGCGTCAGGTTTCTTCCTTTCATGATTTATAAGTGAGTTCAAAGACAGGTGCAGTTTTCATAATTCCATCAAAAGGGTCTTTTAGCGAGCCCCTGAAGAGGTGTGTTGAATCTGGATTCTAATGTCAGTATGTTGTCAATAAATGGTGCTGTCAGAATGTGTTTGTTCACACGCCAAGAAAATAAATGGGAAAGTTGATATGGAGATGGTAAGCTGACTCGAAGTCAGCTTGGAGTGAGCTCCAAGTCGGAGTCCCAGACAAGCTTCAGGAGTGCTGAGTTGTAAACTCGGTAAATGTATTGTCGTTCTGCTACAATGGCATCTTTTAATTTATCTTTAAAAATCTTTTAATTTTTGTAAATAATCTTCTAATTTAAGTAAATACATCATTTTTTTTTTCATATAGCTGAGAATACACTGTTAAACACTGGTAAAGTGTTATGGAAATAATGGAATATTTAGGTTCTTGTTCAGAATTCTTTTAGTTGAAATAAGTTTTTCAAGTTTTTTTTTTAAGATTTTATTTGTTTGAGAAAGTGAGAGAGAGCATGAGTGGGGGAGGGGCAGGGAGGGGAGAGGCAGAGGGAGAAGCAGACTCCTCGCTGAGCGGGGAGCCTGGTGCGGGGCTCAACCCCAGGACCCTGATATCATAAGCTAAGCCAAAGGCAGACGTTTAACCGAGTGAACCGCCCAGGCACCCCAGAGTTATAAATTTTAAACAAATGAAATAATGCATTTCTCTTTGCAGTATTATTCAGAATTTTGGTTCTCCCTGAGGGAAGCTAGATGCAGAAGTGTCAAGTGGGTCATGACTGTCAAGTTTGTCTCTCCTCATCTAGAAATATCTCTCTTATAGAAAATGTTTAAATTCCTGGTATGTATTTTACTGTCCTTATAAGGTATCATTTCTAATTTATATGAAGATATGGTAAATGTATCTTATGTAGATGTTCACTGAAATCCAAAACTTGTAAAAAAGAAGTTATTTTTTAAATTCACTGAATGGGAAAGTTGAATCGTCAAGAAGAAAATTAACTTAGTATACCTACAAATATTTTCTCCAAGTCATTGTTTCTATGCAGTATCTTTATAGTGCAGAAAGTTTTTCTTCTTTTCTTTCTTTCTTTCTTTTTCTTTTTTGAGGCAGCATGTGCATGTGTGAGTGGGGCAGCATGAAGGGGGCAGGGGAGGGACAGAGGGAGAGGGAGAGAGAGAGAATTTCAAGCAGACTCTCCACTGAGTGTGGAGCCAGATGTGGGAATTCCATCTCATGACCCTGAGGTCATGACCTGAGCCAAGATCATGACCTGAGCTGAAATCAAGAGTTGGATGCTCAACCAGCTGAGCCACCCAGGAGTCCCAATTTTTTTCTTTTATTTGGACAGACTTCTTCTAGAGTTTTATTTATTTACCTTTACATCTTTTAATTTAACTTTTATTTATATTTAAAATTTTTTAATTTAAGTACAGTTGATATATAGTATATTAATTTCATGTGTACAACATAGTGGTTCAACACATATATGTATATATATGATGAAATTTTCACCACAGTGTAATTATTCTTCACCACTATGCAAAGTTATTACACTATTACTGACTATATTCCCTGTGCTGTACTTTTCATTCTCATGATTTATTTATTTTATAACTGGAAGTTTGTACCTCTGAATCCTCTTCGCCTATTTCGCCTTCCACACCTGCCCCCCCCCACCCATTGTTCTCTATAGTTATGAGTCTGTTTCTCATTTTTGTTGTTGTTTTTTTTGTTTTGTTTTGTTTCTTAGATGCCACACATAAGTGAAATCATATGATTTTTGCCTTTCTCTGTCTGGCCTATTTCACTTAGCATGATATCCTCTAGGTTCATCCATGTTGTCACAAATTGCAAGATTTCATTCTTTTTATAACCGAGTAATATTTCATTGTGTGTGTGTGTGTGTGTGTGTGTGTGTGTGTATAACACATCTCTATCCATTCCTCTATTGATGGACACTGGGGCTGCTTCCATATCTTTTGTTTTTATATTTATTTTTTTAATTTAAATTCAGTTTGCTCATCCCATTAAGTGCCCTCCTTAGTGCTCATCACTCAGTCACACCATCCCCCCTCCCCTTCTGCAACCTTT